>NW_005841949.1:564424-570073 GCF_000455745.1 Alligator sinensis | reverse complement strand
GCTGATGTCCCTGAAGGGAAGATTCCAGCATGACTCTGCTCCCCTGCCTGGGCTAGCGAGATAAAATGTTGCTTTTTATTTGTAGAATGTGACAGTTCTCTATGGAGTGTTCAAGAAGGCAGAGCTGGGGGGCCCCTGCCCCTCCTGCCATTCTTACAGAGCAAAGCTACAGATGGACAATTCTCTGGGGTCACTTACGATCACAGCAGGTCTCTCAGATTAGAACAAGGACTATACCTAGCTTCATATGGGCCTGGTTGAAAGAAGTTCAAAAAACCTACCTATGAAATCAGTGGCATCAACATAAGCAAGGTTAGAAACACACGTCAGGTGTCGACACACATTTTGCTCCGCTCATGTGGGCCTGTTTGACAAAGCTCTGGCTTGGGGGTGGTCCTGCTTTGAGCAGGGGATTGGACTAGATGACCTCCTGAGGTCCCTTCCAACCCTAATTTTCTATGAGTTCATGATTATTCAGAAATTTACAATATACATGAGAAAATCCCCTTGTTGAGCTGCATCAAACCAGCTGAGGTATTGGGACTGAGATCTTCTAGGCCAATGATTCTCAGCTGGGGTGCCATGACCTGGGGTGCCTTGAGATGCTTTCAAGGGGTGCAGTGTTAGCGCTGTCAGGTGTGCAGTCACACTTCACAAGATAAACCCAGAGATTTCAAATAGGAATCTGTTGCTAAAAACAGTCTGACCTGTTGTGGGCTTTGAGTTCTTTGCAACAGAAAAATGCTGTTACTTTTCTGTAGTCAAGAAAAGAATGAAGAGATGGCATTTTCCAAGGGGTGCCTTAAGCCAATGGAGAGGTCTAGGAACCACAGCTCTAGACTGATTTAAAACTTCCACTTCATTTTAAGTCTTAAATTTTATCTGTGCCATCAGTAGTTTACAACTCTCCCAGGTAAGATGGTAAGGACCCTGGATGTATTTCTTTATCTGTAACCATCCCTGCATCTACACTTGATGAACAGCCATTGTGGGCTGTGTGGGTGCATTTAGACACAGCAGTTCGTTAAGGCTGTGCTGGGATTGTAACATTGGGTTATCTTTCTCTTCACAGGGCACCTTGCTATACCTGCCATTCATCCTGTCCCCTTCCCACCCACCCCATCCAGAATTTTGGGCTGACTTTAATTCCTCAAAAATCAGAAACTTGAATCCACTTGAACATCATTTTTGTTTTATTTGGGGTTTTTTTGTTTCATTTTATTTTGGTTTTTTTAACTTAAAGGAAAAATATATACAGGAGAGACTATCGTAAAAACAGAGCTGCCTGCTCTCTGTACATTCACCTCCACAGCTGATGACACGGGGAGAGAAGAACTTAAAAAGCAAGGAAGAGAAAGTGGAAACAAACCCTGACTTGCAACTCTGAAATGAGGTTGTCATGATGTTTGGCTCTAGGCAAAAGGAAAGCTGACCCACAGCAGAGCTGTTGAGGGACGACTGGCCAAACGGAGCACGGTTTATTTATTACTATGAAAACCCAGACAAATGCCTGTATCCTAAGAGAACACCTCCAAGGAGGGGCAGGACGAGTGAGCACTGCAGCCAGGAGCCCCTCTCACTTTTGCACTGACTAAGGAATTTTTTTCCTTTTGAGGACACCAAGCTGTAACTGGCAGAGTCTGACAGGAAGGAAAGGATCCCCACAGAGGAATGGGGCTGCTTCTCACGTTCAAGAGGCATTGTAGGTCTGTCTTTAAAGTGTTTACAAAAAAAAAAAAATAGTGTTGACCGGTGTGTGTTTCCTTTTTTTGTTTTGGGGGAGGGGGTTGGCTTTTTTCTTCCCCAGTGATGTTTACAGACTGACTGCTCCGAGTCGGCTATAACCACTCAGTGACTGAAGGTAGCCAGATACCACACGACTTTCTTCCTGTTTCCCTTCTGCTGTCATGACTCCTAGTTGCCAAAAGACACCCATTGTCCACTGCCCCTGTTTCTTTTGATCAGTCTCCACTTAACCTTCCTCTCCTTTTTTGTGTGTGTATAAGGGGGGGAAGTTGCATTACAGTTTGAAAGCTCTAAGATCACAAGTGTCCTGCAAAGACGCCTATCCTTTTTATTAGATCCATGTGGATTTTTTTTCCAGGAAAAAAATTTTTATTAAAGCAACACCCCCCACATGCATGCGCTGTGGAGGAGCGCAGAGGTGGGGGGGGAACGTTTTAGCCATTGCGTCCCCTGCAGGAAGGGTTTCTGTATTTATATATTAAAATTAAAACTTAAAAAAAAAGTTCAAAGCTTGGGGGGAAAAGGTTTCTTCATTAGTCAAGGTGTTTTGATATGGTATTAAAATAATGTTCAATAAAATATTCACTGTTATTTTATTTCAATGGCACCTTCTTAGTGAAGTACTGCAGAGTGTTTGCTGGAGGCAACCTTTGCTCTGTGACCAGGTAAGTGAGTCTAGAGGGATGGATGGTCTTGCATGGGGATGGGCTGGACTAACTTGAACTGCTGAGTCACGTGAGGGGCACTGCCCTTCCTGAGGAACTAGGTTGAATGTTTTCAAGGGTGTAGTACAGTGCAGTGGATGTGGAGGAGGACTGTATCTTCCCATTGCCCATGCAAGCCACTACCTCTTATGTGGTGACCTTGGTAGCAAACATGTAGGCCAGACATAGGACTTGGCCTGGCAGGATTTACTCCCTTCTCAGAGTTTGGAACCAGGTCTCCGGCAGGGGGCTCTTCTCCTCAGCCTTGCAGGGCTGGCTGTAGTGTCTATGTCATGCTCTTTGCTCCAAGCACTTCCTTCTGTTCTTTACTTGTAACACTTAGGATAGGCTTAGACCTGAGCTGCCCACACCCGAAACCTCCTGCCAGATCTCTCCTGTCATACATAGTGTACCCAAGCAGGAGCCCACTGGGCCTGTGGCCAAGCAGTGGGAAACCAATTGTGCCTTGTTTCCAACTATCGACTCTGCCCTTATTCCTCCTGTTGGGCCTGTCTGGCTTTGTTCCTTAGGCTGGAGCTAAGGCCAAAACTCTCCGATGACCACTTGGTGGGTGTCCCCCTCTAGATTCCCACTGGTCAAGGAGGGTGGGGGAGGCTAAGTGATTGTGCCTACATAGATCCTCTCCCAGATCTCTCTCAAGAAGGGGGACAGACTGATCCAAGTGAGTGCTACAGCCACTGGCTCCTGGGACACAGCTGAAATCATGTCCTGTGCATGTGGGCCTAACCGTCATCATCAGCCAAGGCTCCATAGGCTACAGCTCTAGACTCTTACTGATGCCCACTTACACGTTGTCAAGCCTTCTCTGCCTGTCAGTCCCACAGCACTTGATAGAGCTGCCTCAGCCCCATCATCTGGCATTTGTTGAACCTAGTAGGTCCCCTTTAGGTGCACTGCTGTTCTTCTTGACCCAAGGGGCAGCTTTGACACTGAGCCAATGCCTGTTGATTTCTGTTAAATAGCCAGCCCAGCCTGCAGGGAAACCAGGGGAAGAGTAAGAGGCTGCACTTCAACCTGGCTGCTCCAGAGCAATATCCTACAGAGCCTGTTCTGCTCTTGCTGGCAGGGATCTGTTTGCAGTCATTGCTAGAGCCCCAAATTATATGTAATTGCCTTCCTCCAAATCTGAGGGCTCTCAACTGAGTGTCCGTCCTGGTGCCTAGCATGAGTGGAGTCATGTTAACAGTGTGGGTCCTTTCCTTGTACTGGCCATGCCTGTCTTTTGACCCATTTTGGTCCCATGTTCCTAAGGAGCAGTCTTCTCACTTCCTCATGCTCATCCTTCCATGTGCTCTTGTTCAGTCCCTCCTGTCCTGCCTCAGGCTCTGTACCCACTTCTCCACAGCCAGAGCCAATGTCTAAATGACACCCATCCTGTGAGCTGCAGCTGCTCCTCAGCCCTGTCTCTAGAGGCAGACTCCAGGGGTCAAAATCCTAGTACAGCTCAGGGCTGGGGCCCTCCTGTCTTGGAAAGGAACTGTAGGATGCTCCTGTGATGGCAGTGGCTCAAGAGCTGGCCCTATCCTGGCAACCCACCCTTGCTAGCATTGCTGTTTGGTGGGTCTCAGGGCCACAGGTGCCGCAGTTTTGCCAGACTGGATACTGGAGCTGGGAAGGAGGCATGCTCATCACCCCCCTCCTCCTGGGCTGGAGTGCTTTGTGCCCCAGTGGCAGTGGGAGGAACACTGGCAGCAGGCTTGCTGGCACCTGTGCTGTGCTGTGCTGAGGTTTAGCTGTTCCCACCTCTGGAGGGCTGTCAGGATAGGAGCTCAGCACTCCCTGTCCTGGTTCTGTTTGGGCAGAGCTGGGGGAGGAATGGGTGCTACCCCCTGGGGGCGGTAGCAGGTGCTGTGATTGTGATGTGGGTGCTGCTCGTGCCTGGTACTGCCCATGGTGCTGGAAGCAGGGGCCCCCAAGCATGTGTACAATGAGCTGTGTGCAGGGCCCTGCCAAATGGCTAGTACATGGCAGAGATGGCTCCAGCTCTGCCTAGCAACTTCCTTTGTTTACTGGCTGAGCAGAGCACCTTTGCTGCAAGGGAGATCCCCAGCAAGTCATGGTCTGTCTGTTGCTAAGGCAGATTCTTAGCCCTTTGGGGGCTAGGCAGAAGGCTGAGTCTAAGTATACACATCCCTGGCCCGCAACATCCTCCTTCCCACAGAGCAGCTTTGGCAGCGGTGGGGAAGCTGTGCCTGGAAAGGAGCCACCAGTCCCAGGCTGCAGCTGTTGGGACTGGGAGAGGGGAGGAAATGCACCTTTAGAGACCAGCACTCTGGATGCTGCAGAGTAATCTGTGCTGAGTGAACACCTCTTGGCTGAGCTCCTTCTGTTGAGCAGCTTCTGTCTCCCCCTCCCCACACTTAACTCAGCCTCACTCCTCTGCTTGGTGGAGATTTTGCTTTCTTCCTTTGACCTCCTTCCTGGCCTGATGTGGGAGCATTCTGCAGGTAAGGCCTTGAGCTGTCCAGCCTCTAGGTGCATAGTGAGGCAGCGCATGGCAGATCTGTCCCTGTACAAATAAAGCCACGGGCCAAGGCAGAGCAGGGGCACTACATGGGTGGAAGGCATCAGTCTTGCTGTGCTGGAGCAGGGCCCCACTTGCAGAGTTAGCTCATGGTTGGCATCTTCACCCAGCCTGGCAAGAGTGCTGCCCCTGTGGCCCTGAGACTCACCAAGCAGAGCAGTGCCAGCACGGAGATGCGGGCACCTGCCTGCCTGAGGCCTGCTACCATGGCTCCCATGGGATATTGAGTGCAATGCATGGGACAAAAGCTTGGTGTCATTCAACTTCTGCATTCCTTCCCCTTGCCCCCTCCCCCTCCCCCCGGCCACTGCTCTGTGACAGCAGCCTCTTGGCCCCCTTTGTGGTAGGCTGCCCTTTCCCACACTCCCCTTAAATGTGGAACAACTTCCCAGCCAGTGAAGCCCTCCCAGAGTTGAGTACAGCAGAGCTTGTGCTCACATGGACATGGTTGTGCAGCCTGCTATGCCTAAGCCCTTGCTATTTGCCCCAGGATGGGGGTCTGACAACCGCTGGGGCAGAGCTCCTCTAGCTACAACTCTTTGAGGGGCTTGCTAAGCTTTTGATCCTGGGGGTGGGAGGATGTCTGTCTTACAGCACTGTGTGGGCTCTTGTAGAATAGGAGACAATACTTGGAGCAATGGGGCCCTTTCAGGG
>NW_005841949.1:532640-564393 GCF_000455745.1 Alligator sinensis | reverse complement strand
TGGTCCTCAACCAGGGTGCTGCAAACATGATTCACAAGATAAACCCAGATATTTCAAATAGGAATCCATAGTGCTAAAAGCTTTCTGGCCTGTTGTGGACTTTCTGAGTTCTTTACAATAGAAGAATGACTTATTTTTGCATAGTCAAAATTGAGTGCAAACTAAGAGCTTACATTTTCCAAGGGGTGTCTTGAGTCCTAAAAGGTTGAGAACCACCTTGTGAGAGTCTAAGGGTAGGGTACTGAACCAATAGGGCAGGAAGCTATACAAGAGTGTTTCACTAGCTATTTCAGTGAAAATGAATGTGTCAAAAGAAGGAAACTGGCTGTGCTGGGGGAGTGACTGGAGATGAAGCTATGGACTTCACAAGACTAACTTAAGGCCAAGAAATACTTGAGAGAGGATGAGCACCTGAGGCAAAGTGTCCAACTGGGCTTGTTGAGCTGTGTGGCATTTGTGTGCTGGCTGAAGTAGAGTGCTTTGTATTGGAATCGTTACAAAGCCAGCATGTCTGCTTCACCTAGTCACCGACTCGGCCCACCTGAAGAGCACTCACAAGGCTGGAGCTCTGGGAACAGGGTACTTTGGGGGTCAGCACTGGTCCTGGGGGCCTAAGCCAGCTAGACATTGGGGGTCTCACTTCCATGAAGGAGTACCAGAGATCTTTGGTATTGTGGGTGGATCAAGAGCTAGTTGCAAGAGCCTGCTGAGACCCAAGAAAGCTGATCACCCCTGGAACAGCATGTGTGGCCTGAGCACAGTATCTTGGTGAGTGTCCAGCAGGGTGTGCTGTGACAATACCAAAGGGACCTTGCTGCCTCATTTTCCCCGTGCTGTGTGGGGTGCTGCATCAAGGTCCTAGCCCCAGGCAAAGGGAGCATTGGCTCTGCTCCTCCTTCCCCTACTGGTCACCTTGAGCTGTACTGGGGGTTCCACTTGGCCCCCCTAATGCAGATCATAATGCCTGTGATGTACAGAGCTGGAGCTCCCCAAAAGGAGACCATGGCCTTGGTAGCGCTGCATGCTAGAAATAAGCCTGCAGGAGAGGCTGAGCCAGGAGCATGGATGCTTCTGCCCACACCCTGCAGCTGCTGAGGGCAATGGCAGGGCTGGGCCCTGAAAGAGCTGATGCACACAGCATGGGCAATCAAGGCTCCTGCAGCTCGTGTGCAGGCCAGGGGTTGAGCTCCACCCTGCCACATGATGTCCTACTGAAGTGTGGGCAGGAGAGCTCTCCCACACTAGCGTCATGGCAGAGAGCACAAGCTCTCCCACACAAGCCTTGGGCAGAGGCAGCCTGGCTGTGTGCTGCTGCTGGAGCAGGTTGCCTTCTGCTGGGCAGGACCTGGAGTTTGCAGTAAGGTCACAGTGGTCCAAGCCTGGAGGTGGGGGCAGAGGGAGCCTATGACTGGGAATGGCCTCAGGGTATCTTTGTGGGCAAACACAACCTGCTCCAGTTAGTGACCCTGTCTTCCCACCCCCATCCTCCCCCAAATGTAAAACTGAGAGAACCACACATCCCTCCTGGGCTGTTCTGTTTCCTGTGCATGGACCTATGTGTTGGGGCCTTGGAGAGGCTGGTACTGCAAAAGATATGTGTTGGGGCCTTGGAGAGGCTGGGACTGCAAAAGACCTATCCAGCTACTGCAAGCCTGGACTCCAGCCACGCGCCTGAGCTTCCCATCGCTGGACACTGCATGGATGCTGCTCATAGTAGCAGTAGCAGGGCTCCTTCCTGTGGTGGGGTATTACTGCCCTGGCTCTAGGGTACTGATCCACAGCAGCTCCATGACCCAGAGGAGGTTGTTTGGCAGGTTGCTGGAAGCTCTGCTGTCTGACTCATCATCTCAGTGTGCGCGCACAGGGGGTGGGGGAGTTTCGCTTGGGGCCTTTGACTTCTGCCTGTTTTTAAGCGGATCAGAGAGGGTCATTAAGGATTTGCTACATTTATTGCGGTCATAAGTATGCTCAAAGGGTCTCACTCCTATTACATACATACTCAATGGAGCCCTTTGGGAGGGACAGAGAAAGCCAAAGGAGAGCTACGGCCATCTGTGCGGAACTGCTGGGTTGGGAAGATAAGGAGACCCTGTCACTGCTATGGCACACCCCAAGCCAAGTTGCTGCCTGCCCAACATGCTGTGAGACCTGCCCCTGTGGGACAACCTGGCACTTCTCAGGTAGGACCTTTGTGTATGCAAGGAGTTAGGGGTTAGGGCAGCCATCACTGGCTGCTGTTCTGTGCTGGGTGCTGCTGCATGAGCTCCAACATCCAGCACCAGGTCTTGGAGTTGTCATAGTGCTTCACAGGGGCTCTCCTTCCCCCCTGCTGCATACCCTAAGATGCTGTCCTGGCTGGGACTGCTGCTACCCACCCTGCAGCATAGCAGAGAGAACAGTGCTGGGCTGGCTCTGCTGTACCCCATGGGGAGTTTAGTGATCGCCTCCTCCAGCCCCAGCTAGAGCAGATGCTCACTTTTCCCTTAAAGGTCTGTAGGCACAGCTTTCTGTAGGGCTTATCAGGTAGCCAGAGCTCACCTCCCCACTGCTTCAACTAATATTGCTTGGCAACTACATAGAAACTGCTGTCATCCACAGCTTGCTTCCCTCACTGGTATGAGGGGTACTAGCAAAGCCCCATATACAGGGGAGCCCAGACTGAAGGCCACTGGCAGAGCTGGGGCAAGGAGAGCCAAGGACTTGGATAGCAGGGGAATTCACAGTAGGACTGAGGGGCAGTGGCAGAGGTAGAGATGGGAAGCCTGGGCTGAGACAACGTGGGAGTCATGGGCTAGGACAGAGGGGTATGGGCAGAGGAGTTTGCACTGAGCCCAGGACATAGGTGACAGGGGATGTGGGTTATGGGTGAAAGGTGCCAGCAGAATGGGGGAGGAAGGAAGGAAGCATGTAGGTTGTATTTTTGTTCACACATTAAATCTGGGTCAATCTTATGTTCTCCATCCCCCCTCCCCCAACACACACACAAGCCATAAACCATAAACTCTGCATTAGCATAGCATGGTTACAAGTCTCTGACTTGGGGGGGGCTTTTCTCTTCCCCCCAGCATCTGAATTTCCAGAGCCTGAGTTACAATCAAGAGCTGCCCTGGCGGGGGCTCCACTCCAGGCTCTGGAGCTGCCTTTGGAGACTTCCCCTGCTCCTCCGTCAGCCCAGTACTCTAGCATGGGCCAGCAAGGACTCTTCACAGGACCTTCCCAGGGTTCATGAGGTTCTTGGGGTCCAGCATGACCTTGATCTGCTTCATGATGGCCAGCCCCACCTCTCCAATCTCCTCCTGCAGCAGTTGGCGTTTGCCCAGCCCAATGCCATGCTCCCCTGTGCAGGTGCCATTCAGGGCCAGAGCCCTCCTAGAAGAGAGGGGAAGAGATGCCTTAGGAGAGCAGGAGCACAGGCAAGGGACACAGAAGGGAAGGGAAGGGCAGAGATGCAGCCTGAGGAAGAGCAGCTGAAGGGAAGGGCCAAAAAGCAGTGTGCCCTCCTCAGCTTGGCCCACCCTGTGGCCTATGTCCATCCACTGCAATGCCATTGAAGCAGCAGCTGCCAGGCCGGGCTGTGAGGGGTATAGTGCCTGCCTACCCCACCCAGGCAGGCAGTTCTACCTTCTGTGCCTGTAGAGCAGGCTGCAAGGTACTTCTGGATATGGGAGGTGGTGGTGCTGCCTTCCTGCTTAGGCAGGGGAGGGAGTGCCCGTGTTGGGAACAGTGGCTTCTCTTGGAAGCCCTGGTGGTTCCTTTGCCTGCTCTCCCTGCGTCAGCCAGGTTTACACTCAAAGGCCAGTCCAGAAGGCTGCAGCCTTTCTGCCCCCTCAAGCAAGGCTGCTTCTGTCCTG
This sequence comes from Alligator sinensis, assembly GCF_000455745.1. Lineage (NCBI taxonomy): Eukaryota > Metazoa > Chordata > Crocodylia > Alligatoridae > Alligator > Alligator sinensis. The sequence goes on along the minus strand of NW_005841949.1, from coordinate 560,542 downwards.
GTCACACTAGGAGCCCTCTAGGGCTATGGGAGCACTGCTCTGTAGCCCAGATCCACTCCCCATTTTGTCCAGGAAATGGGCTCTAAGAACAACCCCATGATCCTGGCCTCATGTTGGTCCACAGCAGGACCCCAGCAGGGAGGAGGATATGTCAGGCTGGGATGCTTAGAACAACTCCTAGGGTCTCTTAATCTCTGTTTATGACCGCACTGCTCCTCTGGAGCCAAGCGGCTGGGCTGGGCTGGGCTAGGCTTCCCACCTGGCCAGTTGGTCTGTGAAGTCCTTGACACGTCGGCTCTCATCTGGGTCATCTGGGTTGTGCACCAGGATGCAGTGGAAGTTCCCATCACCCACGTGACCAAAAATAGTGCCTGCAGGGATGCAAACAATCTGTGTGCAGCCAGTGCCCCAGCCCTAGGACCAAGAGCTCCCAGGAACCCTTACCAGCAGCATCTCCCTCCCAGATAATCCTTTGGGCTCCTGCAAAACCTGCACAAGGGAATCAAGTCACCCATTGCTAAAAGGCAGCTTGCTCTGGGGAGGAGTGTGGGAACTGCTTACAAAGAGGATGGAGCTAGACAGTTCTCAGTGCTGGCAGATGACAGAGCAATAAGCAATAGTCTCAGGTTGCAGTAAGGGAAGTGTAGGTTAGATATTAGGAAAAACATTCTCACTAGGATAGTATACCACTGGAAGAGGTTACCCAGAGAGGTTGTGGAGTCTTCATCCTTGAAGGTTTTTAAGATCCAGCTAGACAAAGCTTTGCTGGGGGTGATCTAGGTGAGGATGGTCCTGCTTTGAGCAGGGGGTTGGTCTAGATGACCTTCTAAGGTCCTTTCCAACCATAATTTTCTATGATTTTATGACTGTTTTAAAGCAGTTCCAGGAATGAAGAACACATGTCATGTTCAAATGCCGGAGGCATTTTAGTTTGTTAGAGGGGTTACCAGACAAATCGCAATCTGGGGCTAAAGCACCAGCCATTCAGACAAATGTCGGGGGGGGGGGGGGCGGCCTCAAAAATCTCCCAAGAGATGGACCCTCTGGCAGCACAGCACCCCTCACACCATGGGGAGGGAGGGGGGAGTGATGCAGTTGCCTTGACTGAATCAGCCATCAGCATTTTCCATCCCATCCCTGCTGCCTCCTCGGGTGACACTGGATGTGACTGCAGCCCAGATGACAAGAGTGCCCACAGACCTACCCATGCAGCCCTGTGGACATGTAATTACTAATGTAAGTACAGCATGGCATGCAAGGGGTTAACTGGTCCCAGACCTTGTCAGGGGAGGAGACCAAGCAGATGCAGCATGGGTGAGTGCTCTGCACTGCCATTGCTGGACACCCAGGAAAAAAGGGAGGTGGTGCTCTCCCCTATCCTGGGGGTCTTCAAGAGGAGGTTGGATATGCATCTAGCTGGGGTCATCTAGACCCAGCCCTCTTTCCTGCCTATGCAGGGGGTCGGACTCGATGATCTATTGAGGTCCCTTCCGACCCTAACATCTATGAATCTATGAAAGCCCCTAGGCCTCAAGACACAATGATGAGGCTCTCCTAGGTAAGTCTGTGTCCCATTGCAGAATAACTGACATGGTGCTATAGAGACCAGGGGTGGGCTGGCACTGAGGGGCGTGAGCAGATCTGTGCAGTGATGCATGCCCATCTCCTTCAGCCAGCACTACCTGCTATGAGCACCCTCCCATTGAAGGGTGGTTTAAATACAAGCCCACATTCAGGCCTGTTGCTAGTCCTGTGGCCCCACACAATGGGTCAGAACCTGTCACAGCTCCCAGCACAAAGGGGGCACTGCTGCACACAGAGTGAATTGGCACAGCCAGGCCTAACCCCTCTGCAGCCTCATGGTGTATGCAGACAGGCTCTTTCATGTCCTTTATTCCCCTGCAACAGGCACATGAGACCGCTTCTCCCTAGCCCCCTGAAGCACAATGCTAAGCTCCCTGCTTCCTTGCTTAGGACCCCACCCCTTTTCCATGTAACCTTGTGTCACACTGAGGGTGTAGCAGCAGGGTGTGATGCCCAGGCTGAGGGGCACTCGGAGCTGGCAGGCATGGGATGACCTACCCGTGAGCCCAGATTCCTCCAAGTCTCTCTTGGTCTCCACCACAATCTTGGGGAGCTGGGAGATAGGGACACACACATCCGTGGAGTAGCCCTGGGGAAACAAGGCACAGCACTCAGCTACCTGCTCTGCATGGGGAGAGGTTACCTGGTCACAAACCTTGAGTTAACTGCACAGCCCCTCTCCATTCAGCCCTATTGTGGACCCTGGTCCTGGCTTGGCCCCTCCATGGATCCCAACTACCTCTGCCCCTCACATATGGGATTTGGGTGTCCCTTTGTAAGAACCCCTCTGCCCCTAGTTGTGCGGTTCTAGACACAAGGCTTGGCCTAGCAAGCTGCTCCCCTTCTTCAGACTTTGGAGCCAGCAAGGCCCACTGTAGCCCTCCAGCACGGTGCCTGGCAGTGTCCCCATCCAAAACCTACTGGTAGTGTCACTTGGGTTCATGCATGCAGGCAGACAGCAAGTGCGCCCTGTGGACAGGGGATCAAAGTGAAGAGCTGTCCCTTTTGCTGCTGCCTAGGCACTACCTCACCTTGCTCCCAGGTCGCAGGGCTAGGGCCGCGTACCAGGCGTTGTGCCGAGCAGTCCACAGTTTGTTCCTCATCTCTGGTTCTCGGGCCCAGGCAAAGTCAGAGCCACCGTTCAGCTGCACAATGTCCTCTACAGAGGGAGAAAGCCCACACCCTGTCACACACCCCTGGCTGCTAAATCTCATGCCTGGGCCAGGCAGGGGCAGGCAGCCCGAGCGATAAAGGGAAAAGCCCTACCTTTAGCCTCACTGCAAGTGACCCAAACCACCCTCCATAAAGAGGAGATGCATGTTCCTGGCTCTGGCTACCTGTATAGCTAAAAGCAGGAAGGACGTTCCTTCTCCCTGCAGAAAAGGGGTCCTGAGGCTGTGTCCCAGCTCTGCCAGGATGGGCAGTCCCATATCAGAGTTGAGCTAAGGTGAGCTGAGCCAGACATCAGGCAGCCAGCTGTTCAGGCCTTGAGCTCTCAGTCCATTCCCTTGGCCACCTCCCCTGCACCACCAGCAACACCAACCCCTATGCCACTGATGGGGTCTACCCACCAGGGACTGCCAGTGCCCCCCACTGCAACCTGAGGAGGGCCTGCTAGGGCAGATGAATTTGCCCTGCCCCCAAGCAGGAGTGTCTACTAGCTGCAATCATTAGGTGCTTCCTCCCCTCAAACAGCACCTACCATGGGCCCAATCCACTGCAGTACCTGTATTCTGGACCTGCTCCTCCAAGCTCCTGGGGGTGCCGTGAAACTCCAGGAAGAGTGTGGGGGAGACTGCATAGCTGAGGCCACTGAACTGGTTACAGGCACTTATCGTGACATCGTCCAGGAACTCTAGGGGCAGAGGGGGTGTCAGAGCCCAGACTACAAGGCATCTCGGCCCCTAGCTGGGAAGGGGGGTGATGCCAAATTGGAATGGATTCTTCCCCACTGACCAGAGAGCTCAGTTCCAGAGTGAGTGCAGAGCAGGCACTGCCACGTTCAGTTCTAAGTGTTGGGGCTCCCAGGGCCAGACTCACCAATGCGGGCGATGGGGATGCTTGCTTGCAGCACCTGCACTGTGCAGTCCACTGCTGCCTGCACACTGGGGAAGGAGCACACGGCTGACACCATGGCCTCCGGGGTGCCATGGAGCTTTAGCGTTGCCTGTGTGATGAGTCCCAGTGTCCCTTCTGAGCCTATGAACAGCCCTGTCAGGTTGTAGCCTGCAGAGCTTTTCCTGGGGTGGGGAGAGAAGGGGCAGGGTTAGTTTTGCGGACAGTGGGCCCCCAGACCACCCCTAAGTCAGGCCCTGTGCCCATTACCTGAAGTGGCGCCCCTGGCCAGCCGTGTGCAGCACCCGGCCATCAGGAAGCACCACCTGCAGGTTGAGCACATTGTGGCGCATGGTGCCATAGCGCACTGCGTTGGTCCCTGAGGCACTCGTGGCAGCCATGCCACAGAGAGAGGCATCAGCACCAGGATCTAGGGAGGCAAATTACACTCCTGTGAGAGTGGGTGGCAGTTGCCCATGGCTAACGGACAGCTCAGATGTGGCAAACTAGGGAGAGTCCCTCACATGCCCAGATCTGGAACTCTAAATACAGGAATCCAAGGGGAACAGGGTATCCCTGTGTGGGCAGGGGTTTCCTCCCCTGGCCCTCAGCTTCCCACACCACAAGCCCTGTAGTATTCTCAAAGCGGTCCTACAATTCCAGGGTCCATGCTGGGCCAAGCCGTCCTGCAGCTGGCTACCCCCCACCACACAAGCTAGGGCTGTAATGGAAGGAGGGGCAGTGCTATTGCCCAGGGTGGCAGCACGTCGCTCTGTAACTAAATGGATGTGCCTGAATTGGGCTGCTGTGCCCAGGCAGGCTGCAGGACCCAGGCAGGCTGCAGCAGAGCAGCAGGCTTCCCCACCTCGCCCCTGCACAGCCATGTGTCTGGCACTGCTTATGTGCCATGGTCTGTTCATACCTTAGCCTGTGCTACAAGGGGCAGGTGGCAGTGGTTTCTCAATGGAGACACTGTCCCCAACAGCCAATCTCCCTGCCTTTGGTCTTGATCTTGATCCTGCTTTCAACCTGCCACAGTGTTGTTCGCTGTAGCTAAGCACTGTCACTTCCACACCGTACCTCTGACTTCCTGCTCTGACACTGTTAATGCTTTGCCACAGTCCCAAGCCCGGTCATTGGCCACTTGCAGTTACATGTGGCTGGGTTGCACTGTGGCCCTTCATCCAGGAGGAAAAGAGGCAGCCCCTTACATGCCCCCAGTTGTCCAAGTGCTGTGAGCCATACCAACAGGGAACCAGAGGCCGCTGTCCCGCAGGTAGCTGTTGAGTGCTTTATGGGTCACCCCAGGCTCCACAGCCACAGTGAAGTCCTCTGTGTTCAGCTGCAAGATGCGATCCATCCGGGTCAGGTTAAAACACACACCGCCCTGGCATGGAGGATGGACCAAAGATTAGAAATCTGTTCATGCAGTTGCCCCTGGTGTCTGCCAAGACCAGATAGGCAGTGGGAAGCTCCAGTGCTCAAGCCACCAAGAGAGTCCAGGCTGGGGTTCCCCTGCTCTGTACCCAGGGATAACTGGCCAAGGATGCCCTAACATTGTAGGGAGTCAGAATAACCCAGCATTGGTTCCTGAGGTACCACCTTAGTAAAAGAGATGACAAAGGAGAGCCTGCACTTGGCCATTGGAGAAGTGGACTTTGGCTATACCCAGCTAGTTACATGTGACCTGGGGGTAGGGGAAGAAACAGCCAGCAAGAGTTTCCCCATGGATGGAGCCTTCATCAGTGCCAGCAGCAAAGCTCCTCTGGGCATCAGTTCCAAGAACATAGCAGAGCCTCTCAAGGAGGGACATGGTTCTGCTTCATACTACCAAATTCCCTCAACCACCATGGACTTCCTTACTCAGCATGGAAGCAGGTCCTGTACCAACAGATGCTGTGAGTTTTCAGCAATTCCTTAAGAAGTCCTGAAATCTGCCTTGGGTCAACCGGACTGGGGGGGGAGCCTCACAGACACCTCAGAACAGCTCTCACAAGGTCTCAGAAGATCTGAGACACATAGCCCAGGTAAAGGTGCCCTGAAGAGCAGAACTTCTGCAGACCAGGAGCTGTTCTCCTGCCTGTGAGGACAAGTTAGGTCAGCCTGGGAGGAATCTGCCTGTCCAATGCCAGTTAAGCAGAGGCCGGGTTTTCTCAAAGAACAGCTGTTTGCTTTAGTGAGCACAGCACCTATGCTGGGAGCCACAGCCACTAGGTCACTGCATCCAGGCCACCAGGCATTGGGTAGAGAGACTCTGGGCTCAGCACTCAGCTGGATGAATCAGCACAAACAGGGCTCACTGGACCTACACTGGTTACACCCATTTCAACAGTGACACTGATTTACACTAGCTGGGAACCTGATTTACACCAACTGAGTGGGGAGATGCTGTCGTGTTAGGCCAAGAGACTGGTCCCATTATTCATGTGGAGCCTCCAAGGCATGAGCATCATATCTTATGGAAGCTGATGGGGCAGATGTGACCTCCCTGGTGAGCTCCCTCCTAAGTACACCAAGCTCTGTACAGCTCATGATGAATTTGGCCTCCTAGCACCTATGGCCAATAGATGGGACGAGGAGGCCAAATGACTTGATATCACTGAGGGTGGCAGTGCCAGAAAGAACAGCAGACCCCTGGAGTCCTGGCTCCCCCACCTGTACTTTAACTCAGCTGGAGGGAGGGCTGAGCTCCGAATAAGATCCTCTGACCACCAAACTCAGTCAAACCCTCTCCCCACAACCCTGTCAGTCACTCCATACCTTGACTGCGCTCACGCCGCCCTCCAGTCCTGTGCCAGTGCCGAAGGGGATTATGGGAACACCCTGGCTGTAGCACATCGCAGCCAGCTTGCTGACCTGCTCCACATCCTGGGGCCAGACCACTGCATCTGGCGGGCTGCATCTGCAGGCAGGGAGGAGCCCTATTTAAAGCCAGCTGCCCAGGGGATTGCCAAGTGCCACATGGCTGCGCCGAAGCACAGCTCACAGGGCACTGACATCTACCCAGCCTGGCTCCTACATGTGAGTACAAGAGCTTCAGGGAATTAGCTGGGCCCATGCAGGGAGAAAGGACAGATAGTGATACAGCAGCACATTGGATGGCTCCAGGGTTGGGGGTGGGCATAGGTGGCCTTTGGATCTAAAAGCTTCTGCTCTAGAACTGACACGATCTGCTAAGAGACAGGGCACATGTGATGGAGAAAGGAGAATTGTACTGGCCTTACTCACTCCAGCCCTAGGGAGCAGTGATTACCCAGTTGTTATTCATGCTCTGACCACAAGGTGTCACTGCTGCCCCAACAATGGGTAGTTCTGACCCTTGGAGGCCTCAGGCTGAGAGCCACTTATTCATGCCATGTCCAGTAGGACCCCACCAAAGAGATTGCTCTCCCTATGTACCACACACTCCTGCTGGGATCCATAAACCCAGCTCTGCCCCACCTCTTCCATGGATTCTCACACAGCCCTCTGCCACTGGAGCTCACCCCTGATGAGTCCTGCCTATGTGCACAGCAACAGTGCCTACAGGCCATGACCCTCTATCAGGCTCAGCACTGGATATAGGACAGCCCTCCTCAGGGTGTGATCAGATTCGGGGTGTGAGCCCCTCCCAGACTCAGGACATCTCCCCAAGGGTCAGGGTGCCCAGGCTGGCAAGGGTTGGTAAAGTAGCAGAGGTGACTCTAAAGGCACCTGCGTGGCTCAGGAACTGGGTTAGGTGATCAGCTCTGAGCCTGCCTGCTCTGTTAATGGAGCATCCTGGGATACCTGTGCATGGATTCATCCCTCCCATGCTGCTCACGAACAGCTAGAGACATGGACACATTTGAGCTTCCTGCCACTGCTTTCAATGCCTCCATGAAGTCCTTTGTCAGCTGCCCCTGTGGGGAGGTAAAAAGGCATTATGTTAACAGTGCCTGCCATACTCCTCAGGGAGGAGGACAGAGAGCCTTCACAATGGGCAGAGGAAGTGGTAGGAGAGGGGAAATGCCCCACCATATCCAACTGTCTGCAGTGTTCATCAGTCTTCCACAGAAACACCCCCACATACAGCTCCTGGTTGATGGACTAGCTGCATGTGCAGCATACAACAGGACCAAAAGGTCCTTCAGTCACCTTCTGTTAGTAACCATCAGCCAGAACAGCCCGTTCCAAGCCAATCTGGCACTGTGCACAGATGGCAGGCCTAGCAGGCCCAGGAACACTGGAGAGCAATACCATCTACCCTTTGACTCTACAGAGCTCCTACAGACAACAGTCCCCCGGGAAGAAGTGCATTAACATACTCCTGCCTAGTGGCACTTTCTCCATCACTATATGCTTGTCTATGTACTGGCGAGTGGATGGGTGTATCTACACAGCAATATGAAAGGGGCAGTGAGGCATGTGCTAGCACACTTGTGCTGCTTTCTGGCTAGCATTGATAATAGCAGCAAAGACATAGGCTGTATCATGTGCTAGCAATGAGAATACATGTTTTCCAATGACCTTGTCTATGTACTGTATGCTATGACATGCTGAAGCCTATGATTCTCTGTCTTTGTCCCTTGAAAAAATACTGCCATATGCCATTAAGGAATCCACTTCAAAGCACCTAGAAAGTAACAAGGCAATAAAGAACAGCCCATGGAGCTGTGTTATCTGGCCAGCAGGTCTCCCCACAGGTCCAAAAATTTGGCAGCAGGTGAGTGGTGGCTGTGTTAATTGCCACTCCCCTGATGCCGAATTTCTGGACCCATAGCAAGACCTGTGAAGTAGCCTTGCATGCTAGTGCATCCCAGTGCACAGCTGGATCTGGTGCATGGGGATGAGCCCTTGCACACCCAGATATGATGTGTGGGTCACTGCATGATTTAAGCCTGTGGACTGACCATGTGCACAGGACCTGGCCTGCAGACCCAAAAGGTTGAGCACCACTGGTCAAGACAGTCATGCGTAACCAACCTAATTTCCTTCTATGACAAAATGACGAGTATTCTGGATGGTGGGAGAACAGTGGGTGCCATTCAACTTTTGTAAGGTGAGTGCATAACTGTTTGTACCATTGTGCTCAATGAATAGTCATCAATGGCACCATGTTTTTGAGCCATTTTACAGTGGGAAGAGGTATCAAATGAGGTTCCTTAGGGGTCTGTCCTGGGTCCTGTGCTGTTTAACATCTGCATTAATGACTTAAAGGAAAGAATTGAGTATGCACTTCACAAATTTGCAAATGATATGTTGGGTGGAGTTGCAGACACTTTGGAGGACAGGATTACGATTCAGGATGACCTCGATAAACTGGAGAAATGGTCTGAAATAAATCAGCTTAATTTTAGTAAGAACAAGTGCAAACAATTGTACTTAGAATGGAACAACCGAAGACACAAAAGCAAGAGGGGAAACAATAGGCTAGGCTGCAGTACTGCAGAAAAGGATCTGGGGACTGCAGAGGATTGCTCACTGACTATGAGTCAACAGTGTGATAGTGTAAAAAAGAAAGCATTACTGTAGATTCTTCTTTATTACACATCAATTATTTGCATATTTCAATTATTTGCATATTTTAGTTGCTATCTATTCAATTACATTTTGCCAGTTTACTTGCATGTTGGCTTTTTGCATATTTCAGTTTATTGCATAAACTGGGACCAGACAAAGCAAGCCAAGGATAAGTTAATTGGCTAATGCAAAGATTGACCAGCACCTGGAAAGAGATTTCTCATAGCAAGTGACAATTTATTATGTTTTAGATTATTAAATATTTTTGTAAGCTAGTCAACTGACTTTTTGCTGTCTCAAATTAATAAATACATTTATCTTTTTTGAGGTCGTTAACCACCGTACTGGCAACATTCGCTCAGCAGCACATTTAAGAAAAACAGAACTTATTTTTTACATGTGGGATTTTCTTTTCATTATTCACACACACACTTGCTCAAATATAAGGGCAGAATGGGGCATAACATCTGGATGAACAGCAGCTGCCATCATTTTTCAATTTATTTGCCAACAAAAAACGTGGGGTAACCTGAAGTACAGCACTGCATTATTTGGAATTATGCTATCTATTTCCAGTCTTTTTTTTTTCATTTTTGGCAATTGAACTTCTTAGCATAGTTTGGTAAGTAGCATGATTCTGTTGGAAAGAAAAACTGTGCCACAGAAATGGGATTCTCCTGTAGCACACTGGACTATATTCGCAGGTATATTTATGCAAGTCACAGAAAGTGATTCTTCCACTTTATTTGGGATGCAACTGATATACTCTGTCCAGTTTTGGGCACCACATTTCAAGAAAGATATGAACACACTGAAAAGAGTCCAGAGGAGAGCAGCATACATAGTGAGAGGTCCAGGCAACATGACATGAGGAAAGGCTGGAAGAACCAGGACTTTTTGTCTGAGGAAGAGAAGCCTGAAGGGGGATTAGATAGCATACAAAAATAGGTTGGTTATAAAGCGAACAAGAAGCAATGGTCTTAAATTGTAACAAAGAAAATGTAGGTTGTGTATTAGAAATGACCTTCTAATCATGGGCTTGGCTGAGAACTAAAGGGGTTCAGTAGAGGCTGCAGAATCTCGTCATTTTCTGTTTGCAAGGGCGGGTCAGACAAATACTTGGCTGGGATGGTTTAGACAGGATGACCCTATCTTCAGCAGGGGTTGGACTAGCTGATGTCCTGAAGTCACTTGTGGCCCTATTTTCCTATGACCCTGTGACTCTGCTGTGCTTATGTAGGCTACCTAGACCAAACTAGCCTAAGTGTGCTGGCATGTGGTCCACTCACACCCTCTGTGTGCTGTGCAGACCTCCTCTCTGATGTTTATTTTAAATTATTGGCACCAGGAATCTCAGACTCCTTTTACCTCCTCTCAGCATCTGCTGTCAGCTTCCTCCTCAGCCAAACAATGGATCACAGAAAGAAAATTTAAAGGATTATCATGACTTCTCCAAATTATCTGAGGAGACCACTTTGTTCTGCTATGACTCCCCTGTGAATACCAAGTGCCCAGCCCTTGGGGAGCTGGGAAGTGCAGGATATCTACAAGCTGCAAGACCTTGAAGGTGTGCTGTAAAGCATGAGGCAGGAGCAGAATTAGGGTTCGGGTTCAACCCAAGAGGTTGACAAGACTAGCCTCACAACCTCTCCTGGAAGATGGGTTCCTCTTGTGGCAGAAGTTATGTACTGGGCATATAGGTCAGTGATTCTTACCCAGCATGTCATGGCACCATGGGTTGCTACCATATTCTTTGAAGGCTGCCATGGATCTGACAGCACTGACTCAAGCTTGTTCCTGCCTGACCGATCCCACACCCCTCTGCAAGGAGGTAAGCGCTGCAATATATAAATTAGTTTTGGAAATTGGGTGCTACTTTATTCACAAAAGATATGGAGGGATGCTTTGAATCCAGAGAGAGGTGCCTTGAGTCCAGTGAGCTTGAGAACCACTGATACATGTCATTGTCACCAGCAGGCAGTCTTGCTGCCTACCTGCCAGTCTAGCTCCATTAGCAGGCAGTCTAGACCCCACATCTGGCTGCCTGGGTCCTGATGTGTGTAGTGATAGGACTTGTAATTTAGAGAGGCTCCCTAACAGGAGACTGAGGAAGTTGGAAACTGGGAGATGGCCCCCTAAACAGGTTACTTATTTAGCTGGAGGCTCTGCAGAGGTTTCTTCCTGCTCCACAAATAAAGTCCATTGTGTAGCTCTCCTCATTCACATGTGCTTGTGTTTAACAAACCCAGTGACCATAAATAAGCCTTTTTCTTTTCATTAGCACAAATTAAAGTCAAAAGACAAAGCTTTGCAGTTGTTGTGCATTTATGCCAAGTTTGACTCTGCAAACTGTCTACTTACAAACAGCTGCTCCTTGCCCGAGCTGCCTCCTCTCCTGTGTATAATAGAGACCAAGTTTACTCATCAAAATGTGAAATTTCTGCTTTTCAAGTGGGCCCTGTAGGGCCAGCCCAGTGGCAGGGTGGAAACAGGAGTTAGACTCCTTTCCTGTTGGTCCCACATGTGGCAAGAAAAGCCTTTGTTGCTGCTGATTATATCTGAGAAGGGAAGAACTCAGCTGGATGCTCTGAACCTCAGGGGAACCTGCAGAACTAAGCAGGGGGAAAGAGCAGCCTTTGGGTTGTAAGCAAAACTCAGCTGGCCAGGAGACGCAGAGGGTTTACTATACTGCAGTGACGGTGCCTCCTGGCAGGCTGTCCCTGCGCACACCACAGCCCTGTACACCAAACCCAGAAGTGCCCAGTGAAGCCAGGCCAGTGATGTCCCCGGTAGCTGCTGGAGACTGAGGGCTCAAGAGCAACTATAGAGATACATCCTGGAACAACCTCCTTGGAGTGCTCCTGGGTTTGGAGTGTGTGAGTGGGACTGAGGTGCAGGAAGAGCTCAAGAACAGCCTAGCCAGGACACCACCTGCCATGGCGTAGATCAGGGGCCAGCAACCTTTACCAAGTCATAGGTCAGAACAAGCTGGCTGTGCTCAGATGCAGGCTGGGTGGCTTTGACAGTGTATCAGCAGCAGGGACCTTGACTATGCCGATGCTGGAGCCACACAGCTGGGAACTGCACCCATGCTTCTGCCACTTCCCCCAGCCCCCTGCTCTGCCACTTCCAGCTGGTGGGGAGCTGTGGAGGGCAGGGAAGCTGGGAGCAGAGTCATCACTGCTGCTGCTGCTTCTTCCTGGCCCCCCACCTGCACCTCCCAGCTGCAGTGTAGCTCTTCATCTGCTAGAACCTGCACCCGCACTGCAGCCAGGAGCAGGGGCTGAGGAAAGCAGTGTTGATATGGACTCAGCTCCCAGGTGCCTGGCCCTAGCACAACAGGGCTTGGTACCAACAGGGGCAAAGGCACCTTCCAGTTCTGCAGGATGAATCCAGTGGTTCCATGAGCCACTGGCACAGACATACTGAAAGACACCCAGCAAGCAGCTGCCAGGTCCTACCTTTAGCAAGACTCTCAAAGCAGAATGATATTTTTCCCCTGGTAACTCAGTGATCATCCCCAGATGTCCCAAGGAAGATTTTAGCATATGTTTAATACCTGCTGCTTTATTTCTCATGCTGCCTTTTGATGGCTAATTTCATCCCATGGAACAGTGACCTATTTTTGTTTGGCCCTCTATGTGTACCCTAGAGACAGAGCATGACATCTGTAATTCATACACATCCTGGAAAGAATGTCCCTTTTGGCTCCTGTGAGTCCCTTAGTGTTTACAGAAATGACTGTCAGTGCCAGCCCTCTAAAAGGCTGTGATGCAGCAGGCCAACCTGCTGCAAGTTAGAGGTTTGCATTATATACATTTGAAATAGTTAGTGACAAGGAGGAAGACCTTGCTGCAGCAACAGAAAGAGCCTTCACTTGAGCACAACTCTGGAAAAACATCTAGCCTATGAACAAAGACATGAGAAGAAGAAGAAGAAGGTCTGCTGGAGCTGACTCTGCCTACTGTTCATCTCAGGTGCTGTCCTTGATTTCCCTCCTGCAGGAGACTGCCTTTGGCAGTGACTTTCCCTTGTATCCCTACTGACAACTGCTGCTACAGTTTGGCTTTAGCTTGTCTTGGGGCTTGATTTCCTTCACCTTCCTCAATGGAAACAGACCAGATGTTCATTACCAAGGTTTCTACCTCTCTAACCTAATCATTGCAGGGCAGGGACAGACATCCTACATGTGCTACCATGCTGCAAACCAGCTTGAGTAATATAACAGTCGCCCCCAGAAGAAATAGGGATAACTCCCGAGTGCTTCACAATGCTGCTTGAGCTGGGAGGCAGCTGGATGTCTGTGTGCTCCTGAAGCATCACAGATTAAATATGTCTTAAGAAAAGGTGAAGCTTGAAGTGTTTTGTGTCTGACTGTCCCTGTTCTGCCCAAGGCAAAAGCATCTCTTGTGCTGGTGATCGATTGGATGGGGCAGGATTGAGGGATGCAACTCAGCAGCACGGGCCACAGCTGCATGGTGCCTGGCTTGGACCGGATTAGGGGCTGTCAGGTGGAAGCCTTTTGCCACCAGAGGACTAGCTGTCTGTGAAAGGGAGTGCAGGCCATGCCTAGGTCGACAGACAGCAAGTGGCAGGGGGAGACTACAGGTCCCAGCACACAATGCTACTCAGCCAGGACTGCAAGGGAGGCTGCTGGGAGCCCTGTAGGTGGGACCTAAGGTGTCCCCAACCTAACTCCACCTAGCAGGAATAGAGGGCAGCCACGATCCACATGCTGCAGCACGGTGCCAGAGAGCAGAGAGCAGGGGGTAAAGTCTGGCCCTGCAGGACTGCTGCACAAATCACCCTGGATTCTCCCCAGCAACAGAGGGGTCTGTATGGGAGCTGCTTCCTTCCAAAGGTCATCTCAAGGCCATGTCAGGAAGGGAAATCTGGGCTTCCAGGGGCAGTGGAGGGCCCTGACCACAACTCCCACCCTTACCTGTGCCTTCAGGGAGTAGCTCCTCTGGCAGCTGAAAATCCTCATTGCTCCTTGCAGTTTCAGCAGTGCCATGGCTGAGAGCAAACAGGATGGTGGGTGGCTTCTGGCTTAGTGGGGCTGCAACCACCTAGCCCTGGGGGCAGAGGAGCCCAGCTCAAGGCAGGGGAGGAACGGCAGGGCCCAGAGCTGTGTGGTCTGCACTTGCCCTGCAGCTCCCAGCTGCTGACTACCCAAAGTGAAAGCAGCTTCTGGACTGGCCCAGCATCTTGGCTGGGGACTCCCCTTAATACCCAGCCCCTCCTTAAGGTGGAACTGATCATTAAGGTGGAATTGTGAAGCCAACCTGCAGAGGGGGTTTCAGGCTTTCTGGGTCCATTGCACTAGGCAGAGAGGGCTGGATGATTAGGAATATGCCGCTGATTTCAGGAGGGACCCTTGAGCAGTGGTGAGAGCTCTGGGGGTGTGGCTGTGGCACTGGTTTGCATTAGCTAGGTTGTGATAGTGCTCACCCTGGTGCTACACTAGGCTGCTGCCGTCACAGAGTCACAGAAGTTTAGGGCTGGAAGGGACTTCGTGAGATTGTCCGGTCCAGTTCCCCTGCTCTGGCCAGGAAAGACCGCTGGTGTCAAATAACCCCAGGAAGGTGTGCATCCCGTCTCCTTTTGAACTCTCAAGGTACCTGGTGCCAGCCTCCATGAGCTCGTGCCTTCTGGGAAAGACAGCCACCCTTTGGGGACTCCCAAAGATTTGGGGAATGTGTGATGAAGCTCCCCCAGCTCTCAGTGCATAAGCAGGATGCCACATGAGATCTGTGCTTCTGCCTGAATCCTCCTCCCCTGCCCCTCCCTCCTCCCCCCCCCCACACTGATCATCAGTGTCCTAAAGCAAGAGCATAGGGCAGGTGAGGCTAGGCTTGGAGGTGTCATTTATTGTCTGTTCACATGGGAGCCACTGCTAGCATTAATTGCACTGCCAGCATTAATTGGCTGCTATGATCTCATTGATCCAGGGCCTGAGCTTGGAGACACGAGTGTAAACGCCGGGGCTGGAGGGGGAGCAGGTATTGCTTCCCCAAGAGACGATCCCCACCAGGGTCCAGATGCCATCCTTCTGGCACACCAGGGGGCCACCAGAGTCACCCTGCAAGAGAAGCAGCATCAGGAGGTTGGGGTGGGGGAGCCTACTATCCTGTGGAACAAATCATCAAGGATCTGCCCACCACCCCTTGCTCTTCAACAGAAAAAAGCTGCAGGGAGTGAGTATGTGCTTTCACAGATGGACCAGTATATCCAAGAGAGTGAGTGCAGGGACCACAGGCAGGGATGAGGAGGGGTGGATGGAGAGGAGCATGGCTACCCTGTGGTGAGACTAGTGAAGCAGTGGATGCAGGTATGGGATCATAGGAAGGTAAGACTGGAAGGGACCTCATCAGGGCATCTAATCCAGTCTCCTGCTTAGGGCAGGATTGTCCTGGCCTAAATCTCCTGGCCAAACTGTCTGTCCAAGCTGCTTTGAAAATGTCCATCCTCTTTATAATCTCCCTGCGGGTATCTGAAACTGTTATCAATCTTGTCTTCTTCAAACTAAATAACCCTACTTCTTCCTCAGTCTTGTCTTCTACAGGCTAAATAACCCTACTTCTTCCAGCCTGTCCTCATAAGTCATGCTTCACAGCCCCTAGCCATTTTTGTCACTCTGCTGGACTCATTCCAATCTGTCTGCATCCCTTTTGAAGTCTGGGCACAACACTCCAGGTGAGGCCTCATCGGTGCTGAAAAGAGTGGAAGACTCACTTTCCCTGATTTGCAAGTGACACTCCTGTTAATATAATCCAGTGTTGACTTTTTTTCAGCAAAAGCACAGTGTTGGCTCCTATTCAGTCTTTCTCTGCAGTACTGCAGCTCAGGCAGTATATATTTGTGGGTCCAGTTATTTAATCCCAAGTGCAGAAATGTCATGAATTTCACCTGATTGATTGCAGATCACTTCTCCAGTGTATCTAGGTCATTCTAGATTGTAGTCCTACCCCACAGAGTGTCTGCAACTGCACCCATCTTGGTGTCACCTGTAAATCTGCTTAGTTTGCACTCAGTCTTGTCATCCAAATGACTAGATGGGGTGATGGAGACAGTGTAAGGAAGAGCTGGAGCAAGGAAATGGCTAGAAGGGGAGCATCCTCAGGGTACTGGGGCTTCCTGGACAGATGGAGAGCCTGGAGGTAGGGTAAAGGAGGGCTGTGTGGAGGGCTGGGTACCATGCAGGAGGAGGCTCCCTTGGCACCTGCGCAGACCATGCAATCCTTAATCCTGTAGCTCCAGTATGACTTGCACTGTGCATTAGTCAGGAGTGGAAGGGCCACCTGCTGCAGCTTCTCAGGGGTCTTCTGAGCTGCAAAACATGGCAAGGAACAGGGAAAGCATTCAGCAGAACAGTGCACAGGCCCCCAGGTCCTTGGGCATGCATTCCTGGTACTTTCTAGCCCAGCAGACCCAGAATACGACAGAGCTACCTTGGAGCCTCAGGTCCTCACAGTATTTGCACAGGCTGGGGCTCCAACAGGAGGGACTGTGGAATACACAGGACTTGGGGTGCCAGTTTGGTCCCCTTAGCTGGTCCACTGTGTTCCCAAAGAATGAGTGGAGGTGGTGGAATTGAGAAGAGGGGCACGGGTGAGTTAGTGGGGGCAGCTGGCTGGAAGTATCACCCAGCTGGGTCCAGAATGCTCTCAGGTGTTGGGGGTTGTGAGCAGCAGGAGCAGCCTGGGTGCTCAGAGACCTCACCATTGGGGTTGGTCAGGCCCCACCCTGTGGTGACACAGGTTATGCCTCCAGGGAAGTAGTCGGTGGCTTCAGGCAGGCACACAGGAGACACACGGGCCGTCATTTTGGCTGGAGTGGCCAGTTTCAGCAGAGTGATGTCATCTCTGAGCGTGAGCATGTTGAAATTGTGGTTCTTGAAAACCTGTCAGAGAAACAGAGCAACACTCTGAGACCTGGTGCTATCCAGGAGACCCTACACTGACCAGGGACCACTGCACAGGACCCTCACAGACCAGGTCATCCCCAACAGACCCACAGAGACCAGAGATGACTTCTCCAGGACCCACAGAGACTAATTCCACCAACACAGGACTCAAGCAGAAGGCACGGCTCCCCCAGCAGGACCCCAGGGTGACCAGGTCCACTGACAGCAAGACCCGTGGAGGCCAGTTCTACCACCACTGAGAGCCCAGGGAGACCATGTCCTTTCCCCCATGGGAATCACAGTGATCTTACTGTGCACTCACTACACATTCAGATGGGGTGTGATGGGCATGCAAGGCTCTGTGCATGTGGCAAAGTGGGTGTGTCCCAGGCTCCCCTCAGTGACAGAGGATGATGCTGTAGCCTGGACCCATGGAGAGGGGTGGGATCCTGGGCAACCCCAGGGTGGACACAGCACAGAGCCAGCCACCTACCTGGGCAATTTTCAGGACTTGCACATCCTCTCCTAGAAAGCCCAGGTCAAATGCACCCAGCACCACACGGTCAGTTGTCCTGCAGGGAAGTCACACTCAGGAGACAGGAAGTGCACATTTCCTCCCACTGCCCTGAGCTTTTCATAGAGGCTCTGCAGAGTGGTTCTTAGCCAGTCAAACTATGGCACGGCTACTGGGGAGCCTCTATGCAAGGATAGAGGCAGGACATTGACGGAGCAGCAGACATCAACCACAGATGGATCTTGTGAAGGCAGCCCCTGTGGCAGGAACCTGGTGCCCTGCTGCAGCTCATCCACCTCTAGCGCAATTCCCTGAGAAAGTCCAGACTTCCATACAGTTTCAATCCAACCAGATTATCTACAGTCTTCCCTGTCTCATTCTATGCCCCCAGTGACTTCACCGTGCAGGAGGGCAAAAGCAGGGCACCTACTTGACCCCACAGTGGGCTGCAGTCACCACCCAGTCTTCACTGATCAGGGAGCCGCCACAGAAATGGAATCCAGTGTTATCCTGTGATGGGGAGAGGAGACAATGAACAACTTTGGCCATGGGGTAGGCACACGCCAGAGACACCCCTTCCTCTGGATCCAATCCTGCCAGCAGGGCACAGCCCAGCCCGTCTCCCACAGAGATGCTTTTCCAGCCTTTTTCCCCATTGCAAAGACCCACACTGTCCCAAAAGCCCTGCAAGTGAGCACAGACATCAAGTTACAGGGTCTGAGCCAGCATCCTCTGAGCTCAGCAGAAGCCTTTTCCCCAGTTTGACATAGCTGTGAGCACAGTAGTTCACCTGATGGGAACAAGCTTACAGCCAGCTTTGCCCATAGTGCTCCACTGCTGGGCAGCCCCTCTGGCACAAGTTGGGGCACTCTACCCAAAGATCCCAGGAGGAAGCCTCCTCTTCCAGAAAGTACCTGAGCTCCCAGGGTTGCCAGAGAGATGGCCTGGGACTCCCACTGGCTACCCTGGCACAGGAAGACCCAGGAACCTGCACTTAGCTGGGAACCTGCAGCTGCCAGGCTCTGAGCGGGTGGGACCACCTTCATGGAGCACCACGCCTTGCCCTCTGATCAGCAGCTCCCTGCTTTTTCAAAGTTGGGCCCCTCCTGGGTTTGTGCCCCATCTGGGCACAAGGGGCTGTTGGGCTCTTACCTGCAGGGAGACTTGCCAGGGCCAGGAACCAGGGATCGCCTCCTCACCATTCACAATCCGGGCGTAGCCACTGATGATTGGCTGAATGGCAGGGGTGCCGCAGCCTGGCGAGAGAGCAAGGGTGTTCATAGATCCATAGATTTATAGATTGTAAGGCCAGAAGGGACCTTGGAAAATCATTGGGTCTGGCCCCCTGCACCAAGCAGGAAAGATAACTGGGGGTCAGGTGACCCCCCAGCAAGGTGACTGTCTGGTCTCCTCTTGAAGATTTCCAGGGTAGGTGATTACACTACCCATGGGCAACTGGTGCCTCCTGAGTCTGGGGAGGCATCAGATTGCCGACCGGGGGGAGAGTCCCCCAGAGGCTGATCGCTGAGCCCAGAACCACCAGCAGTGAAACTGGCAAAACCGGAAGTGCACTTCCGCCGGCACCTCCTGTTTCATGACTGGCTTCCAGGGGGTGCACTGCCAATCTCAGGGGGTGCAACTGCTCCCCCTATACATTGCCAATGGCTCCACCTCTGGAGGGAGCTTATTCCATGGTCTGGGCACCCTGACTGTAAAGAAGTTTTGCCTAATGGTGAGCCTGAATTGATCTTCCAGGAATTTTGGCCATTACCCCTGGTTTTCCCTTTGGGTGCCCTGGTGAACAGTTGCTCACTGAGCCCTTGATGTACTCTCCTAGTGTAGTGGGAAGAGGCTACCAGGTTCTCTCTCAGCCTTCTTTTCCTCAGGCTGAAGAGTCCCAGGTCCCTCAGCTTTTTCTCATAGGGCTTGCCATGTAAGACTCTGATCATACAGGTGGCTCTTCTTTGGATTCTCTCAAGCTTGTCCATGTCCATGTTAAAATGTGGTGCCCAGAACTGGACGCAGTACTCCAGCTGTGGTCTCACCAGTGCTGAGTAGCCTGGAAGAATCACCTCCTTGGTTTTGCTGGAGACGCATCGATTGATGCATGCCAGAGTATTATTGGCCCTACTGGCCACAGCATCTCACTGCCAGCTCATGTTCATACTGTGGCCTATTATTACCCCCAGGTCCCTTTCATTCGTGTTGCTGGTCAGTTTGGTGCCACCAAGCCTGTAGGTGTGTTGTGGGTTGCTTGTCCCCAGGTGCAGCACTTTACATTTCTCAACGCTGAACTTCATCAGATTCTAATCTGCCCAACTTGCTAGCCTGTCTAGGTCTGCCTGTAACTGTAGCCTACCTTCAAGCGTGACCACGCTGCCCTGTAACTTGGTGCTGTCTGTGAACTTGGTCAGTGAGCTCTTCAAATCATTAATAATCATCAAATCAAATCATTAATAAAGATGTTGAAAAGTACTGAACCAAGCACCAACCCCTGCAGGACACCACTGCCCACTTCTCGCCAGATCTGTTCACTACGACTCTCTGGATCCTATTCTGCAGCCAGTTTCTCACCCACCTGACTGTCTTGGAGTTAAGCCCACAATCCTCCAATATTCACATGAAGACATTGTGGGATACTAGATCAAAGGCTTTTTGGAAGTAAAGGTATACAATATCAGCCTGCTGTCTTGTGTCCAGGTGGCAAGTTACCTGGTCATAGAAGGAGGTGAGTTTGGTAAGGCAAGACCTGCCTGCAATGAAGCCATGCTGGCTGTCATTCAGAATCTTATCTTCTGCAAGCTTATCACAGACTCCTTGACGAACTTTTCTAGGATTTTCCCTAGATGGAAGTTAGCCTGATTGGCCTATAGTTACCTGGGTCCTCCCACCTGCCCTTCTTGTGGATGGGCACAACATTGGCCCTCTTCCAGTCCTCAGGGACTTCTCCTGAGTGCCATGAGTTGTGGAAGAGTTTTGCCAGGTGTTCTGCAATGACCTCAGCCGGCTCCTTCAGCCCTCTCAGATGAAGATCATCAGATCCTGCTGACTTGTATACATCTAATTTTTTTAATTGGTCATACCCCAATTCTACAACAATAGTAGGAAGGCGATTATTGCTACCGTGCTCATACTGTATTTTATCTGGTGTGGTTTTCCCCTTGGTCCAGTGAAAGACTGAGGTGAAGTAGTCATTCAGGGATTCAGCTTTCTCCTGGGTGCTGGTAACCAGCTCTCCTGAGTTGTTGAGCAATGGCCCCACAGTCCCATTTGTTTTCCTCCTGTTCCCTATGTACCTAAAGAAGAACTTCTTGTTGTCCTTGATTCCCATTGCTAATCTAAGTTAGGCTGCCACTTTAGCTTGTCTTATCTGTTCCCTGCAAATGCAGGCCATTGTGCAATAGTCCTCCTTGGGGCCCACCCCGAGCTTCCATTGTTTATAAGCCTCTTCCTTCTTTCTTAAGAGGACCCTGTTTAGCCAAAAGGGTTTCCCAACTCTTCTGTTACCTTTTCTCTTCATGGGAATGGGCTTCCTTTGTACTTCAAAGATCATGGCCTTAAGGAACAATCACTCTTCATGCATACCTTTTGCCTTCAGCCCCTGGTCCTGCAGCACTTGCCGTACCAGTGACCTAAGCTTGTTGAAATTTGCATTTTTAAGTCCAAGACTTCAATCCTGCTAATCCACCCAACTTGCTAGCCTGTTTAGGTTTGTTTGCCTTGAGATGGACAGTGATCATGATGGTTTCATGATCGCTGTCGCCCAGACTTCCCTCTATATTTATGTTGGTCACCAGATCAACTCCTTTGGCTAGGACCAAGCCTAGCAGAGCATCACCTCTGGTTGGCCCATGCACCTCCTGAGTCAGGAGCTCCTTGACACAGGTGAGGAAGAATCATGACAGATCCAACTTGGCTGAGTGTTCCTCCCAGGAGATGTCTGGATAATTGCCCAAGACAACCATGTTACATGTGCAGCTGCAGTCAATTCTCGAGTGAACTCCAGATTGAGTTCCTCCCCCTGGTTTGGTGGTCTGTAGTATACACCTACAGTTAGGTCTCTCTCAGTGTGCCCCCCTCCCCCCGCAACTTGACCCAGAGGGCTTCAAGCTGTCCATTTTTGGAGCTTATGTTGGCCTCCAAGGAGATGTACTCCTCTTTCACATATAGAGCAACGCTTCCATCTTTTTTCTCCACCTGGTCCTTTCTTTGCAGGGTGTGACCCTCTATAGCTACACTCCAGGCATGTGAGGAGTCCCACCAGGTCTCCGTAATCCCTACTAGATCATAGTGTTATCCAGGCCCCTTGGGGTTCACCAAAGGGAATGGCTGTGCAGAGGCCCAGGGGCTCCAAGTGCACTCTAGCTGTGGCTGGGCAGTGATGGGGCTGATGTCCCACTATTTGAAGCACTGACCTCCTGGATCAGCCACCCTTCCTGAAACCCCTTCTAGGAGGCCCCAGCCCCATGTCTCTCCTTCTCCTACACCCAGCTCTAGGTGACTTACAGCATTTGCCCTCAGCATCAAGATTACCTGCCCAGGCGGTGCTGATGAAGGCCAGACAGGGCAGGATCCAGAGGAAAGCCATTCTGCTTCTCATGTGGGTAACAGAACGAGTTCCATGGATCTTGTCCCATTATATACCAGACCAAGGCAGCTCTGAGTGAGGAGGTGCTTGGGAAAAGAACAGGCATCAATTTGCTGCTCTCCTATCTGGAGACCTTGGGAGATAAGCAGGGCAGCTGTGTCACACCAGGCCGGGGGAGCCATGAGCAGAGAATCAGGGGCAGGCTGGCAGGATACTGGGCTGCATCAGGTTATGGGATATCAGCAGCTGCTCTGTGGGAGATCAGAGAGCTGGGGAGCTGCCCATGAGCAAGAACTGGTGGGCTGAGGCCTGAAGAGCAGGGCTATCAGGGATTTCATAGATTTCATAGACATTAGGGCTGGAAGGGACCTCGGAAGATCATCGAGTCCAGCCCCCCGCCCAAAGGCAGGAAGTCAGCTGGGGTTGTAGGATCCCAGCAAGATAATCATCCAATTTTTTCTTGAAGGTGTTCAATATAGGTGCTTGAACCACCTCCGATGGCAGGCTATTCCAGACCTTGGGGGCTCAGACAGTAAAGAAATTCTTCCTTATGTCCAGCCTGAAACGGTCTTGCAGTAGTTTATAACCGTTCAACCTCGTCATCCCTTGGGGCACTCTGGTGAACAAACGTTCCCCCAGATACTGGTGGTCACCCCGATAAACTTATAGGCGGCCACCAGATCGCCCCTGAGCCTGCGCTTTTCCAGGCTAAAGAGCCCCATGGCTCTCAGCCTGTCATCGTAAGGTCTGTTTTCCTGACCTCTGATCATGCGCGTGGCTCTTCTCTGGACTCTCTCAAGCTTCTCCACATCCTTTTTGAATTGTGGGGCCCAAAACTCCCCAAGGCCGAGTACAAGGGGAGAATGACGTCCCAGGATTTGCTTGAGAAGCATCTATGGATGCAAGCCAGCATTTTGGTCGCTTTACTAGCTGGGGGAGACACTCTTGGATCTTGCCCTCATCTTGAGTGAGCAGCTCTTCTCAATCCAGCCCTTTGGTGTCCTGCCAACCTCTCTAGGGAGAAGACTGCATCTCCTCACACCCCCTAGTTTGGTTTGTCATCTGCCTGCCCTTCCCTCAAATAATAGTCTTACCAGTAGGCTACAGCCCATGCCCCTAGGCATATTCTTTGGCATCTTTGGGGAATTAACTCATGGTCATTCAGGGGATACAGCTGAACCTAAGGACTAAGCTCCTCAATCAGAGCAGACACAGAACCCATGTGGACCAGGCATGGTAACACATACTGCGCAGAGAGATATAGCCTACCCCCTGCACAGACAGAAGCTGACATAGCTTTGCTGCTTGTGTTCCCATTAGTCAGATGGGAAGTGCTTTCTCTTTGCATAGTGCAGTAGTTGCTGTTGGTGAGATGACCTGTGCTATGCCCCTCAGATTTTCTGTGGCAGGTTTAGGGGCAAGGTGCATGGGGGGAGGGTGTGGCAGCACAGTTACACCCCTTTTAGGCTGGGCCATGGATCAGCTTTCGGTGCAGGGTCTGGGGTGGAGGGGAGTGAGCACTGCCGCATCTCCTTTGCCCCACTGTTGGATCTGCTCTGGGGTAGGGGAACCAGGATTTCTTCACAGAGAGGATAGGAAGTGCAGGGAGCATCAAGAGAGGACCGAGCTGGTCTTTGGTATGAGGAGTGAGGGGCCAGTGACCTGGCATGCTGGCATTAGCCCAGGAGTATAAATGGCCTGTACTGCCCCCTGGGCAGCAGTGGTGTGTGGGGCAGGGCAGTAGTTGGAGGCTGGCTGCTGGTGGGGGACATGGCATGACGTGTGTTGAGTGGCCAAAAAGACCCACTGATTTTTGGCAGCAAAAAAAATATAATCTGCAACACCCTGGCTCCTGCTCCTGTACCATGCACTACTGCCCCTGCTCTGCCCTCCTTGCTGCTGGAGCTGGTGCTGGTGAAGGGACGGTACCCTTAGGCAGTGCCTAGGACTCAAGCCCACCCATTCTTATGCCACTTCATTTCCCCCCTGGGAAACCAGGCCCATATCTGACTTTGGTGACTTCATCTGACTTTAGCTGGCTGTGTGAGCACCTGCCCATCTTTCCAGACCAAACATACTGCCTGGCAGGGCTGGTCATCTCTGTGGTCATTGAAAGTCTTTTCTTAAAAAGCTGGGCAGGCTGCAAATCAGGCCTGGGTAAACAGTTCAAGGTGTGGTATGTTCTATTTACTTGCAAAGGCAACCCCTCATTTTTCCATACACAGAAGGAATCAAACCAACTAGAGGCAGTTCCCCTGTCTGGAGTACACAGGTTCTGTGAGCTAGTCCCTTGCAGGGACCCCTCTCCAGGCCTTTCCTCCACATCATGCTACCAACTTCTTCAAGCTGTCCTGGGGCTTCCTACTCTGTCTCCAGGGTTTAGGATCATAGGGTCATAGGAAAGAAGGACTGGGAACTCACAAGGTCATTTAGCCCAGACCCCTGCTCAAGGCAGTGTCACCCCTGACGCCAGCTTCCTGGCCAAGTGCTTGTCCAACCTGTGCCTGAAAACTTCCAAGGATGGAGATTCCACAACTTTTCCAGGCAGCCTGTTCCAATGTTTGACCACCCTCACATAAAGTTCTTCCTAATCTCCAACCTAAATCTTCCCTGCTGCAGCTTGAGGCCATTCCTCCTAGGCCTTGTCCCCTATCACAGAGATTTTTTTTAAATTTAAATTTTCCGTATTCCAAGCCAAATCAGCCAAAACAAATTCCAAATCCGAGAGTCAGTCCAGAACCGTAAGTGGCCCTACTACCGGCAATACATACCGGTAGTATGTATTTCCAAAACCTTTGGTGGGCATCCTACTTGCAGGCCCAAGCCCAGAGGCTTGCAGTTTGAATGCCCTTGAGTTTTGCTTGCCCTTAGCCATAAAGCTCTTGGAGCAAGCAAGGGAGGAGGCGGAGAATTTTATTTATTTTTTGTTGTAAAAATGTGTGTGTGTGTGTGTGTGCGCGCGCGCGCGTGTGTGCGTGTGTTACAATGCAATACAATAACCCGTTACAATATCTGCATCGCATGCAACACACCTAAAATAAGCAAATCCTGGTTCCTCAGACTGGGCAACACTTCCCTTCCACCCTGCCCCGCTTGCGGGGTCACATATTCAGTTCACCTGTTGTCTATGTCATTGTCGCTTCAGCTCCCGCTGGAGGACCTGCTGCTGCCATTGCTGTCCTCAGTTCCGCTTGTCTCTTCCTCCTCTTTGCTGTCACCACCCAATTCTCCACTCAGGGGACGTTGGATGATCCTGTGCCACATGTCTCTGTGCCAGGTGGCTTTGGCCGCATCCTCTCCATCCTCCATTACCGATTTCTGGTAGTAGGTCTGGAGTTTGCTCAGAGTCATTTTCACACAGCCTGCTACCTCTACGTCCATGTGCCTGTACAAAGGAGGTTCCTGGCCTTCCACAGGGCACTTCTGATGCAAGACGCAAACTGGTCGAAACGGGGTGACGGGTTCCCCTGGTGTTTGGCGAGGTGCCCGTACAGCACCAATTCTCTGGTAAACCGGCTCACGCCGGTCACCGCTTCGCAGAGCTGCTTCACCCTTTTCCATACCTCTTTGGCTCAGGTGCAGAGCCAGAGGACATGGTTGATTGTCTTGGTGGCTCTGTGGCAGTTGGGTCTACCCAACTGACCCTCTCTATGTCTCCGGGCCCTCACTGGCAGGGCTCGGTGGGCTATGAGCCAGTGCAGGTCCTTGTGATCTTTGTGCAGGTCCTTGTGGTCAATGCGCTCCCACACGGCCTGGCACGCATCGCCCGGGAGCAGGTCCACGGGCGACATGGTGTCCCTCAGCCTCACTGTTTCCTGGATTTTCTTGTGGTTGCTCATGGTCCCAGGACCTGCGCTCTGCAGACCATACAAACTGCGGCACTGGTTCAGGGTCTCGTAGAACCGCGATGAGCCCATGATCCACGGCCTGTGGCTGGTTGGGGTGAATACCCACCAGTGTCTCAGGATGTGCCCTGCAAAGTATCTCACCAGGCAAGTGGCTTCTGCATCCATCACCAGCTTGCAGATCAGGCCCATATACTTGGCCCACAGGAACAGGAGGATGTCTGGCATGCCCATGCCCCCAGCCATCTTGTCCTTTACAAGGTCTTCCAGGTGACCTTTTCCCATCTGAAGCCCCAGAAGAAGATGCACATGGCCCTCTGGATCCTGTGGGTGACATGCTCAGAAGTGGGGAAGACCAGAGCGATGTACAGAAGCACTGGTAACAACACCGCCTTCACAAACACGATGTGCCCCCCCATGCAGAGGGAGTGCATGTGCCACAGCCCCAGTCTCTGCTTTACTTTTGCCTCTGTCTCCTCCCATGCTGTCCTGCTGCTCAGCTCAGGGTCAAAATCTATCCTGAGGATCCTGACCCCCTCGCAGGGAACAGAGACCCCCAGGGACTCCAGGTCCCTGAGCTTGCCCACAGCAAGGCAGGTGCTCTTGCTCACATTGAGCTTGGCCCCTGCCACTGCCTTGTATATCTGAGTGTGCGCCAGGGCTCTCTCTTCCAGCCACTTGACCACAGGATGCTCAGATCGTCCATGTAGGCCAGGGACCTTGGCCTCTCGGTTGCTGCTGCCCAGGATGTGGACTTCACGGGTCCCTGAGTCCTGCCTCAGGCGCTGGGTCAGGGGCTCGATGGCACAGATGAACAGGAGCGGGGAGAGCGGGGAGGAGGCCAAGAAGTGCCCATTTCCATCCTTTCTGTAATCAATCACCCTTCAGGTATCTGAAGACTTATCAAATCCTGCTTCAGTCTTTTCTTCTCCAGACTAAATAAACCCAACTCTTTCAGCCTTTTCTCGTAAGTCTTGCTTCCCAAGCTCCAAATCATTTTCGTTCCTCCGTGCTGGACTGCTTCCAGACTGTCCACATCCCTCTTGAAGTTGGAGTGCACGCTGTACTCCAGGTGAGGCCTTGACAACAGTGAAAGAATCACTTCCTTTGATTTGTTGTTCTCTGCTGACTTCGATCTTCTGCATCACCTCCTAGATACTCCTACACGCCATAGCAACCACAGTTCCCTCAGATCTCAAGGGCTTTTATACATTAATATTAGCACACAGGAATGTTCCTGATTCCTCTGACATTGA
The DNA here is from genome assembly GCF_000455745.1 of Alligator sinensis. Classification (NCBI taxonomy): domain Eukaryota; kingdom Metazoa; phylum Chordata; order Crocodylia; family Alligatoridae; genus Alligator; species Alligator sinensis. The sequence goes on along the minus strand of NW_005841949.1, from coordinate 533,313 downwards.
ATCCCAGGGGCAGGCGAAACCAGGGTGAATCTGCAGCTGTTAGCTTCATATGGTACTGAGAAAAGTGCCTGTTTATTAGGTCTGTGCGAAGTGGCTAGTATTTGCTTCAGATTCGGCAGATTCAGGAGACAGTGATTTGATTCGGTGATTCGAATCATTGTCCCAATTTGATTCAGCCGAATCTGATTCAGAGATTTGCCTGCCGAATCTCTGAATCAGCCAGGCCAGGCCCATCCCCCGCCCCTTTCCCAGCCCAGCAGCGGCTGCCCCATCTCCCGGCACTTGTTAAAGAAAAAGCCCAGACTCAGCGGGTGCAGCTGGGAGAGGGACAATCCCCACTGCCCCCCACTGCCCCATGCTGCATGGGGGGCTCTGCATGAGCCCCCCTTGCCCCTCTCGCTCTCCCAGCCCCCCCCATGGGTGCCCCGTCTGGGCCAGCTCCAGCCCTTTAAGAAAAAGAAAAAGAAAACCCCTCAGACTCACCGCTCCTGCTGGGGGGGGGGGAGGGGGGTGATCCCTGCTGCCCCCCACTGCTCCACGCCACGTGGGGGGCTCTGCACGAGCTCCCGAAGCCCCGAGGCTGCAACCCTGAGCATGAGTCCTGGGGCTTTTCTTGGTTTTTTTTTTCTTAAAGGGCTGGGGCTGGCCCAGGAGGGGCACCTGTGGGGGTGGG
>NW_005841949.1:482173-532607 GCF_000455745.1 Alligator sinensis | reverse complement strand
GGGGGGGGGGGGGGGGGGGGCAAGCCGTGGGGGGGCTGGGGAGCAGGGGGCACATGGGGGGCTGGCAGGGGTCCCCCCATGGTCCCCTCCCCCAGCCCCCCACCCCCAGTACCTACCAGCTGGGAGCTGGGGACTGCCCGAATCATCAAAGCTCTCTGAATCTTTTCCAAAGATTAGGAGAGCTTTGAATCGATTCAGACTTTTAAATTGGTCCCCAATTCAATTCGAATTCAGAGATTCAGCCGTCGAATTGGGCCAAACCTCCTCCGAATCAAACGACCACCCGAAGCTTCACACAGCCCTACTGTTTATCCAATGAGATGGGAATCTCAGGCTTCAGAGAGGTTTACAGAGCTTGTGATTGAGACATCCTGAGGGTGCTCAAGAAATACCAGGGATGGCAGAGGAGAAGAAAGGGGTAGGGAGGGGCAAACAGAATTCAATGGTACCCTCAAGCTAATTTCTGTCCTAAAAGACTTTGAAGTCCAAAGTGTTTAATAATATCTAAACACTGTGGAATGCATCTCTGATCTTCTTTTTCCTTAGGGATGTGATTTATTTTTGCTACCCATCTGTGTACTTTTTCTTTTCCTCTCTCTCTTCAGATTTATTCTGTCTTAGATTCATAGATTCATAGATGCTAGGGTCAGAAGGGACCTCAATAGATCATCGAGTCCAACCCCCTGCATAGGCAGGAAAGAGTGCTGGGTTCAGATGACCCCAGCTAGATGCATATCCAACCTCCTCTTGAAGACCCCCAGGGTAGGGGAGAGCACCACCTCCCTTGGGAGCCCATTCCAGACCTTGGCCACTCTAACTGTGAAGAAGTTCCTCCTAATGTCCAGTCTAAATCTGCTCTCTGCTAGCTTGTGGCCATTATTTCTTGTAACCCCCGGGGGTGCCTTGGTGAATAAAACCTCACCAATTCCCTTCTGTGCCCCCATGATGAACTTATAGGCGGCCACAAGGTTGCCTCTCAACCTTCTCTTGCAGAGGCTGAAGAGGTCCAGGTGCCCCAGTCTCTCCTCGTAGGGCTTGACCTGCAAGCCCTTAACCATACGAGTGGCCCTTCTCTGGACCCTCTCCAGGTTATCCACATCCCTCTTGAAGTGCGGTGCCCAAAATTGCACACAGTATTCCAACTGCGATCAGACCAGCGCCCGATAGAGGGGAAGTATCATCTCCTTGGATCTGTTCGTCATGCATCTGCTGATGCACGATAAAGTGCCATTAGCTTTTCTGATAGCTTTGTCACATTGCCGACTCATGTTCATCTTGGAGTCCACTAGGACTCCAAGATCCCTTTCCACTTCTGTGCCACCCAGCAGGTCATTTCCTAGGCAGTAGGTGTGCTGGACATTTTTCCTCCCTAGGTGCAGCACTTTACATTTCTCCTTGTTGAATTGCATTCTGTTGTTTTCTGCCCATTTGTCCAACCTGTCCACGTCTGCTTGTAGTTGTTCCCTGCCCTCCGGCGTGTCCACTTCTCCCCACAGTTTTGTGCCATCCGCAAACTTGGACAGAGTACACTTCACTCCCTCGTCCAAGTCGCTGATGAAGACATTGAAGAGTATCGGTCCAAGGACCGAGCCCTGTGGGACCCCACTGCCCACACCCTTCCAGGTCGATACCGACCCATCCACTATGACTCTCTGGGTGCAACCCTCTAGCCAATTCACCACCCACCGGACCGTGTAGTCATCCAAGTCACAGCCTCTTAACTTGTTCACCAGTATGGGGTGGGATACCATATCGAAGGCCTTCCTGAAGTCTAAGTATACGACATCAACCCCTACTCCTGCGTCCAGGCGTTTTGTAACCTGGTCATAAAAAGAGACTAGATTAGTCAGGCATGATCTACCTGCTATGAACATTGTCTTCACAATGTTTGATACTTCTATCTACAGCATGGATCAGTTTTGGGCCATGCAGTCTCAGGGGCTGAGGTTGGTGTGCTGAAAGCTCATGTGACATAGCAGAACTCAAGTGGGAACCTGCAAATCAACCACACCCACCAGGTAAGGAGTGCCTCAAGCTCAGCTCCTGCTTCCACCAGAGCAGATGCCTCATGCTCCAAAGGAAGATGAGTACCACCAACAATTCATCAGGCCAAATGTGCAGGTCTGTGCATGGAGGAGGTACTGTTCTGATTCCATATGATTGATTCTTGAGCACAGAACTTTGTCATTGTCACTATTTCCATTGTGGAGTTCATGTTTCAGACCACCAGGCTCTACAGTCTTTCTGTGAGCACCCCTTGAAGCCAGCCCAGGCAGAGTTTCTAGTGAAGGTAAAGCCCTCTGCCTCCTTTGACTCTGAGACCAGGCCTTTCCCCCTTTGTCTCCATGGCCTACCGGTGAGTTCCAGATGGCTTAGCTTTTAATGTGGACTTCACTCCTTTAAGAAAAGCACCCAAGCTCCTTTAAGAAAAGGAGTGCAAACAGAAGTGAAATACAGCAGACAGGCAGCCTTTCTAAAGCATGGTAACATTTATTGCTTAGCTGTTATAGATCAGGCAGCTTCCTTGGATTAAAAAGGCAAGTCAAACCTAAGCAGAATGCATGTCAGCAAGATGGACAGGTCTAAACAGCCGTGTCTTTTGAGGTTTATGCTGTCTGAGATTGTGGAGTTCCTGTTGTGGCCCTTTTTCTAGGCAGTTTGTCTCTGCTGAGTTTCCTTGTTCTCCGGCCTGGGTGCTAACCCTTGTGAGTTACTCGCTAGAGACATTATATTGTCTCAGCTGTTCCTTCTGTCAATGAATCACCCTGTTCAGTCCCTTATAGTCCACTTCTAACCAGGTCAGGCAGCAATGTACAGACTTTCACTTCACCCATGCTCAGGTGCAAGCTAGCTCATGCAACCCCAGAGTATAACAGCAGGTACAAAGATGGAAGGGTTTAGGTTGACACCTCGCAGTGGACGAAACCCTAACCTTGACCGCTACATTGACTACTTCAGGGAAAGAATGAACAATGAAAGAATCAGCAACACGCGCCACCACAACAACCTCACTCTACCAGAGAAAAAGGCCATAGAATCTCTAAGATCTAACCACCAAATAGTAATAAAACCAGCAGATAAAGTGTGTGCAATATGGCTTTAATATTCACTCACTTTCTACTAAGACAAACTCCCATTAACTGCAATGCAATTAGCCTAAAATAATATTGAGGGCTAAATTATGAATGGGGGAAAGGCATTACCAAGAGGCAATGCAGAGTTGCATCACCCCTGTAGGAGGAACAAGAAGCCTTCGCCTCAGGGCATGTGTATACAGACTGGTTATCATAGGGTAAAAAGGAGCTGGATTTCCTTTCTGGGGCTTCCCAGCTCACAGAAATCATTCACTACTAGTACGCGGTACTAGGCTCTTGGCTCCATAACTGATGTCTAGAGGGGTATCCCTGGTTCTGTGTCCTGCTTGCTTTTCTCTACCTTTTTTGGCAGTGGAGTTCATACAAAGAAACGTTTGTAAGAGCACAAAGGCTGAAATTCTGCCTAGCCTTTTCTGAAGGCTAGGTGAAGGGCTCCTTGATCACCATACACAGGCATGTAGGCCAAAAAGAATCGAGTACCTCAAGTTTTAACTGAGAATATGTTACTTTCACTACAAGGTTCCTTGGGTGAATTTGATATCTTTTATTAGACCAACCCAAATGGTTGGAGAATAGTTATTAAGCAAGCTTTCGGGTTCAAAAACCCTTCGTCAGGCTCAGGAAGCTGCAGCAGTTGGTGTGTGCTCTTCCTGGATGGAATGAAAAGTAAACAAGCCCGGGGCTGGGCTGGGCTGGGGAGTCAGTTGCCAGGCAGATTATAGTGTATCAAAAATCCAATGTCTATGTTTAGTCCCTGATCTCTAGTATCCAGCAGGTTGATGAAATGGAGCTCATAGGCTCGTCTCTGGGGTGTGTTGTGTAAATTTTCCTTTAGGATCAGGACTGAGAGATTGGAGAGAGAGTGGCCCTCCTGTGAGAAATGTGCCCCCACCGGTAATTGGGTGTTTCTGTCTTTGATGGATTTCCGGTGTGCGTTCATTCTGGTGCGCAGTTGTTGTCTGGTCTCTCCTACATATCTTCCATCAGGGCATTTGGTGCATTGGATGAGGTTGCTTCAGACAAGCACCGAACCTCGCCAACCTCATCACCAGAAGCAAACTTCCTCAACCCCAGAACACACCAAAAGGATCCAGACTGTGCCATGACAAGAAATGCAAAACCTGCCCCCACATCTCCACCACCCCCACAATTACTACACCCCACAACAGAGCCATCAGCATCCCAGGATCTTACAGCTGCACCTCCAGGAATCCAATGTACCAAATGCCCTGATGGAAGATATGTAGGAGAGACCAGACAACAACTGCGCACCAGAATGAACGCACACCGGAAATCCATCAAAGACAGAAACACCCAATTACCGGTGGGGGCACATTTCTCACAGGAGGGCCACTCTCTCTCCAGTCTCTCAGTCCTGATCCTCAAGGGAAATTTACACAACACAACCCAGAGACGAGCCTACGATCTCCATTTCATCAACCTGCTGGATACTAGAGATCAGGGACTAAACATAGACATTGGATTTTTGATACATTATAATCTGCCTGGCAACTGACTCCCCCGCCCAGCCCAGCCCCCGGCTTCTTTACTTTTCATTCCATCCAGGAAGAGCGCACACCAACTGCTGCAGCTTCCTGAGCCTGATGAAGGGTTTTTGAACCCGAAAGCTTGCTTAATAACTATTCTCCAACCATTTGGGTTGGTCTAATAAAAGATATCAAATTCACCCAAGGAACCTTGTCTGGGTACAAAGATGGGGAATTTAGGTGCACAACAAAATCATGAGCAACTCTGCATGCTCCACAGTCACCTTGTTACCTAAGTGTGCCTTCCACTGAAGATCCAGACCAGTCCTTAAACTGGTGACTGCCTTCAGCAGTGAGTTCCAAAGGTTGATTTTAAACTGTGAAGAATGACCCGTGTACCTTTTTATTGGTACCACAGATCTATAGCTATAGTATAATTATGATTAAAGGCACTAACAGGTGCCAGTAGGGGAGTCTTTGATCAAAAGAATATCAAATCCTATTGATTCCAATGGAGCCCAACACCCTTGTTCAGGCTCAATGGATGGTGCACCCAAGCCCCTTTGGGCATGTCTACATGTGCCGATTTAAGGTGCATTAGCCATTTTTAAGGCACATTAAGGGCACTGGTCTACACATGCACACTCTTACTGCACCTTAAAAATGGCAATTTTACGCTATTCACACCTAAATTTGATACCCGTGTAGATGCACACCTAAATTGCCTTAATGCTCATTAAGTTTAGGTGCACATAAAAGCATGTGTTGATGTGCCCTTTATGTAACACTTGTGAGAATACTGCCCAAAGCTCCAGGCCACACAGGAGGTCAGAGCTATGCCTTGTAGCTGGAGGGATTGCCTAGTCTGTAATGCAGGAGCTAGCATATTATGTTATGGCCAGTGTGTGTTAAATCAAATAGCCCGGAAAAGTTGCAATGAAAACAGGAGTGAGAGGAAGCAGAGATACAAAGCTTCCAGAGCTCAGTGGAATGGCAAGTTCAGGGATTTGTGAGCAACGAGCTTCCAGCTATTGCTTGTTTCCAGGGGAGCAGTATGTCAAATGCCTTCTTGTAAGCAAACAAGTTTACACCAAAGAATAACCCTGGTTTACATCCTCCCTTTCCTTTCATAAGGAGAAATGGTGTGCAGCCTGAATATTGACTAACTGCCTGGGATAAAGAGAGCAACTAACATAAAGCTGTTAGCACCAGGGGGCAGAAGGGAGGAGGGCTCCATTTTTGCCATCCCCACAATAATTCTGATCACCACAATCAAATCCCCTCTAACTCATCTCCTTTGAAAGCTAAACAACCCTGTTTTTTGCCAGCCTTATATCAAGCACAACCTACTTTTCCAAGCATCTTTGTCACATCTTCTTTGCCAGTTTTCCAATCTCTGCTGTGTCTTAAAGTCGGTTGATGAAAGCAACATACAGTACCTTTCCCAAGGCACCAGCTGTAGTCAGTAGGAGAACTCTGAGTTAGGAATGGAACTGGTATCTTAAGTTTCAAGCTACCCCATATCTGCAAGACCATGTGTCTCTGTGCCTCACAACCCCCTCCAAGCTTAGTTGCATTCCTGGATAATCCACTGTATTCAGTTCAAACCTTAGGACATCTGTAGGTACCCTGCCTGAGGATGTCACATGCTGCTGCACCAGCTTTGAGGTGTTGTGTTACCTCTCTGGGCATGAGAAGCTCAGTGCAGGCAGGTAGTCATGCCTGTGAAGAACAAGTGTAAGCACATCTCAACCCCACATCCTGAGAAACAAAGGAGTCTGCTGCAGATGCCTCCTTGATAACACTGGGAAGCAGCAGCTGGGTTTGACTGCAGCTTGGAGGCAGGGGGATAAGAGTTTATTTTTGGTCCTCTGGGAAGTCCTTTTTTGTCCCTTGTGAACCAGTGGCCATGGAAACAGGAAGGGGCTGAGGTGAGAAAGTTGTCAGCTGTGCCATTTAGCAAGGAGCAGCTCTCACAGTGGTCTTCACTCTAGCATAAAAAGCATGAGGCCTCTCCCTTCAAGCATCTACATCCTGGCATCAGGGATGGGCCTAAAACAGTGTCATGGGACATGGAGATAAGAGCCTGAGCCAAATGAAAGTTCAAGCTGCCCAGGGCTGGGATATGTCCAGGCTGACATTTCCCCTCCTCATTGCTGTACAGAGTGGGAGGTGCTCCCCAGTGAGTCCTGGGGCTGATCTCTGACCCTTTGGTCCTCATTGCTGTGGTCATGGGAACACACAGTCTGAAGGAACATTATTGCAAGGGATCCCATGAAAGAGTGGGAAGGGAATTGGGATGGGGTCTATTGCCCCTCACTGTGTAGTGGGTTGATGCTTAGGGCAGCCAGCATGCTGCAGTGAGAAACCAGTTGTTTCCATTGTTACTTGCTTAGAGGTGAGTGTGTGATATGGCCATCCCCAGGAACAGGGCAGGGCATCTGGAGGGATATCCAGAGGGTCCCTGCCCGTCAGAGGGTCCCATTTGGTCATTGCTGGGGAGACACCCAGAGCTGGCAGCATGCTGAGTATGGAAACTGGGAGCAAAGGACAAATCTGAATAGATTTTTGCAATTAAAACACCAAGCATGTGCCACCTAGGATCCACCTGCCAGGGCTAGGAGTGGTGACACTGGCCTGCCCTCATCTGCCCAGTGTGAAGCTGGAGGGGAGACAGCAGTTTGGGAGCTCTATGGGAAGAGTTTTTACCCTTAGGGTAAAACTGCTCAGGGTAACATTCATGGATGCAGTGGGGAAATGGAGTAGAAGATGATGGTCTGAATGAATCCTTTCACCTTTGCTTGTCTTCTGTGCTGTTGCCATTCATTAGTAATTCTGTGACTGACCAAGGCACTTTGGCCCAGATTATGTCAGAGGGAGAACTCTCTTTTTAATGCACTGAGGGAAGTGGAGTTGGAGTAAGTCAGTGGTCTTCCTCACTCAGGCTTAAATATGAGCCAGCACTCTGGTGTGGCACAAAGGAGACTGCCAATCACCTTCTTCATGAGAAGTCCTGCCTTACCCAGGTGCTTTGTGCAGGAATAGGGCTGCCAACCTTCAGGTGGTGCTTGAAGTCCTGCTTGCATTTTTACATTTTTCCTACATAAGATTCTCCCTGGATTTTCAGTAGGGAAAAGTATATGTCTCTTCCTGTCCCATACTCTTAGGTAATGTTGCTGGTGCTGTTAAGATCCACCAGAGGCTGGTAGATTGAGCCTTCTGACTTTTAGATGAGCTCTGGCAGGTTTTTCTTTGTATTGGAAGGTCCTGGGGTATATAAGGAGATCATTCTTCACAAACTGAGCAAGCCCAAGCATTAAGTACTGTATCTATGAACACAGTGGCTTTCCAAACAGATGCTAACCAGACTTTACTCACCACCCCCAGGCATGGGTATTCTCATTATGCAAAAGGAAGCTGATTCACAGTGGGGCCATCACTTAGCTCTCCTGACTCCAGTGCCCAGCTGTAAGCACTAGATTATGCATCTTTTTCTATGGCTCCTGCTCCATCTCTGCCATTGGCTATGTGCACTAAGGCCAGGGGTGGGCAAAATATGGCTTGTGGCCTAGATCCAGCCATGGAAGGACTTTGTGTGGCCCCCAGTGGGTCCCTTGGTCCCACCTGGCCCAGAGCCTGCCTGACCCATGGTGAGTCCTGCTGTCCCTGAGTGTGCAGCGGGGTTGGAGCAGCTTCATGGCTGGACTCCATTTTTAGGCAGCCCAGGTGACAGAGGCTCCTTTCAGCTTTGGCTGCCACTTGGAACCAGCCTCATGGAGACAGGCAGGGACCCGTGCGCACAGCCCTGGCCCCAGCTTTGGCCTGCCGCACACCCACTCTGCACTCACCTTGGCTGGAGTGGACCAGCTCCAGACCAGCCAAGACCTATGTGCACAGCCCCAACCCTGGCCCACCCCACACCTGCTCTGGACTGTCTGCCCACCATGAGCAGCAACAGTAACCAGGCAGAAGCTGCTGCTGGGTGGGAGGGAAGTGGCCATCTCCCCCTCATTGCTGCTGGGTCCTTCTTGCTGTGATTGCCCAGAGCATGTGCCTGGGCTGCCCTGAGGCTCCTCTTTGCTGCCACTACTGCCCTGCTGGGTGGCTGGCCCAGAGGTGGCACTGGTAGCAATGATGACAGCAGTGAAGAGCAGCTGCAGGGCAGCCCAGGCCTAGGTTCCAGGCGGCTGCAGCAAGAACGTTCTAGCAGTGGTGAGAGGGAGGTGGCCACTTTCCCCTCATGCTCAGCAGCAGCTTCTGCTTGGCTACTGTCACTCCCACCACTGCTCATCATGGGTGGGTGGTCCAGAGCAGACGTGTGATGGGCCAAGGACGGGGCTGCATGCGTAGGTCCTGGCCAGTCTGGAGCTGGTCCGTTCTGGCCAGGGTGAGTCTGGAGGGAGTATGGGATGGGCTGGGGCCAGGGTCAGGGCTGGGGCTATGTGCTCAGCTGCTGCTGGGCACTGGTAGCAGTGGCAGGGAGGAGCTGCAGGGTGCACAGGTTCCGGGCTGTTGCATGGGGAGTGTGCTGACCAACTTGCTACAGTTCTCCAACACTGCCTATGTGGTCCGTGGGCACAAATAATTGCCCACCCCTGGCTTAGGTGACCTGCTTCTCCAACGTGGGCCTCAATTTCCCCCCTTTACATAGCATGACTAGTTCTTTCCACCAGGCAGGGCGGCCTTGCAAGGCCATGTTAATGACTGCTTGTGACATCCACTGGGGCCTCTGGACATCAAGTGCTATGTAGAGGGAAGGGTGGATTTGGATGTCAGGAGCTGTGGCCAGGTGCAATATTCTGTTCTGTTCTCTTCCCTGCCACCAGTTGGCACAGAGCAGCAGCAGGACACTGCTGCACAGTTCTGGGCAGCCTGCTGGGAATGATGAAAGCTGCTCAGCCAGTGAGAGGGTCACATTTGCCAGATCTGTCATGCAGTGTCACACATCCTTAGGGCAACCACAGTGCAGCTTTTAAGGGAAGGCAGCCATGCCTTCATCTGCAGTGCAGAGCAGCTTTCCCTGCCCCAGTGCTAGCCTCCACCCCATGGACCTCCCTCTTCGCACCTCCTTTCTCAAGAGAACAGCATTGCTCATCTGCCTTGTTCTAGAGCATCTCTTTCTCAGTTCATTTTTCCCCTCTCCCCTGACAGAAAGCTCTCCCCAGGGCCCAGTTTCCCCCTGTTCAGAACATTGGTATCTTGTGGGCATGGTGCTGGGCTGACACTCAGGACCCTTGGCTTGTATTCTTGGCTCTGCTGCTGACTTGTTGAGTGGCCTTAGGCAAGTCACTTCCCTACCCTGAGCCTCAGTTTCTCCATCTCTGCCATGGTGATATTGATGCCAACTCCCTTTGTGAAGCATGTTGATGCTTATGGAGGAAAAGGATTTATAGAATAACTAAGCTGTCTCCTTTGCTTTTTTCCCTGAGCCACCACCAGGCCCTGTATTTTGCTTGAAGTATTTGATACAAAGGGGTAGGAAAATCCTGTCTTCCTTTGCAAACAGGAGGTGTCCAGCCCTGCACTGTGAAAGCAGATAAGCTACTCTGAGCAGCCTGCCCAGGAAACCAGCTTAGCTGCACTGCTTCTAAAAAAAAATCCAGTTTGCCAAAAGGCACCTCCACCTCCTACATAATTGACAGATTTATCACGAGGCATGTGTACCCTGGAGCTGCTGTTCCCATGGGTGCTGCCCACCTGATGGCCCTGTTCCCACCCCATCCCTGCCAGTCTAGGTTTCCAGTGGATATAAAGGAGCTGGAGTTTCTCTTGCCCCTGTCAACTCATTGTCCTTGGTACTAACATGGCTCTCCTGTGGCTGCTCTCCTGCCTGACACTGGCAAATGCTGCTCATGGTAAGCTGTAGTGAGCCTCTTCTTTTGCTGCATAGACAAGTGAAGGCCATTACAGGGCTAAATAATTTAGACTGGGATTCAGGAAAACCCTGTGTGTGGACACACATGGCATAGGCTGATGTTGGGCAGGCTGACAGCCCTGTGTCTAGCCGTCTGAGGGAGGGTTCTCCACTAGGGGTATGGTGTGTGAGGCTTTGTGACTTAGCAGGATGATCACTGATCTGAGGCTCAAGGTACCTGGGCTCCATTCTTGGCTCTGACACTGGCCTACTTGTCAGACTGGTCACTGAGAGTCCTTGAATTTTCTTCAATACCTTCTTAAAACATGCAGTGTTGTTGTGTGCTAGTGCGCAGCTGCTGAATCGCACACCAGAGAGGGCTGCCTTTCACTGGTGGGCTCTGGGAAGGATAAGGTTTGTTAGTACAGTGAGAGCAGTGGGAAATGGTCTGATAAGGTTTCATGGTGGTTTCCAGCTGTGCTCAGTCACATGCCACTTCCTGAAATTCAGCATTCAGGGCTGAAATGTCCTATGACTGACCAGAGCCAAAAGAAAGGGGCTGAACTGATTTCAAGCATAAAGAGGGTGAGGTGTAAAAGCAAGCATCTTGTGATAAAACAACTGATTCCAGCTTGTATTTGTATAGCTCTGCAGCTGAAAAAGCTGAGAGATGGAAGGTGAAAGCTGACTGGGAAAGAAACCCTTGTTCTCAGTGTCATTCTGCAAAATCCTGAGTGTGCTTAAGTAATTAAGGAGTGAAAATATAACTGACTGGCTGAGATTCAGTGCTGCTGTTACTGGTGAACCTACAGGACTGGCAATGGAGATACTAAGAAAAACTGTAGTGTGCACCATTTCATGAGGGACCATTGATGAGAAGGAATGGGTTCAGCATCAACCCTGTCCTCATCATGAGCAGATTGAGTGGGATCATGTTCAGATCCCCATCTGCATCTGGACTCTCTCTTTATTGTGGCTAATGGTCCCATCCCTGTAGCATGGGACACGGTGGGGAGAGATACTAGCTGACTCGTTTGTCCTCAGGATGTGGCATTCCAGCCATCCATCCCATCATCAGTGGCTACACCCGGATTGTAAACGGTGAGGAAGCAATTCCTGGATCCTGGCCTTGGCAGGCCTCCCTGCAGGTGAGAAGCTGTGGGAAGTCACTGTGTTGATGCCATCCTCATTGGTTACTGGTGCTCCAACCCAGTAGAGCACAATGTCTTTCCTCCTGGGCTCCACCCCTGCAGTGATTCCCCTGCCCCTCATTCACCAAGCTCTCTTTTAGCATCCTTATTGACAGAATGGGTTACTGAAGCCTTTGGGGGATGCTGTGGGCAACTCTAAGGTCTTACAGTCTCTCCTCTTGCCTATTTTATATTGCAGGAGAAGAGTGGCTGGCACTTCTGTGGAGGGTCCCTGGTCGGGGAGGACTGGGTGGTGACAGCTGCACACTGTGGTGTGACGTGAGTAGGAAGTGCTGCCCGTTCATGGTCTATCAATAGGGGAAGGGGAAGGATGGTGTACTGGGTGCAGCATGGCTCAGCAACCTGGCTGTCTCCTGCTGGATGAGCAGGGGGGAGAGAAACCGGTTGAGAGACCAGAATGCTGTGGACAGGGCCACCCTGAGCAAGAGCACGCCTTAGCTTCTGTGGGATTGTTCCAGCTCCCTCTCCCAATGTCAGAAACTACCTATGGCTCCTGGACATGACAGCTTAGCCAGGCAGCAGGGTCTGCTTTCTGTTAGACATGCCAGTGAGAAGAGTTCCCTTCTACATGGAGTCAGGCACACCAAGTCACTGCCTGTGTGGGATGCTCCAACTGTGTGCAGATGAAGGCTTCTTGGCAAGTGGCCCCAAGTGTGCTAGATACAGACCCACTAAACACACTGCCAAATGTGGCAGCTCCGTTGACCTCAGGGGCATGTTATCAGGTCCTGATGGGATTAGCAAACAAGGGGCCATCATGGCAGCAAACCACTGAGTGCACATGGATCCAGTCCCATTTCCCCTGTCATCCAGTTTGAATTGTATTTGATGCCAATCAAACACCTAGCAAGAACATCCTTGTTTATGGGAAAGAGGACAGAGGAGCCTCCACTTCCTAGGCTCCTGCAGTCAGATGGCCCCCCGCTTTGGGAAAGTCTCCCATAGACATTAACTGCCTTCTCCTCTGGCCTCAGGACATCCAATGTGGTGGTGCTTGGGGAACATGACCGCGGCTCCAGTACAGAGCAGGTACAGAAACTGGCTGTCAAAAAGGTGAGTAAGAGTGCTTTACAGCACCAGCCTTCCTGCTCTGGCATTGTTGCTACAGGCAGGTTGGCTAGGGCAAACAGGAGAACAAACAGCCTAAGGCAGAGACCCCTCAGACCTCCTTGAGTCATGAGCCCCTGTGTGGTGTGGAATAAGCCTGCATTTTTGCCCACTCTGGGGACAGTCCCTTGTGGCCTGGGCGGTTGACCTGCAGCCTCAGTCCTGGATGTGCTCTCTCAGCATGAGAGCCCCATGTTGTGGGTGATAGCAGGGGAACTGGCAAGAGCTGGGGACAGGGCAGGGCCCTGTGACCTGTATTGCTCCAGCCCCAGTGGGGCTCTGAGAGTGCAGCATGGGTGCCCTCCTGCAGCCAGCCAGTGCAGTTGCCAATGGTGTTAAAGGGGCAGGGGCAGGGCTTGGACCCTCTCTCCTCACATGCTCTTTGTGACCCCTGGCCCTGGGCTGTCCACAGTCTGGCCCTAACCAAGCAGTCACTAGTTGTATCGAGGGGGCAGCTAGTGTCCCTTATGCACTGAGCTGCTTCTTCCCCACACAGCCTGCTCCCTATCTCTGTTTCCTGTGGGGCTTGGTGCCAGACAACGCAACTCAGCTCCCAGCATGCTGTGAGGCTGCACAAAGCCTATAGTTGGAGTATGCCCTGTACAGGCTTTCCAGGGGCTGAAAGAGCTGATTCTGGGGTGCAGTGTGGGTGCTCAGATCTGTCCCAGGCCTGGAGGTGCAGCAGGGCTGGGCTACCCCACAGGTGCACTCCTGCTGGGCTGTGCCAGGGGTGGAGGGCCTGGGCCTGCTGGTGAGAGAGGAGATGGCAGGAGCAATTTGTGTACCCATCTAATTTCTCTTCACGGACCTGTTTCTGTTTCTGTGCGTCAGGTCTTCACCCACCCGAAGTGGAACCCCCAAACCATCGACTATGACATCGCTCTCATCAAGCTGGCCACTCCTGCTAAAGTCAGCAGGACAGTCTCCCCTGTGTGCCTGGGAGAAACCAGGGATCACTTCTATAGTGGCGAGCTCTGCGTTACCACAGGATGGGGCAAGACCCGGTACAACGGTACGTGCTGTCAGCTGGATCTCTGCAGGGGAGGAGATCCCATGCCAGCTAGGAAGGTGCTGCTGGAACAGCCTCAAATGCTGCCCACTTGGCTAGTGAAGGGTTCTATAGTCATCCTTGCACACACAGAGGGAAGGCAGCATGGTTAGACAGCAATCTAAGAGCCTGGGGGAGCAAGGCTTGGTCACGGACCTCCCGCTACTGCTCAGCTAGCCTCCCTGGGCCTCCTCTTAACAGTTGGACAGTAATGTGCTCTTACGTATTTAGGGGGCTGGGTGTCTATAACCATTGATGTCAATCTAGCAGTTCCATCTTAAGGAGGAAAGCACCCAGCACCAGGCGAGTGTGGGTTTATGATGAGCTGAGGGCTGAGCACCCTAGGGCTTGGGAGAAGCCTGGATCTGGGACCAGTCACTATAGCCAGCCCTTCTCTTCAGAGTGAAATCCCTAAGCCTAACAGAAAGGCCGGAGTCAACATGTAGCTTTGTGGCTTGGGCCCTTTTCTGGTGAAGAGGTTGGACTAGATACAACAGCACCCAGCTGTGGAGGGGCCTGGCTGGGTGACTGGGGCACAGCAGCAGTAGCAACTTCCAGTTGCCACTGTGATTGCAATTGCAATTGTGTAGCTAGTGGCAGCAGATATTTTTGTCCTCCCCAGTTCAGGACCCAGGTTGATTGCCCCATTCACCCTGCTCTAGTTATACTGGTGGCAGCATCCTACATGCACCAGTGAAAGACCTTGGCTCATGAGACCTTCCCTGGGAGTGAGGCAGGTCCATAGACTGAACTGTTGAGGGTACTG
Organism: Alligator sinensis; assembly: GCF_000455745.1. Taxonomy (NCBI): domain Eukaryota; kingdom Metazoa; phylum Chordata; order Crocodylia; family Alligatoridae; genus Alligator; species Alligator sinensis. The sequence continues at coordinate 518,039 of NW_005841949.1, read as the reverse complement.
GGCATTGGGGTTGCAGATAGGGGGATCAGAGTAGGTCCCTGGAGAAATCCTTTCCTTGGGGGGGGGCCCAACAAAGGGATGAGCTAGGGAGGCCTTGGCTGGCTAGGTAGTTAGACAGACCCTGTGATAACAGCTCTTCCTGTCTTACAGAGACACTGCCCAGGAAATTATGGGCTCTCTGAGTGTGGGATGGGAGGAAGACCTATAGTCGAGGAAACTTGGGGCACTATTAATAAAAGCAGCATCTTCTGTTGGTGTCAGTGTCCCTAAGCTGTGGCAGAGCCCTCCAGCATCAGCAAGCCTAAGAGACAGGTGTGCTCCTCTGTGGAGTGAAACATCTGCAGCTTCATGCCTGCTGACACGGGGAGATGTGATCCTAGAAAGGAGGAAGGCACAAGCTGCTTTGAGGTTGGCCACCTAGGCTTCCAGCAGCAAAGGGAGATGGGACTCCCAAATCCTTTTGGGACCAGTGGATCAATGACTGATCTCCAGTGCAGAGGGCAAGGTTCTCGTCAGGGAGAATTTGTTGGGATGCCTGCCAGGATCTCACACAGCTCAAATGATCTGTGCAGACACTGCACATATCCGGGGGGGTTCCAGAAGCACACCCAGATCCCATTCATCACATATGCCATCTGCTGGGGCCTTACTCTGAGTGCAACACCCATAACTGACCCATGTCACCCTGTCCTGAACCCTCTCTCATTCTGCTCCCCTTGCAGCTTTCCTCACCCCCAACAAGCTACAGCAGACAGCACTACCCCTGCTGAGCAACCTTCAGTGTGAAGAGTACTGGGGCAACCAGATCACAAACCAGATGATCTGTGCTGGTGCAGCTGGCTCCTCTTCCTGCATGGTGTGTATCCTGGGGCCAGGCCCCTTCATTCAGCCTGTCCGTCCCTCAAGTGCCCAGGGACCCTTTGGGCAGCTCAGTTTTTCTTAGTTGGCTACCCTGTGCTGCTGCTAATCCTAGGGCCTAGCCAAATGCAACTCGTAGGGCTACTAGCCTCTTCCAGCCTCTTGCTCCCCTGGGTGAGAATTGAGCCCATCACAGGGAGTGGGCCCTGCATGCCTGCTAAATAGGCTAACAGGGACATCTGTAGCTGACTGCCTTCCTGACTGCTCCATTGCTGGGCTATGGCATAGGTTATGAGGGGTATCAAGCAGGGGAACATATGAGTGAGGTAGGGATGGGGGAGCCAAGGTTCTCTCAGCAGATCTCTTAGGGGGGTAGTGCTCAACTGGTGGTCCACAAGACAGATCTGGCCTGCAGAGCCATGTCATCTAACCCATGGAGCTCCCCATGGGTCTGGAAATTTGGTGGTGGGGGACCAGAGGCAGCATTAATTGCCAAGCTCACTGGCCACCAGATTTCCAGATGGGTAGAGAATCCCCAGGGCCAGACGACATGACACCTGTGAGCTGGATTGTACTAGTGTGCAGTGTTGCAGTGCTGACCCCCTGCAGGATCTGGCCCTCAGACCAGCCCTGTACTACTCACCCAGCCTGCAGGGCTGGCTAGATTGAGCACCACTATCCTAGGGGATGGGTAGGTGTCAGGGCTATGGATACTTCCCAAGTCCGTGCCTGGCTCCCTCTCTAGGGCCCCCTGATCCCTCACTGGATCTCATGAGGTAATTGGTTCAGAGGGCCCTGAGCCTCAGCCCCTCTCTAGGCAAGCCTCCCAGTGACCAATGCAAAGCTAGGCTGGGAGGGTATACTGAGCAGGGCACAGAGCAGAAAAGCCATGCCAGGAATTGTCCCTGGAGCAGGGTTGTGGGTGTGGAGATGGCAGGACAGAAGTCAGCTTCCTTCAGGCTTCCTGGGAAGGGAATCTCCAGTGTGGTTCCTCTTGCATTACACAAAGGCTCTTGCAGTGTGAGCCGCTCCTTAGGTTCCTGTTGAAGTGTCAGCAGCTGGGGTGGCGCAGAGCTCCCTTGGGCCCAGTTTCTGAGTGTGGCTCTCCTGTCTGCTCTGCAGGGTGACTCTGGTGGCCCGCTTGTATGCCCAAAGAATGGAGCCTGGTACCTGGTGGGGATCGTGTCCTGGGGTAGTAGCAAGTGCTCCACCACCATACCAGCAGTCTATGCCCGCGTGACTGAGTTCCATGAATGGATTGCCCTGACCATGGCGAGTAACTGAGCTGGCTTTACTGGGTCTGAGCCAATAAAAGTGCTCTTTAGCTTCAAAGTCTCAATCCTGTTCTCGTGCTGCACATTACTGAATCACACACTGCTCAGTGGATGCCGTTAGAGCAAACCCATCATCAGCCACACGCTATTACCAGCCTGGAAGCTCCATGGCTCACCCAGCTCAGATATAACCTTCTGCCCCACTTGCCCCTTCTTTAGAAAAAAGATGCTCTGTCCCTTTTGTCCTGAAGCTGTTCAGTGTTCCTGTGGCTGTTTAACTCCACCCTAGGAGTGACTGCATTTCAGTGGAAGGAAGAATATCGTTGTGTACTGTCCATGGCTTGTCCGGTTGTTTGGCCTTGAAGGCTCTAACAAAAACGCAGCCCTGTAGCGGGTGATTTCCTACCCTCTCTGCCTCATGTTAAGCATATGTAGCCCATTTACACCCAAATCACAGACTCAAAGCAACTTTTTGCTCCCCTCACCTACTCCCTCATTCCTCTTCCCTGGTCTGCTGGGCCTACCCACTTGTCTCAGTGACACATCATCCCACCCTCCCAGTCTCTTCTTCCAGTCCTTCTGACTGATGCTCTAATCTTCTTTACCCCAGGCCTCCCCTGCCCCCCCACTCCCCAGCCACCTGCCAAATTCACCCTTTCCTCACCATAACAGAGGCGGATCACCATTTCCATGCAGGGGCCATTAGAAATACCAGTATTGCCTATGTCAGCATGAGGCCCAGGCACACAGCTCCTCACTCTCCCCTCATGCACTGATCCTGGAAGTGTCTCCTCAGGCTGTGCCCTGTTGAATTGGGGCTGTCTCAGGGGTCAAGGCTGCTGCCACAACCTTAGTGAGATGGTTCCATAGGCAAGAGGATGGAGGGCTCTGCTGCATCATTTCCCCCACCTCCACCCTCCCACCCCAGGTGCTGTTGCCATTGCTGCTTTCACCTAGCTATGGAGAATGGCTGGCTTGCTGAGACAGGCATCCCCTAGGGCCTGGACCCTATGCAGTGATAGTTTTTATCATAAAAAACTAACGGTTTTCAGCCTTTTTTTGATTTCTGCCTGCCCAAACAGGTGCTTCTGCCCAGGGCGTGAGCACGTGACCCATGATTCTTTTGGGGAGACATTTTCTGTGGGGGGCGAAATGTTGTGAATGATGACCCCCCATTCAGCCTCTCTAGACACCACACACTGGCATGTCCTGCATCCTGGGGGCTGCAGCTGGCACAAGTAGAGGGGAGACTGGGCCTGATCAATCAAGTGTTCACACTGGCAGCACCTGGAGACACAGACAGGGTCAATGACCCAGTACAGTTTGTTGCTGGCACATGGAGCAAAATGATACTCCTTGGTCCAGAGCTGGTTGCTAAATTGCTATTACCTTACTTCCTTAGCCTGACGAAGGGTTTTTGTACCCGAAAGCTTGCTTAATAACTATTCACCAACTATTTGGGTTGGTCTAATAAAAGATATCAAATTAACCCAAGGAACCTTGTCTGACTATTACCTTGACAAATTCAACTTTCTAAACATGTCAGGAATGGCTGTTTGTTGCTGTAGGCACACTCAGCTCTCAGTGTGCCACAAAATCCCTGTGTCCCAGAAGTCTCTGGTAACTTTCCCCTTGTTCCATTGCCTTTCTGCTCTTTTGATTTGGAAGTTTTTCCTGAGCTTCAAACTACATCTGTTGTGCTGCAGTTTAAACCCATTGCGTCGTATCCTGAGTTCTGTGGCAGGGGAGGACACTTTTTCTCCTCCTTTATGGCAGCCTTTCAAATGTTTGACAACTGCTCTCATGGCCCCTGTTAATCTCTTTGCCAGACTAAACATACCCAGTTTTCAGTATCTTTCTTCATATAGCTTACTTTACAATCCCTTTACCATCAGTTACTTGTCTTTGGATCCTCTCCTATTTCTCCACATCTTCCTTAAAATGTGGAGCCCAGAGTTGGACACAATACTTCAACTGCTTAATAAGCTGAGTGCTGCTATTGCTCCCTTCTTATACAGAAAACTCCTATTAACACAGCCCAAAATGGCATCAGCTGTTTTTTTGTGCAGCATATCTTGACTCATGTTGAGTCCATGATACACCAGAACCCTCCGCTCCTTTGCGACAGTTCTGTGCCCAGACAGTCACCCCCACCCTTTTCTGTGGGTGTGCATCTGGACATATAGCACCTTATATTTGTCTCTTGAGTACAGGGGATCCCTGCCCCCAACTACTGAGATCAGTACAACTCTGAATGGGATGAAGGGTCCACACTAGGGGCTTTCCTATCAGGACCACAGGGCCTGATTCAGACTAAACTGTGGGCAGAAGCTGAGAAGCTGGGAGGCAGGAGGGTGCGCAGGTCAGCTTGGAGTGAGCAGCATGGGGCAAGGAGGTGCACAAAGCTTGGGTGATGTCAGCAGTGGAGCATGGTGACAAGAACTGACACTGACCTAGTCTCTTTCACCCAAGGGACCTCAAAATGTTCAGTACACTGTCCCCAGCAATCCTTTGTCCTCTATCAAGATGCAGCCTGAAGTGTGGCTGTTGTTTAATGATGCACAGAAATGCTACATGCCAGTTTAGGAGTGCAAGTGGAAAAGGCCTCATAGGCTGAAATGCGATAGTGCAGGGGTGCTCAACCCATGCGTCAGATCTGGCCCCCAGCACCTTGTCATCCAGCCTGCAGTGCTCCCCACAAGTCCATGGGAAGCCCCGTTGACCATGGCCCTACATGCTAGATCCAGCAAGCACAACAGCATGGGACCCAATCCCAGCACATGTGGCTGGACAGAAGCGGCACAGAGCCCTGAGGTCCTGATCCTGGCACACGGGGATAAGCAGAGGCAGCACAAAAATTCCAAACCCGACATGCAGGGCTGGGCAGGAACAATGCAGGCATCTCAATCCTATCATGCACGACCAGGCACGGGTGGCACATGGTGCCAGGGCCCTGATCCCAGCACACAAGCCAGGTTGGAGCTGTGCAGGATCCCAGGACCCCAATCCTGGCATGTGGGACCAATCAAGGCTGTATGGACTGGGTCTGGGCATATGGGCCTAATCTTGGGGCTGTCTGGCCTAGGGACTGGCCCTGAACCACTCATTTGGCCCTTGAGACCAAAAGGTTAAGCACCACAGCGCTAGAGGAATGTAGTTCCTTATGTGGAAATATGGTTAGGTATGCAGCCTGCCATGCTGGTCTTACTCTGGCTATTGGCTAGCTAATGCCCCCTCACAAACCCTTTGGCATCTTGTGAGAAAGGGGCTCAGCAGGTACTGACTCCATGTAGTGAGCAGCCCCTAGGAAACCAACACTGCTCATGTCTCCCTCTCTATCCTGCCTAGGCAGTGAATGGCAAGGAATCACAGTGGAAGGGCATTATACGGAGCACTAAAATACTGCAGATACAGAGACTATGTCCACTAAGATGCATGGAGGTCCCTGCTATTCCAAGCCATCCCTAAGGAGCTCCTGTTGGGACAAGGAATGCGCCTTTCTCTACTTGTAGAGGGAATGCAGAATCTCATTTCCTCTGGATTTTGGTATGCTTGGAGGCCAGTAAGTCTCCTCCCGGGAGAAAGGCCTCTTTCTGCGCACCACAGCATGAAAGCAATCACAAGGCAGAAGAGTTCTAGGCAATTTTTTATGCTCTCACATCAGCACAGTACATGGAAATGAATATAAATACAGACTGTGACTCTGTAGCTCTGGGAACCAGCAGAAGCTCCACAATTTTTCAAGGCACCAATTTCAATTTGCATTTCTGCTACAGCTGGTATTATTAGCAAAACCAAAATGTGAAATGCAATGGGTAGGCAAACCTCTCTGCACCTGGCCCACTGTCACCCCAGTGCTGCCGGTCTGACAGATAGTGGCACTGGATGAGGCAACGGATGAGTATGGACACTCCTTCTGACAGTTTAACTGTACTTTTTTAATACATACATACACACACGCGTGGACGCATGTACACACACATATGCATACACATGCACAGACACACACACACACACATACATACATATGTAGGTGTGTGTGTGTATGTGTGTGCATGTGTATACCTTTCCCCCATTGGAGTTTTCAGTTTCCTTTTCATCTCCACCGAGATACTGTTGAATTGATTCATCCTGCACAATTAAAATGTGTTCAATTAATTAGATCAGGCTCCAAAGTCAAGGGAAATCACAGAATCTCCTCTAATTGTGAGGTGACGCTAACAGACTTCCTTTCAATCACTCTGTAGTTCACCTTAATTGCTTTGCTTTGATTCAATTTCTATTTATTTTTTTAATATAGCCCATTAACTGAATGGTGTCAGAATCAATTAGGAAAAATAACGATTTGCTTCTTTCTCTTCATTGCAGGATAGCCCCTCCCCTTCCTGAGGCCCTGGTTTCATCCTGGCTGTAGTGTTTGACAGTAAAACATCCTTATTTAATTGCTGGCACAGTCTAGACATGATCTATTTTTTGTCAAGAAATTGGGAAGAAGGAAAACAAAATCCAGCCTAGCACTCCTGTGTGGTGTTTCTGCCCTTCCCGGTGCTCCTCTTCTTGGAGTCTTTTTAAATATTTACAAGTCCATTTACATGCATCTGTGGCTGACCACAGTTGCCTCCATGGAGGGAGTCTTTAGCAGACACTCACCCTAGTTCTTAATAAGCATGTGTAACTTTAAGGATGTCACATAGCTGCAAGCTGCCCCAACACCATCCTGAATTGCTGAGTGCTATTGGCTAGGTCTTTGACCCGGTCCACCATGTCCTTGACTGCAGATGGAGATGGGTACTGGAGTGCTGCAGTCTTGGTAGTCACCACAATCTCCTTGAGCATGTCACATAGCAGGTTGCTATAGTGAGTGATCTTTTGGCGGATGTCCTGGGCTTTGGCCTGACGTGACAAGGTGTCTCCAATGAACACTAGCTTGTGGGCACTGAGAATGACAAATTTGCTGTGGGCCACAAAGATCTTAGGTGGTTGATTGGTGCCGACAGCAGTGAAGAAAGCATCAACAGCATTGGTCAGAGTGGTAATGTTGACCTCACATTGCTCCAAGTAGAAGAGAAGCAGCTGCCGGTCAGAGGGGCAGAGGGCACTGCCACCTCGCACCTGGGCATAATGCTGTGGTGGGGTCCAGTTGGAGAGGTCATTGTCAATGGGTCGCGTGACTTCCTGCTCCAGTCGCTCAAACTGCTTCAGCTACAGGGAGGCAGGAGAAAACAGTGAGGTTAGGCAAATATGGGGGCCAATGCACTGACTTAATGTGTGAGACAATGTCTCCCCTCAAAGCTGTCTCCAGAAACTACAACAGCCTGTCGCTGTCTGAGCCAGAGGCACAAATCACTGCCGGCCTTTGGGCTGGGATTTTGAAAGCAGTCTAGGGAAATTGGGTGCCTATCACCCTCAGTCTATGAAAGATTCAGCCATGCTGCCGAAGCCCTTGGCTCATTGCTGTACAGCTTACCTGCACGTCTCAAGGAACTGGTCAGCTTGCGTTAATTTCCTAGTAGCAGGGGACTCCAGTGAGGCAGTAGTGAAGCATCTAATAACACCCGTGAAGCAAGGCAATGCCAACTCCCAGCTGGACTGTGGTGTGACTGGGCACTGAACAGAGCCATGTCAAAATTACCATTCCCTGTGGACCAACCCTCAGCAGCAGCCATCCCACAGTAATGAAGTATGTAAAGAGCAGGGGCCTAGACCCAAGCACAAGGACAGGGGAATGGCAAAATATGGATAAAAGTGATATTCTGCTTTGCAAAGCTACTGAAGAGATGGCTCCTCCTTGCTCAGAGCTGTTCCTGTGCAGACTGGAGGTATAGCTGAAGCCTAAAAGCAGCAAGTGTTTGCTGCCAGACATTAACATGGGCCCTGCCAAGTCAGCCACAGTTGCTCATGCTCCAGCAACAGGATTGCTACCAAAGTTCTACCTGGTAAACTGGACTATCTTGTGTACCAGTGCTGCCCTCAACCCCTGCACCAAGGCCCTGAGAGTGTCCCTGAAGCTAGAACCCAGTCAGGCTAACCTGTGTTCCTGGTGATTGTGACCAAGACAGAAAAAGGCCAGTGTGAATGTCTGCTTCCTCACTAAGTAGACTAGGCTAGCAACTAGGAAAGGCAGTTTCCTGGTGAATCAGGCCTTCTGCTCATCTCTGGCAGTCAACAGGGAGCACCTTTACAATTACTTGGCAGTGCAGAAACACACGCAGGCCAATTCTCACGTGCAGTCCCAGCAAGGGCCAGTTAATTGTACCACTGGAGCTCCTCACCCAACACCAAGAGTCTGTTAATGCCGTGGGCTTAAAGCCTTTCCCTTGATTCTGGAATTCATCTTGGCACGCTGCAGAGCAGGTCACTGCAGACCACCGCATCAAGTAAAGCAAGGGAGTTCTCTGTAGGATCCTGCTGCCAGGTGGAATCCCCTGCCCTTGTCCACGGGATCCCACCCTTACCTGCTGCTGCTCCAGCTGCCCCTTGCCCTGCCACATGATGTTGCCCTTTTCTAGCAGTTCCTTCTGGGTTTTCTCAAACTCCTCCTTGCCCTGGAAGGAAGCCACACAAAGAAGGTGGTTAGTGAGGACACCCCTGGGGACCCTGTCACAAAACAGGCCTGCAGCAGGGGAAGTCTGTGTGTGGGCACAGGGGGAATATAGCTCTGGAGGCTCAGCACCATTGTCTTTCCCTGCTGAGAAAGTGCCTGGTCCGCAGCTCTCAGCCATATCCAGACTCATCACACTGAGGGTCTCCTCTATCAGAAGCCCCCAGCATGGGCCCTGGCCACCGAGCAAGGATGGGTCTCTGAAAGAGTTCCCTGAGGCTCTCTGGCTCTGAATCTGATTTTTAGTGTCCATAATATTGTCCTATGATAGGGCTGATCCTGTGAGCCCCAAGGGCTGTATTCAGCTCAGACCAACAGAACTAAGTGACCACCCTCCACCTCTAAACCAGAGAGGCAGCCATGTAGCACTGGCAGGGCCCAGCCTGCAGTGTCTATTCTGTCCAGAGGCAGTGTGGGATACCACAAGCTGGAGACCATGTCTCCAAAGCATGCTAGTTGCCCAGGGCAGGTTTTTGTGCTAAGTCTGCAGCACAGTGAGCCAGATGACTATGAGGTGGCACTGCAGGCATGCTGCTGGGGGAGACAAGCTAGCTAGAGTCCTACTTGGGCTGGCCAGTCCCATCAGCTTTCTGTGATCAGCAGTGCCCCATAGTGACCTATGAGCAGGCATGTGCCGAGGGGAACAGAGCACCTGGCCCTGCAGTGGCTGGCATTAAATGGGGAGCCCCCCATACTGGGACACTGTGAGCATCCGCTCAGCCCCTCCTCACCCTGGGACAGTCAAGGAGAGATTCCCCTAATGACCTGGGCTGGGTGCCTCCCTCAAGCTGCCCTGAAGCCACTCCATGCATCCATGTGACCAGCTTTCCTGGCTGCAGGTGGGGAATGCAGCCACATTAGTGTGGGCTGGCTCACCTCATGGATGGTAAGAGCTGCCACAGAGAGAGCAGAGTTGATGCCTGGGCACCTGAAGGAGGGTGTCATTAAGGGCACATGGAGAGAAGCTCCCCAGAGACCTGCTGCACCTCTGACCACTGCAGTCCCCTTAAGCAAGGGAAGGGTGTTGGAGAAGGGGGATATGAAGCAATTGAAAGGCGGGTTTCTCATGAATTAGCATCTACAGCATCCCTTTCTTTTGCCCCAGGCTCTCCTCAGCTTAGCCCCACCTCCACTAAGCAGCTCCACCAGTGGGTCCCCTCCTGGAAAGTTGGTTGCATGGCTGGGAGACCATCTCCCAGCCATACCCTGGCAGTGGCCAGAACTGAGCAATGTTATAAATTAATAGGAAAATATTTAAAATAATTTCACAAATACTCCATAAGTTGTACAACTTAGAGTAAAAACGTAAATTATTATTTTGTACAACCATTTTTATGGCAGAATTAGGAACTGCACCTGCTAACATATGCTCTGGCAGTGTTCAAGGTAAAGAAAGCAATGCTGCTAGTGGGTGGCAGATGGCTTCTGCCCCTGCTGGCCTGGTCATCAGCTGTCCTGTGAGACTGGGGAAATGCTCAGAGCCCAGAGGGCCCCCTCCTGTTGCTGTTCCAGTTAGACCTGGCAGGCACTGAAGCTGGGGCTGGGGTGCAGTGAGATGGGGGCCTCTTCATCAGAAACTGAGGTCACAGAGCAGAACACCCTTGCCCTGTTGGAACCTCCCTGGCTCCAGGCTCTCGGGCAGAAGCTCCTGGCTTGTCACAGTGAGCTGGTCCTCCACTTGTGGAGTAAGCTGCTTGGGGAAGAGTCATAGTTGGTGCTAGAGAGGGGAGAAGACACAGAGGAGTGGGGATGCTCAGTGCAGCATGGGCAGTAGTAGCAGGGTCTGGCTGAGCGTATGGGGAGCATGTATCAGGGCCTGGCCTGGTCCAGGGCACAAGGCTCCATGTGGTCTCCACGGATCGGGATCGGGTGGGCAGGCATGGCCAGAAGTCCCCTTGCCAGTCTGTGTCTGAAGCAAGGCGGCCTAAGAGGATCAGTAACACCCCCAGTCGGCACATATCAGGCCTGGTGCTTCTGTGCACCCAGCAGTGCCCTGCAGTGCCTGGGGAGGAAAAGGGTGTGAGCAGCATGGGGCATGTGGCTGGGAGTGAGAAGGATCCCACCCCAGTAACTAGGAAGCAGAATACAAAGCCAAGTGTGCAGGCTCTATATTGTGGAGATTGGCATGGTGGAGGCAGCTTCAGAGGTCAGTAGAAGGGGAGATCAGGTGAGAGATGTAGAAGGTGCTGGGAATTCAGCCAGGCACCCAGTACCTGGGACATGGGAAGTCACAGAGGTGCGATTTCCCTCCAGGACGAATACTAAGCAGGTGCTTCTCATGTGCAGTCCTACTCACATGCCCTGGAGTTGACCTGTACCCCCAGCCTGGATCCAGCAGGGATTCTACACAGGGCACTGTGATGTTCCCACAAGCTGTGAACCCACATCCTGGAGCACTCGGCAGGAGAAGGACATAGCTCTCCAGATCCATTTTTGGGGGCTGCTGGGGGCCTGCATTTTGCTGGGGGCTCAGAGGTAGGACCTGGTCTATCTGGAATCCCTGCCCCCCTGGAAACCTCTGCTGGAAGCTCCCAGAGCCAGGTCCCCATCTTGCTCTGATGTGGCCCCACTCCCTGGAGTAAGGAAGTCCCTCACTGCTGCCCACACCCACCTGTAGATGGACATAGTCATAATCCTCCATCCAGCCACTCTCGCTGTTCTCATATGGTCCATCTGGCGACTCCTGTGCTAGGAATTTGGGTGGGGAGGGCAGGGGCCGTGACTGGATGCTGCTAGCCTTGTCAGAGGACCCTGTCTGGTAAGTGGGCAGGTGGCTATTGCCATCCACCAGTGTGGCTGGCTGTTTTGTCCGTTTGAAGAGCAGGGAGGCATTGCCGTGCAGGAAGGATGCCAGCTGCTTGGTGTCGTCAGGGATGCCACGTGAGTACATGATAAAGCGATCCAGGTCATCAGTGCAACCTGGCTTGCTGGCCACTAGGGTGCTGAGGGCCCAGCCACAACTGTCCAGTGCCTGGCTGTGCCTCACTAGTGCCTGGTTGACATCCTCCATCTTCTGCAATTGTTTGCTAAGCTTGGTGTAGAGGGAGCGGTCAGAGGCCTGGGCTGCATTGCCCACAGCCCCACGTGCGAACTCCAGCAAGTCCCTGAGTGCCACCTTGACGCTCTCCACTGCCGCCTGTATGCTCTGTGCATTGGCCTCCATCTGCTCAGGGCTTCTCCAGCTGCCACTGATAAAAGACATGAGGTGGGAGACAGTGCTACTGATGCCGTGCTGCAGCTTGGCCAGCATCTCCATGGCAACATCCAAGTCCAAGCTTAGCTCCTTGCTGGGGCATTTGGACACGGCAGCTGACTCCTTCACTGGAATCACGTCGAGAGAGGATGTGGAGATGTTGCTCCTAGTGCTGCCTGTGCTGGAGGCTGAGAGCCTCTTGGCATCACCTGCCTTGGTCTCTCGGTCCACCTGGGGAGGGACATCATAGATATACTCGCCCTCAGCATCTGTGGAGGCCTTACTCCCAGTGTGCAGCTCCCGGGGTACGTCATACACATCCTGCACTGGGAACACAGGTCCCCCCAGCTTCTTCAGGCTAGGTGGAACATCATAGATTTCCTGTGAGAGGGACACCTCAGGGGCCCCTTTCCCAGCTGGAGGGGGCACATCATAGATGTCCTCGGGCAGATAGTGCTCTTGTGAGGCCGACGATGCATGAGCCAGGATCAGGGGGTGCCGGGTTGGGTCAAAGGCCTTCTGCTTGGTGAAAGCAGAGGGAACATCATAGGTCTCCTCTCTGATGGGGTCATCTGGGACATCTTTGCTCACAGATGGAGGAATGTCATACACCTGCAGAGGGAACAGATGGCATTTGTTAGGCCTGCTTCTCTTCCTGATGCTTCTCCTGCCACAGAATACTCCCAGTCCCACAGCAAATCACAGGACTGCGGGACTACATCATGAATTTATTGGTGACCTCATAGTGATGTGTGTGTGTGTGTACGCACATGTGCATGCCTCACCTCTCCAACCCCTGAAGCATAGTGGAAGGTGCTGAATATAGCACCTCTAGGCACATAATGGCCCTTCAGTGAGCCAGCTGAGCATCCATGCCAGCTTGTCACAGAGCAAACACTCTGCCTTTTGTTGCTGTCCTGGTTATAGAAATTGCCAGTGAAAGGCGTTCTCTGTACTGATAAGGACTCAGGAGGGGCTCCCACTGTGCTGTGCACTGTTCCACTGGCATATGGGTGCCCACTGGCCAGCACTGCAGGGTCAAGTCAGGGAAACTTTATGATGGGTCATGATCCCTGAGATCTCCTCCATCCTAGAAAGAAACCCTGCTGCTCTAGGCTGTGGCGGAGAAAAGAGGGGCAGGACTATCCCATCTAGCACAGCAATGCATCCAAGTGCTACCCTGCCAGTTCAGACTGGAAGGGCACAAAACAGGCATGAAATAAGTATCCTTGCTCTGGGTGCAAACAGGCTAGCACCAACATTGCCACCCAGAGTAGCAGGTGCACATGGCACACTGCCACAGCCAACAGCAAGCCCAAGACACAATGCTCCAGGATTGACCTGAGAGACAGCTGTTAACCTGAAGCTCAGTGGTGGCCAGCTCTCTGGAGCTTTCACCAGGCTCCTGAAACATGCTACTTTGAAAGCTCCAGCTCCTGGAGACAGGTGAATAGGTAAAAATCTCAGCTTCAATTAAAAAGAAGAAAGAAGACGTTTCTACCACAGTAATTAGGGAAAGGAGCTCAGAGAGACATCTCAGGGGCAGGCCAAAGGCTCACGCACAGAAAGTAAGGAACACACTTGGATTTTCATTAGCAGAAGAAAAAACTCTCATGGTTACTAACACAAGCACACAATTCTGGGGGCCTGACTCATGCTTTTAGAGGGCTTGAGGCTGGCTCTACTGCTGCCTGCCCTCAGTTCCATCTCCTTGTGACCCTGTGGGCTGAGTGCATCTCCCTGTCCCCTCTCCCAGAGCTGATATTTCCACATGTCAAGGGCATATTAGGGAATGACACAAAGCCTCCAGCCACTGTTCCTTGTAGTGCTTATCCAGCTTCCAAATGTGGCACCCGCCCCACTCAGAAGCTCTGTGTGTCTGACCTGATTCCAGGAGCAGGGATTTTTGTGTGTGGTATCTGATATTGGATCAACTTCACAATTGGCATAACAATTCTGCCCTGCCCCTGCCACCATGCAAGGTACCTCTGAAAGTGCTGTAAAGGCACTGCCATGCTGGGGAGGCTGAGAGCACTGGCATGGGAAATGGCTGGCTAGTATCCCATGCTGCCCTCTGGGCTGCAGGGCAGCTGGGTCACTGGGCTGTGAAAGGAACATGAACATAGTTCCACTTTCCTGCCCAGCCCTGGCACAGCAAAGGAATCCCCCCACACCATTGCTCTCTGCTGTGATGCCTGGCTGGGGGGTGCTTCTTAGCATCACTTACAGTTTGATGTGTTTGGAACGGCAGGCTCTTCTCCACGCTGGGTGGGATGTCGTAGATCTCCAGGCTTGGCTCTCTGCTATTGGGACCCTTCACCGCCATAGGAGGTGTGTCATACACCTAGGGCAGGACAAGGAAAGGTGCTGGATCAGGCATCTCTTCTGATCCTCCCTTCTACTCGCATATTCCACTGCAACCTGGAAACTTCCAGCTGGGGCAGACCTGAGCCACACTCTGCCCCAGGCTGGCTTGTAACAGAACCCAGTGCCTGCGGCATCAGAGGAAGGGGCACAAACTGCAGTGGCTGACATGCGCAAGCTGCCCTGGGCATCTGTTCTCCTGGGCTCTAACAGGACAAGGTCCAATATCCCTTTCAGACCCACTAGTGCAGGGGTGGGCAAAATGGAGAATCCGGCTGGTGGTTAGACTCCATTTCCTAGCAGCCCCTGCCTGCATCACTGCAGGCGGTTTCTATGGAGACCTCAGCAGTGGTGAGGTTGCGACAACAGGGGGCTAGGATTTCCATGGAGACTGGCCCCAGCAGCGCTGGCAGGGCATGCGGCTGGGCGGGGAGCTGTTCCCAGACTGGGGACTTGCAGTGGTGACAGTGTGGTCCAAAGCTGGGGCAGAGCTGTGATCTGCTGCCTGCACACCCCACACTGCACGCCACATCCCTGGCCCTGGAGCAGCTCACCACCCAGCCGCACACTCTGCCAGCACTGCTGGGGCTGGTCTCTATGGGAAATCCTGGCCTTGTGCTGTCATGGGCTGCTGCTGGGGTCTCCACATAAACTGGTCACAGCAATGTGGGCAGGGGCTGCTGGGAAATGGAGTCCACTGAAGACTGGATTCGGCCTGCAGGCCAGACTTTACTTACCCCTGCATTATTTTGATCATTTTGGATACTCCCTTTACACCCAGATGCTCATAGCGCCTTCCATCCACTCCCACCTCAGCGTCCCCTGTTTTCTGGTTTGAGACAGGGCAGACACTGGAGACACTGGATACTGGCAGACCTCTAGGGGGCAAAGGAGAAAGTCCTGGGGTGATGTGTCACCATCCTTCCACAGCAATGAGCTGCCCCTGAGCAAGTTACCTGTCCCCAGGGCTAATGGGCAGATTCAGGACCTGGGGAGGCATACCCTGCAGGAGGGAGGGAAGAAACCAGCCCCCTCGAAGGGATACATTGATCCACGTTGGATCTGTACCCAAAGGTGACCAGTTCCTCCTATACAGAGCTCACCTCTTGGCTGTACTGGCTGATGAGGCCTCCACGGATGGGGGGCACATCATAGATCTCCTGGGAGCCAGATGAGAGCAGATGCCGGGGAATGTCGTACTCATCCTGCTCACCCTTGGGGGAATCGTAGATGTAGACCTGTCCCACACGGGTGGGCACCACCACCTGGAAGACAGCAGAGGCTGGGTGAGCACTGCCACATGGCACTGGAGTGCGTATGTCAGGCACTACCAGGCAACACAGATGCCCAGAAATACTGATAATATGAGACCACTTGGCTTGGATCCTTTTGGCCTTGCCACACCCAGCAGGGGTATGCAAGGATGACATCCAAGGGCTCTGCTGGCATAAGTCCTGGCACTTCTTACAGGCAGCTAGGTACTGTGCTTAGCCCTGCCAAGTGCAGTGAGAGGCCCAGCCCAGTGGGTGCCAACAGGATGGGGGCTGCTTGGGATGGGCCGTGTGGCCCTTAGTGACAATGTCACCTTTCTGCTTTGCTCTCAACTTTTCAAATGCAGGTGCTGAGGATGAAACTGGGTGTGTGTGTGTAGCACTCTGCATCTGCAGGATGCGAGGTCCTTGCTATCCAGCCAGCTCCTCCCACAGCAAGCCTCTAACTACGGCTCTTGGAATCTCTCCCTTCCCTCTTGTACCCTACAGTTTTGCTGAAGGTGAAGGGGAAAAGGAGACATCTACAGCCACCAGACCCTGTTCCCTGAGCATGGAACAGGGACTCACACTGTCATGCTGTCACACCTGCAGGTGGGCACCATTAGGGGCCAAGTGGCAGCCTCAGGAGATATCATGTGACACATAAATTGGGCTCCTTAAACTCTTTACACCTCCCTCTCTCCTTTATGCCAAGTCACTTGGGAAGGGCAACACCAGCAGCTCACAGCTGCTGTCAACTGGTTCAGTGCAGCCCAGCTAGAGGAGCCCCATGCACCCATGAAGGTCACTGTCAGGTAATCACCAGGGGCAAATACAACTCACAGAATAAAATAGCTGAGTCCCTTTGACCTTGGGAACTGGGGCATGGAAAGTCTGAGGGTCATAGAGTCTATAAATGAGCCAGAAACTGAACCCATGCTTGACACATGCTGAGAGCAAAGTGCTTTCCCATCTAGCTTCCCTTGCAGGTGGGGCCATGAAATCCCCTCGCTGAGACAAGTGTGCAAAAAGCTGAGCTCCCCATAGCTTGTGCCTTGAGGAATGCACCAGGTCACCAGCCTGCTTTGGTAAATGTAGGATGACACACTGGATCACATGTTGTGCCACACTGCCAGACACAGTTGCCCTCCAGGGCCTGCCAGCAATAATGCCAGCTGACTCAAAATGCCACGGCTGGTCTGATCCTTCCTTGTTACCTGTTAGGCTGGAAACTGAATGGTTAGGAGGCAAGTTGCCAGAGGGCTTTGACTGAGATTCCCACACAAATATAATCTCCCAGGGGCTAGAAAAAAGCCAGAGGGAGGGCCAGAGAAACAAAGATGGAAAATCACCAAGGAATCTGCATCTGTGTGCACGGCCTTGGCCAACTGGCCTAAGAGGACTGGCAGAAGTCAAAAGTTTTAGTATGAAGCAGGCCCTTTTCATTGGGGTCCAGAGCAGAGCTGCCAGGGCCTGGGACTGGGTTAGGGGAAGGGAGCTGGTGTCTTGGACATTTTTCCAGAAACAAGGCACCAAAGAGAAACGCTGCTGGGCCGTGTATGTCAAATGCTGCTGGACAGCATATGTCAAGCAAAGAGAGGAGCAAAAGAAAAGTAGCTCTGTGAGGCACCTATTCAGGTGGGTATAAAACGGGTGCTGATGCACGTGAGGAAGTGGAGTCAGGGCATGAATGGGAGAGCACAGTTTCTAAGGCAATCAAGAGAGGGAATATCAGTTTCTGAGGCTTCCTGGAGTGGGGGTGCAAACCCAGGACAAAGGATATTTGTGTTCAAGTCCCTGCTCCTGTGCTGGCCGTGCTGTGTGACTGTGGGCAAGTTCCTCCATGCCTGTTTCTGTGCCTGTACAACAAGGATAATTGCCCCACGCTGCCTTGTTGGGGATCGTGAGGAGAAATACATTTAGGACAGAGAGGGGCTTGGATACTAGAGGAACATCTGAGAGCCAGCAGGGAGATGCTCTCAAAATAGAAACAGCAGTAACCAAAAATTGCTGCAGATTCCTTTAAATGCTGACATTTCAAGAAGTGTCCACAAGCGGCACAGCGGGAGAGCAGATGTGGGGACACCAGGGTATCATATATGCAGCTTTGCCCCATGAATGCAAAGGGGCAAGCAAGCCCATGCCCTGCCTACAAAGGTACACATGGCAGGCCTGTGTAATCAGGTGGAGCCCCCCCACGCACATATGCAGCTTATGTGTGTAGAGGCCGATGGGAGGCAGTTGTTACGGTTCTGTAAAGGGGTACTTAGCATGGCACACGGCTGCTCTGCTGGGACAGCTGACGGGAAGAGGAGCTGAAAGCTTGGGAAGGCCATGTCATGGAAGAGGGGGAGGGGACCCATCTGCTAAACTAGACTCTGCCACTCAGTGTATTGAAAATGAGAGAACTTGTCTCAGCTGCAAGAGACAGAGCCTGCCCCCTTTCCTTCCACCAAGGGCTGTGTTGTTCTGCAGCACAGTGGGTGGCTTTCCCTGCTCTCTCCCTGTGTGTTTGTGGACAAAGCACCAAGTAAGGGGTGCCGAAGCCTGTCCTGTGCCAGGGGAGAGGGGGAGAAGAATTAGCTTTAGCTGCAAAAGGGCTGTAATGTGCCCAGTGCAGCCAGAGTCCTGTAACCCTCATCAAAGGTGGGATTGTCTCACCTCTGATGGTCAGGGGCTGCCAATCCTCACTCTGCTGCACACAGCCCCTCTGCTCTTCATATGAGGGGAAACAACCCCCAGAGCACCAGGGCCCAGCTGACAGCACTATCCCTTCCCCACAAGGATGCTTTCCCCCCATGTATTTCATCTACAGATTTCCACATGCTTCACCACATGCCCCGGGCGCTACCGAAGGGAAGGGGCACCAGGAGAATGCAAGGAGGAGCAAGGGCTCACCTTGGGGCTATTTCTTGCCTCGGTGTCTGCTGGCTGCCTCTGAGACAGATTGTTGGTGCAGACCTTGTGTGTCCTAGACCACAACCATTGTTTTGTAGAGCAGTGGTGGAGTTTGCAGTTACTGAGGGGAGAACTGGCCCCCATTTTTTGCCACTGAATTCAATATTTTTTTTGCCCTTTGGACATGGGTGTCAGTGGGAAAAAATGAGGTGAATGTTTTCCCCTGGCAGCTGCAAACTTCCCTGCCCACTGAGAGAACTACAATTCCCAAAATGCCTTGCATCCCAGGACACTGGGGCTCTTAGCTCTCTCCAGTCCTGCCTGCCACTGAGAAGGTAGGAGGATGGTGGAGAGAGAGGGGCAAGGTGAGAGACAGCTGCCCAGGGCACGTTTGTCCATGCTACACTTCCAATGTCCTGTTTTAGAGGAGCACAGGATAGGGAAGGGGCTTGGTTAGGAACAGCCCAGATGGGATCAGACCCAGAAGCTTTTCTCCACACATGTTCTCACTCCCCAGTTCCTGTAACTCACTGGCCACCTCCCAGTGTAGTTCTAGTGGCTAAATGGCATGGTTTGACCTTGACACCAAGCTATCTCAGTGCTGGTGGTTCACCTCAGTCGAGCTCCCAGCAGTCTGGGATATGGTGCATCCGCTGGCTGTTGCTTGCCCTGCACTGCAGTGAGCACTCACTGAGCCAGGCCCACTGGGTGTTAGCTCCAGGCAGATGCAGTGTGCTGGTCTCCTCCTTCACCTCTCTGCACAGGCTCCAGTGACCTGCTGTCAGGGAACCCTCCCTGCGGCTTGCTCTGTGAAACCGCCCCAGCTGGGGCGGGCACAGGGTAACTATCAAAGAGGACATTCCAGTTTTCTGCTACTCTGTCCCCTGTCCTCTATGTTTCTCTTTGAGAGAAACATAGAGGACATAAAGTCATCCAGTTTTGTATCAATAGAGAACAGAAGACAACCGGACTGTCCTCTATGATGATGACCCTAGGCAGGCAGCCCTTAGTTAAGAGAAGGAAGGTCTCTTTGGCTCAACCCCTGGGGTTTCCCATGAACTTCTATGTGGTATAAGGGATTCACTGGGCAGCAAACCCAAGCAGGAGCAGGCCTCCCTCCCTCCAGCCTTGAGGCACAGCTCAGACAGGGGAGCCCCTCTCCTTCCAAACACCCCTTGCGTGTGCTGTATGTGAACAGTGAATGAGCTGGGTAAAGAGCATTTGCATTCAGGCCCAGTCTATCACAGGTGTCTGACGTGTTCTGGCTCCTGCCTCTGGTTTCCTCAGAGCCTGGCTGGGTGACACGGGGACAGCCCAGCACAGACCCTGCCAGGGGCTCCCCCACCTACAGGGAGCTGGGCTTAGCCCAAAGGCAGCACTTCACCTACTCGGAGCACTACGCAGACATCACAATGCCCAGACTTAGGAATGGCACTGCCCCACTTGAGACAAGACATAAGAGAATGACTTGTCTGTCGTAGCCACCCAGTGTGTTGGGGAGGAAGAAGCATGAGAGCACAGTATGTGCTGAGAAGAGCTGCTCAGCAATGTGTGTGTTGAGTGTGTGTGTGTGTGTGTGTGTGTAACATAAGGTGGCAAACTGCTTTTCAGCAAAGTATTAAATCAAACTATTCTGCCCAAACCCAAATATTTCAATTTGGAAACCCCTCTACTGAGCTGGAATTCAACACCGCCATGGTCCCTTTTCAATGGTCCCATGACAGGAGAGGGAAGGTGGCTGCCCCCTGAAGGCTCCTGGTTATGGCGCATTATGGGAGGTGCAGTCCTGCTGGGTAGTCCCCTCAGTTATGCTACTAGCCATGTGCAGATATAAGAAAAAAGCAGCCTCATGCCCCAGGACACAGCTATGTAAAACACTGCTCTCCCTCCAGCAATGCATCCCCTTCACTTTAGGTGGGAGAGCTGGGCTGGAGGAGCTGGTGTGTTTCTGTGCCATGCTGGCCATTCACCCTGCTGCCTGCCTGCATAGTGCCATGTACTGGGATAGCAGACATAATACCAGCATCAGCAGCATAACATTGCTGCCGCCCCACACACCAATACTCTGGGGTAGCTTACAAGACACTTCAGCACAGAGAGCCTCTCTGGATGTGGCTTGGGGCTAGAGCGGTAGCACATCTGGAGATCTTTAGGGGACCATTCAGAAATCAGTTGCTTTTAAACACTGCATCAGATCCTCAATGGTATTTAGACTCCTAACTCCGATGGACTGGAGTTGGAATTAAGTACCTTAATAGCTTTGAGGGATTCTCCCTGGGCTGGGCAGCCCATTTATTTCCCAGCTCTCCCCTTACACATAGCTGTGTGGTGACAGTACGTAGGGTAGACAAGCTGGAGTAAAGCACCAGAAGAGATATCCTTCTGAAAGGTTGCGGGCTCTGGCCTTATGGTGCAATGCGGCCACATCTACCCAGGCCAATGCTGGGTACCCTCTGGCCAAGAAATCAATAAGCAGACCTCTGGGTAGAGTAAGGAATTACATTTCTGTTATAAAAATATGAGGGGGCTTAATGGGAGTTGATCCTAGGGCTATCATCAGTGTCATGTGCTTCTGGATTAAGTTAATAGCACAGAGCAGGACCTGAGGAAAATGAGGTAACAGCCACAAACAATCCATTCATGGCACCTTCTGGCAATTTGATGCCTTTAAAAGCATTAATCCCATAATCCCCACACCCTGGATCACTGTTTCCTGATGTAGGGAGAGAACCGAGAGAGAAGAGGACTGGCCTGCATTCTCCCAGGAACTTGTGGGTCTTTGCCCCTTTACCCCACTCCCTCCTTATGTCCCAGCCTGTTCAGTATGTAAGAACTCTGGATATTTTATACCCTGGCACATAAAGGGGTGAGTGCAGCACCCTTTGCATGCGGCAGTCTGTAGTCCTCTTGATGGGACAACTCCCCTGCTCCCCCCTCTCAAAAACCAACAGGTCACATTTCTGTCTCCCTTACACTGAGGTCAGCAGCAAGTACCCCAGCAGCAAAGCAGTATCAGTGAGACCAGCTCCAGCCCTGAGCATATTCTAGCAAAGGCCTTGCACACACACTGGCTGACTCCTGACCACCTCTTTCCTCCCTGGAGAAGTTACTGCCTTCACACACACTATAGTTCCCTGGCAGGGCACACACAGGGATGCAATTCAGGCTTGAGCAAAGCCCTAGGGGAAGCATGCAGGGAATAACTGTCACTGTCAGGGATATTGCCAAGAGGACTGAAGGATGCAGTCCTGAGGCACACCTGGCACGGGCCCAGCCACAGGGACAAAAAGGTCATGGCAGCTGGTCTAGCCCTTGCTCCCAAGAGCAGATCCTGCTGGTGATTTCAAAGAGCAGCTACTGTGAAAAGCGCAATCTTGCACCACTGATTCCAGTGGCAAAACTCCGAAGGCAAAGAGGCTAGCTCCAGGGCTGGACTAACATATCTATAGACAGCTCTGGCATCACCCCAGCTGGATGTCATTCACCTTCTGCACCACAGAGGGCAGCATCTGAGCACTGTACAAGCACTTTCAATGCAGCTCCGGTTGAATGGAGCCCACTAGGCACCTTGTGGCAGTGCTCTGTCTCCAGGGGACTGGGAGGTGACATCATAGTCTATTTATAAACCTGCAGCAGCTCCGAGTAAGCCCAGGGCTGGCAGGAGACAAAGCACAACCACCCCCATCCACCTCTCCATCCCCCACTCAGCGAGCTGCATGGACGCAGACCTAGAAAGAAAAGGAGCCTGTGCCGGGTTCTGGACTCCCGTTCTGGCCACGGATGGACACTTGGACAGATAACCTTGCAGTCAGGGCAAGCAAGTCATGTAGCTCTGACCAGCCCACAGCAGCTTTGTTTTGTTCTTGGGCTAGTACACTTTCCCTGTTGATTTTACAAGGCACATAAATCATGGCATTGCCTCCCATGTCCTGCTGTGCCCTGCAAATGCAGTGGGTGGACCTGGAACAGGGAAGCAGATGGCTAGGACCACAACCATAATGTCAGTGAATACAAACCCAGGCCCATCCCAGTACCTCCCAGCTGGCAGCCTGCTCAAGGTGCTCTGCAGACACAGCTAAATCTAGCCTGAAGCAGGGCATGGCCCCTGTGGTGAGCAGAGGGAACGTGAGGCATGGAGGGGATGCAACCTGCCCAAGGTCATAACATGGGGTGTCTGCAAGGCCAAGACTGGAACCTGGATCATGAGGAACAGAGCTCTCTGCATCTGACCTTTACAGGGCTAGCTGGTTGGACAGCCCGAACCCTCTCCCCATCTGTGACATAATACCAGGGGCACAGCAGGCCTTATGATTACCAGAAAGTTGTGAATTCTTCACCCAGTCCCTTCCTGTCCTCTCCTCATGGGAGCAAGGAGAGTATGTGTCATGGTCAGGAGGTTGGGAGTGCCTGAGGTAAGGGGAAATAGCTGGGCCCAGCTGCATACACTGCAGAGGGATAGCCTCCCCCTCACCACTGTGGATGCAGGTCAAAGCTGAGACTAAACCACATGGCTTGCAATTCCCCAGCCAGGCTGCACCAGGTGGAAGTGGGGCATGTAGACTTCTCATCTGTCCATGAAGGAATGCACCAAACCAGTCCAGGCCTGGTAAATGGCAGGTTATTAATGCCCTGAAGAGGCCTGTGCAGAGGCTGTCCCAATAATGCCAATTCAAGAGGACTGTCTGACCACAAGCAAGTTTCTGCCCTACTCGCCATGATCAGGCCCACTCCGTGCCCTAACACAAGCACTCCCACACTGGGGTCTGTGACGAGCATCCAGTGTTACTGGAAAAACATGGGTCTGTGATGCAACAGCAGGTGCTGCAGAGGAAGGTATGCAAGTACTGCTGTAGCTGCCTATAGGACAAATACATCCTGCTGCAGCCTGGGATTAAAGCAGACACTAAGGAACATGACACTATGCCTCACAACTGTGCTACTCCAGGTTCTGGCCTGCACTGGGGGCCTCTCATGTTAAGGCAGCTCTGTCTCTGTGGTCCATTCATTCTCCAGACATATGCCTAACTGCAAGCAAGGGAAGGGGGTCACTTCCTACCCAAGTCACCTGCACATCAGCACTGCATGGAACTTCTAGTGCCAGCTCATTGCTCAGGGCACTGCACCTCTTGTGGCTGGTGTGGATAGTAGATGTTACTACCATCCATCTAAGGACTCCTCACCACAGAGCTCCTGGGGCTCAAGAGTGCAGAGTGACTAGGGGAAAAGCCAGTATTTACCCATGAGCATATGGGAGCCACTGAATGCCCCAGGCCTAGTACCACAAACTCATGTGCTGCCAAAAACCACTGCCCCCAGATGAGCCAACATTCAGCTTTGCAAAACCAGGGACCTGAAGGGAAGGAAGTCTTTCTCTCCAAGTGTGCAAGCTGCTGCACTGCTACATCCCACATGCAGGGAGAACCAGTGCCTGGCACCTATTCAGTCTCCCCTGGAGAATGGGGCATTGCTGACTCACAGGTTGGCACGCTGCCCTTGTGGCTGCTCTTAGCAGGGCTAGGGTGCTGGCTGGTCCCCAGAACCCTGCCCTGAGGAACGCTCAGCCTCAGGCCAATGGTTAGCTACATGGGTTCAGCCAGGGAGGGCCTGGGTTCCCCACAAGCCTTCTGCATTCTTGGCGTTCTGATTCCATGCAGCCTTGTAAAAGGCTCCCCTCCCCCAGGCCAGTGAGCAGCCGCTCACACAAAGGCACCAGTCTGAAAGGGAGAGACAAAGCTAGGAGGCTGGAAGCCAGCACTAATCTCAAGCTGTCAAGCACGTTTGCACAAATCCCACATAGCCTCTCGGCCTCAGAGTGAAGCTACAGGGGTGTTTGTTCCAATGCTCCAGTGACCCAGAGGAGGAGGAGAAGTGGCTGGGTGGTGGTTCTGTCCCTTATCCCCAGGCCCCTGGTGACCTTTGCACATTCCCACTGCCAGGGTGCATTTAGGGATTTAGGGATAAGTTCACGGCTGATGCACAAAGCATGGACTGTAGCTCCCTCTCCTGAAACTTATTTCAGTCCTTCAAGTCAGCAGCTTGGACTGACAAACCCAAGGAGCAGCTCTGCTGAGTAAGCGACTGCTAGCCTCTTGGGGCAGGATTTCTCCACTGTGTCTTTCCAGTGCCTTGTCCAAAAAGGATGCTGGTGTCTGCCTAGGGCTCCGCAGTATGAAGAGCTAAGGAGCAGGGATCATTTTGACTGTCCCAGCCCAGAGTGGAAGGGTGCTTCACAGAAGCCCTGAAACTCCACACACACACCGATTGGCTGGCAAAGTGCAACTGCTTTCTGCTAAACTACTTAAGTGTCCCTAAAGGTTAGACATGGAAAAAAGGAGCAGCAACCAGGTGCAGGCCCCTGACTTGCAGGCTCACACAGAGCCAGTGCTGGGGGTGGGCCATGGAAGGGCACAGAGAAAGAACACGCCACAGCCACTCCCCAGGTGGGAGGGTACCCTGGCCCCGTTCCAGGGTGTGATGGCCATTCGGCTTGTGCTGATAGATACACCATGGTGCCTGATAAGTTAGAAGCTCTGCTCTCGCCCAGGGGATTCTCTGATCTGGTGCATCCTGGCTGGCAGGTGGCCTAGTGTTGGTATCCACAAAACGTGGTCCAGAAGCATTCAGTCATCAGGTGTGGACCCAGCCCAGAGAGCTGGAGGTTTGGTATAAAGGCAGCAGCTTCTATCTTTCCTCACTTCTTTTCCCAGGGGGCAAAGAGACCCTGCTCCAGAGCACTCTGCTTGCCTGGCTCAGCACAGGGGAGCACTCCAGTGTGTGACTGACTACCCACCATGGAAGCCAAAGGAAACAAGATGTCCTCTTAAAAAGCAAAACCACAGTCCTAATCCCTCTGCTATGGAAACACTGCTGTTAGCCCCTAGGGCTACAAGCTGGGGGCTGGGATGTATAGCAGAGAGTTAGCAATCTCCAGCAGCCAGAGAGATGGAGCTTCCCAACAGGCCTCTGAGCACTAATCAAAGGCCAGAGAGGAGGATCCTGGACAGAGGCTAAGCTCACTGATCCCAGAAAGTGGGTTTGTCTACTAACAGCAGGGCTGCTTAAGGAGAAGCAGGAAAGCACCAAATTCAGAGAGGGGAGTGCATGGACCCCTGTGGGACAGTGCCTCTGCACAGCTCCCAGGGTTTGGGCAGGGACCCAACGAGGCTGTGTGCATCAGTGCAGTGCTCAGCAGAGAGAGCAGCATGCAATGAGAGATCAGGTGAGTTCCAGCCCAGGACAGAATCCAAGTGCCTCATGGCTGTGCGCTTCCCTGCTTAGGCATAGAGCTCCCTTGCTGAACTGCAGGCAGGTCCCAGCAGGCCAGCAAATGTCATGCCTCACCAAGCCAAGTTCAGGCCTGGCAACTTGTCACCTAGTGACGCATGTGCCTCCCTGGGCTTCCTGCTTTCCATTCAGCCAAGTCATACACTCACAGCTGCCCACACACATGGCTACAGGCAGACACAGACAAATAGAGCTGCACACAGGTGCACATACCCACCCCCCAGGACATGTGCATACACATGCATGCACACACATGCACGTAGCACACTCAGGTCCCACCTCATCTTTGTAGGAGCCAGGCTTGTTCCCAAGCACTCCATACCAGAAACTACAGAGTCAGCCCTCCCTGGGATAGGATCTAAGCTGTCTCAACCAGGTTGGAGCTCCTGGCACTGCTGAGATGGGAGCAAGAGAAGCAGGACCATGTTTCTGTCAATGACCCCACTGGCAAAACAAGCCTCTTTCAGCAACAGAGCAGGCAATATCTACTCAGCCCGGGTGAGACTGCAGCTTCCCTTCCTTCCCCAGTCCCTCCCTTCCTTCCTCCTGCCTCTCCATTGCTGAGTGCTAGAGACTTCTTCAGGACAGGGGAAGCTGGACTCCTGCCTTATCTGAAGCTCCACCTGCTGCCAGGATAAGGCTGTCACGGCCCCCAAGGATGTATACAGCAGCATGTACCCCACACCCCGAGTACACCAGGGCATTCCCTCCTCCCTGCATCCTCTGCCCTCCCGGGCCAAGGCCAGCTGGATCACTCCCACCCCCGCATGAATACAGCACACCAACTTCTGCGCAGCCAAGCCAGGGGCTGTCAGAGGGCTACAAAGCCAGCAGCACAATGCAAGACTGGCTGGTTGTGAGAGGTAGCTTGGCCC
Source organism: Alligator sinensis (assembly GCF_000455745.1). Lineage (NCBI taxonomy): Eukaryota > Metazoa > Chordata > Crocodylia > Alligatoridae > Alligator > Alligator sinensis. Next base: position 491,442 of record NW_005841949.1, on the reverse strand, counting down.
TTGACAGCAGCAGCTGTTTGTGGTCGGGGCAAGAAGGGGTTAACTCGTGTATGATTAAGATTTGTGATTTTGATGCATGTGAAGATGAGAACCACCAACACCAAGACAGTTAGACAGGGCAGGACAGGCAGGGGCACTGCCCCCACCTCTCCTGGCTGAGACCTGTCTACTACCCTGCCCTGAGCTCCCTGCTCCCAGGTCAAAGGGGGTTGGTGTTGTGACATGGATAACACACATGACCCTGGTGGGTGTGAAGCATACGCTACTAGTGCCAGCTAAGGGAGCTGTCCTCCAGCTCAAGAGGCAAGTGCTAGGACTCTTGGAGCCAGATGAGTGGATCCCAGCCCTCTTCTCTGCACGTGTGATGCCAAGAGGAGTTGAGCTAGGTCAGCAGCTGGATGTCCCTCATAAGACACTTCCCAGATTCCTTTGGGTGGTAGCTCATGCCCAGGCACAGGAGGGATCAGGTTCATCCCGAACACTCAGCACTGCCCCATCCCAATGCAGCAGTAGGATCCCAGCGCACATGGAAGCAGGGCTCTTGTGTGCAAAGTCCATCTGTCAGAGCAAGGCAGGCTCCCCCAGCACAGGCTTGGCAGAAGGGAGGGCAAGTCACCAGGCCCTCTGTCTTTTTTTAATTTTTATATATCCCAGGCCAAATTAGCCAAAACTAATTCCAAATCCAAGAGTGCAGAACCATAAGTGGCCCTACTACCAGCAAACACCCTCCACCCACACCTGGAGGTTCAGATGTTTCCAAATCCTTTGGCAGGCATCCTACATGCAGGCTTGGGGTTCAGATACTCCGAAGTTTTGCTTGCCCTTAGCCATAAGGCCCTTGGAGCAAGCCAGGGAGGAGACTCCCATTTCCACAAAGTGGGCTTAAAGCTACTACACCTCAGCGGGTACTAAACCACGCCAGAAGAGCAGCTCTCCCTGGGCGCGCTTTAGAAAAACTGTCTTTATGGACACAGATACATGGTATTTCCCCTGCCAGGTAAAGAACAGGCACTACGCTGGATTTGAGCCTTCACGAGGCCGAGAAGCGGCTCTGCAGAGCCCTGTGAAAGAACAAGCCAAGAGTGCTAAGTCCCCTCCCCCACTGCCCTGTGGCTGTGTCTCCTTTCTCACCCAGCGAGCCTGGCTGAGATTGGATGCTGTGTCTACTGAACCAGCAAACATCCCTCACAGGCTCTTGGAAAGGAGCAGCCTGAGCCAAGGATCCTGCTGCTTCTCCAGATGCATCTCCCTTCCCGCTCCTCTTGATATGATTTGCCACCAGAGCTATTTTTAGCCTCACTCCAGCATGGCCACAACCCCAGGCAACCAGCCTGCCGACTTGCTCAGATGCCCTGCTGTAAGACAGCTCAGTGGAGCCCAGCCAGCGAACCAGGGCTCCCATTCACCTTTGGCTGGAGACTGCCTCTTTGCTGGGCTCCTCACGGCTGGCGGTTGGTGTTGGGGGAAGCAATGCCAGAGAGGAGACGGATGCAGAGACCTATTAAGTACCCAAACTCATGACACCTTACCTGGCTATTCCGATTATGAGCTGCAAAGTGCATCTGGGGCATATCCTGTGGGGAAGGAGGCTATACAGAGGCAGGGAGGATTTGTGAATGGTGTTGAGCTGACGGTGGAGAGGCGAGGCGTGCTATTCATGGAAGCTCTCATAGCCTTAAGGATGAAGGGAAAAACTGCCATGCAGCTCCCAGTCCTACATCATGCATGTGAGTGAAGCTTTGAGCCCTCCCCACAACCCCCACAAGTCAAAAGAGTCTTGTAACAGCAGACTCTGACCAGCTGGACCTCAATGCTGCAGCGAGGCTGAAGGCTCAAAGGATCACCCACCTGATAGTGAGCACATCTACACCTGCTATTAATGCACAGTAAGGTTACTGTGCATTAAAAAAAGACACAGTAAACTGTGCCCCAGGAAAAGGTCTACATGTGTACCAATTAGGGAGCAAATTTGCTCCCAACCAAAACAGTTGAGACAAGGGATGTTCCTGCCCTCCTCAGCTCTGCTGCAGCAGCCAAGGGGAGCTCCAGGCTCCTCCAGGTGCCAGCCCGGGGCTGGCAGGGGGCACAGAGCTGGTCCCAATCCCCACATGGGGGGGTGGGGTGGGGAGCTATACTGGCAGCTGGGACTGTTATGTCCCAGCCATGTGGGGATCGGACCCACTTCTCTTGTGGCCAGGAGAGGTGTAGGAATGCTCATCAGGTACACCACCTGGCAACCAGGTGGGGATCAGGAGGGTCAAGAGAAGAGTCACTGCTCAGGGGGGAAGCTGCCTGGTAGCCCCAGAAGGATCGGGAGGGTTCTAATCCCCAGGTAACTGAAAGAGGTGTCCCCACCCAGCCCATCTTCTCTATTGGAGGGGCCCTATATTGCTCTCTGTCTAGCTATTCCTATGCACGCCCCCTATGCATCCATCCATCTGGTGAGGTCACATTTGGAGTACTGTTTCCAGTTTTGTGCCCCCAACTAAAGAAAAGAAAGGGACAAATTGGAGAGTCTGGTGGAGGGCAATGAAAACTGTGAGGGGGCTGGGGCACATGACTTATGAGGAGAGGCTGAGGAAAGGTGTCCTTGGTCTGGCAGTGGTTTACTTGGTGGAGTCTGGCTCCTATCCACCCTAGGGGGACTAGGAACAACACCAGCCAGGATTAAAAAAAAATGGAACTGATGATGAGAGGCAGAGGGAACTGGGCTTATTTAGTGTAGAGGAGAGTGAGGTGGGATTTAATAATAGCCTTCAACTACCTGAAGGGGGGGTTCAAAAGAGGATGGAGGTAAACTGTTCTCAGTGGTGGCAGATGACAGAACAAGGAGCAACAGTCTCAAGTAGCAGCAAGGGAAGTTTAGGTTAGATATTAGGAAGAATTTATTACTAGGAGGGTAATAAAACACTGGAACAGGTTACCCAGAGAGGTGGTAGAAGCTCCATCCTTGAAGGTTTGTAAATCCTGGCTAGGCAAAGCCTTAGCTGGGATGATCTAGTTAGGGATGATTCTGTTTTGAGCAGGGGTTGGACTAGATGACCTCCTGAGGTCCCTTCTAACCCTAATTTTCTATTATTCTATTTACTCTTGTACATGCACAGGGGTCTGTTCTTTCCTCTCTCTCTCTCTCTATATATATATATATGCACCTTTCTGTCTATCTCAATCACCCTTCTTCCCTTTCTCCCTAAACACACCCTTTGGTCTACATTCATTTTCTTGAAGGTGCCCATTAGTGATCCATTTCATTTCTCCATGGACCAGGCAAGTCCCCAGCAGAGGGAGTGCAGAGGGCTTGAAATCAATGTAGTCCACTCCAGGGCAGGAAGTAGGGACCCAAGAGTCTATATATGAGAGACAAGGAGGCCTCTTGTGCGGTATGTGCCTAGCTCAATCCAGGAAAAGGAGGCTAGGATGAAGCTAACAGGCTGTTTGCTTTGTCTTAGCCTGTCTGCCCACCAAACTGCAGCCATGCATGCTGAACTACTTATTCTGCTCAGCATGTCACTACTTCTGGAAGACAGGCAGGAGGCTGTTTCATTAAACACAGACTCAAGGTCAGGACACAGCCACAGGGATGGGTCATGGTGGGATCCTACCACAGCCAGGATAGGGAATGAATAGGACAGCGGACCTGACCTGCTCCCTGCTCACCCTGTATTAACATTTCTGGGCGGCCGCTCAGCCAAGAGTAGGATTGGGCCTGCAAGTATGGCTGCTGCACTGACCCCACTGTGATGTCCTGTACCTGGGCTGCTGAAGAGCCCTGGCATAGTCTCTTTTTATGACCTCTAGTCTCTTTTTATGACCAGGTTACAAAACACCTGGACAAAGGAGTAGGGGTGGATGTTGTATACTTAAGACTTCAGGAAGGCCTTCGATACGGTATCCCACCCCATATTGGTGAACAAGTTAAGAGGCTGTGACTTGGATGACTACACAGTCCGGTGGGTGGCGAATTGGCTAGAGGGTCGCACCCAGAGAGTCATGGTGGATGGGTCGGTTTTGACCTGGAAGGGTGTGGGCAGTGGGGTCTCGCAGGGCTCGGTCCTTGGACCGATACTCTTCAATGTCTTCATCAGTGACTTGGACGAGGGAGTGAAGTGTACTCTGTCCAAGTTTGTGGATGACACAAAGCTATGGGGAGAAGTAGACACGCCGGAGGGCAGGGAAGAGCTGCAAGCAGACCTGGACAGGTTGGACAAGTGGGCAGAAAACAACAGAATGCAATTCAACAAGGAGAAATGCAAAGTGCTGCACCTAGGGAGGAAAAATGTCCAGCACACCTACAGCCTAGGGAATGACCTGCTGGGTGGCACGGAAGCGGAAAGGGATCTTGGAGTCCTAGTGGACTCCAAGATGAACATGAGTCGGCAGTGTGACGAAGCCATCAAAAAAGCCAATGGCACTTTATCGTGCATCAGCAGATGCCCAAGGTCTGGAACGGGCTCCCAAGGGAGGTGGTGCTCTCCCCTACCCTGGGGGTCTTCAAGAGGAGGTTAGATAAGCACCTAGCTGGGGTCATCTGAACCCAGCCCTCTTTCCTGCCTATGCAGGGGGTCAGAATCGATGATCTATTGAGGTCCCTTCCAACCCTAGCATCTATGAATCTATGAATATGGTTCAGGCAGTAGGCATGGTGCCCAGTGCCTTTGAGGCACAGATGGGGAATTGGCCAGATCAGGGAACCAGATATGGGCAGAACAACCCAGCAGCAGTTTGACTCAGCAGGACTCAGCCCCAAACAGGGCCAGGGAGGGAAGGTGCTCCCTCAAGGGCTGAGGGCATGACAGGAAACAACCCTTGCCCAGAATCCCCCTGTGTGACCCAGGTATTTTCTACAGCAACCTTTGTTTGGTGAGGAAGCTGTCCCACAGCTCCCTCTTGCTCACGGAGAGGTGTCTTGATACAAAGCCAAATTTTCAGAGGTGCTGAATTCCCAGAGCTCCATCTGACACAGGTGAGACGGCCCTGACAGCCCAGCCCACAGGGGACTGCAAGGACTGCCCCTGCAGGGACAGGGTACATGGGCAGGGAAGAACCCTGCCTCCTATTTTACTGAGACCAGAACCAAACATCAAAATCCATCAAGCTGCTTGCCCACACCCTCCATACCTAGCATGGTGCCAGGGGCCAGAGGGTACAAAGGGCACGGGAAACTGTAGGGTATCATCCAGCTCTGACAATATCTATTCCCACTGCCCCCAGCACAATGCTGAAAGCACTGATTCTGCACATCCTGTAACAGCCCTGACTATGACAAGGCTACCCTGGGAGCAGATAGGACCTGCTGCCTGGCCCCCAGCTGAGACACTGTAGTGAGAGAAGGCAGGACTGGATCAGATTCAAGCTCCACCTATGCTGGTAGCCTGCCCTGTGTCAGGGAAAATGTCAGACTCCAGCAAGAGGCAGTCATAATGAGCACTCCCATGCTCTTCCAAAACCCAGTGGCAGTTGGCCTTGCCCCAAGGCAGCTGTTCTTTAGCCCTGCCCAACAACTCTCCATTCTGGTTCCTGTCTTCACTAGTGTAGCACCAGAGCCTCTCAAGACTCACTAAGTGTCCAGTCCTTTGGGAGTAGGGTGCTCAGCACCAGGCCACAAGGCCCACAGTCCCACCCTGCCCCCTCCCTAGTTGGTATTCACAATGCACCTTCTATGCATGTAATAAGGCCCATGCCAATGCAGTAGGAGAAGTGAGAAGGGAAATGCCAATAAGGCCCTGCAGAATATTTGTAATCACAGGAGCATAAGGCTTATTTAAGAAGGGAAGAGACAGAAGGGCCATAGATGTCAAGCCTGATCTTCCCTGCTTGTGCTGCCACTTCTGGGAAGTGTAAGAGGTACTTCTTGGGAGCTCACGCTCCTAACTGAAGGGCCAGGGCAGGATACACAAAGAAGTTGCTCTCAGTTAATAGTCATTAGCATGAAACCTTCCCTGTTGCAGGGAGGAGTGGAAAGAAGTCTGACTGCTCTTGGAAAGGCTGCAGTGACTGTGGGGAGATGGCCCCACCCCTATAACTCCTCCATCAAGCAAAATTGCACAGTGCTTGTGGGAAAGGGCCCGAGGAATTTTTATGGCACGCACTGGCATCTGTGCACAGATCGGGAGGCTGCCTCCCCTCAATACTCCAGCAAGCCTGGTGCAGAGGGCAGTAACACAGCCCACTTCCCAGCTGTCTAGTGCTGAGTGACAAAGCATAACCACCAAACCCAGGCACAGACACACATTTGAAGGCAAAAGCGTAAGAGCCTGGCAATGAGTCAGTGCTTCAGGCTGGGCCTAGGCCCTCTGCCATGTTCTCTGCTGCAATACCAAAATAGCCCACAGTTGCTCCAGCGATTCTTGGGCTGCACAGCTAAGAAATGGGCTGAGGACAACTGGGACTCCTCCCCAGGACACACAAAGCTGGAGTCTCCTGGCACTCCAGGAGACTCTGGCAGAACCCAGTGGCTTGTGTCTCTTGGAGGAGGGCTTAGCTGCTGGCTGAGGGCAGGATGAAGTGGCCTGGTCAAAGTCTATTCCAACCAGGCAGTTGGTCCAATAAAAGATCTCATCCTGGTGCCCCGAGTGTGATGCACTCCCCAGGAGGCTGCAGCCCTACAACTGAAAGGAAGGCCAGATGCACCTGTTATACCCCCGAGATGTTACCTAACCAAGGCATAAGTGAGCTTTCAGCTGCTCAGAGCACCTCAGCACCAGAAAACTCCTAGCTGGAGTGTGTCTCCACCTCAGGGTGCCACTCTGAACTAGAATAAAGCAGAGACTATGTAAAGGTTGGGGGGACAGAAGGTAAGAGCCATTTCCCTGGCTGGCTGGGGGAATGGGTGAGTGGCCTGATCTCTCTCTCTCTGCCATGGCCTCAGCAAAGGTGTGGATGAGCTCCACTCCTTCCCAGAGGTGACCTTGCAAGGGCTGCATGAAACAGCGCCGATTTCTTTTGACTTCCGTTTCGCCATTTCACCAGAACAGTGTTTTGTTTTGAGTTTCGTTTAGAAATTGTTGTTCTGTTTTGTTTGGTCAAAACCGTTTCAATGCTTTTTTGACATTTTGCCCATAGGCTATAATGGGGAAACATGAAACTGCCTATAATTTTGTCATTTTTTGGCAGATTTGGATGAAAACAGCAGAGATGGTAGCCCCTTCTGAGGGCATGAAGCCGGTCAAGTTTCAAGGAGATAGGCACAGGGGTTTCTGGGAAACTGCATCTCAAGCTGCTGACAAGCAAAACTCATGATGTGTGTGACTTTGTACGTGTTAAGGTGTACCCTCACTAGCACTGGGGCCTCTACACAACACAGTAGTGTGCCCCAGTGAGATCTTCTCCTCCCCTACAGCCTCAGTCCGGTCCACCACTTTACATGACAACAGGTACTAACTTAGTAAGCAGCACAGTAGCACCAGCAGAATCTCAGGCAGCCAAACTGTGAAAAAAAATCTTTCTTCCCTCTCCTGCAGGAGCTTCTTCTCCAACGTGTCTGTTAAGGTGCGCCCTCACTGTGTCCTTCCCTGCTTTTCCCCCTCCCTCTCCTTACTTTCTGTTTCCTTGCAGGCAAGCCCAGCTTCAGCTTTGAAACTCAAAACGTTTCACAACATTTGAAATGTTTTGATTGCTCGTTTCGTTTCACGCTGTTTTGAAGCCCTTCGTTTCTTTTCGATTTCGTTGTTTCAAGCTCATACTCCAGGGCTCCAATGGCTAGTTAGGCTCCCTAGGACTGGGCTTCCCAGCTCCAGGCCACTGGGTGCATGGGGGAAGGGGCAGTAAGAAGAGTCCTACAGCAAGTGCTATTACCTTATTTACTCAAATATAAGACAACTATGAATATAAGATGAGCCCCCAATAATCAGATTTATATATGGAAAATCTATACATTTGTTACAATTTTCCAGGTATAGAATCTGATTATTGGAGGTCTGCCTTGAATTTGTCTCCCTCCCACTGCTACAGCAGGGAACACAAACCTGGGGGGTCAGATAGCCCGCTAGCCCTCACCCGCACCAACTTCTTCCCCCTGCAGTTTCTTTTCCCCTCATTACTGTCAGATCCTGCTCTCTATGAGCATGTGGAGGTGAGGAACAAATCTGGAAACATACATAAACATACCTGTAGAAATTTGCATGTAGGTCCCATAGACTTAGCTTATCCAGAAATTATGAGTTTTTATCTTTTTTTGAAACTGCTGCAAGTTTTAAAACTCCATAAATACACTTTTAAGCAGCACTTTTGTACCTACATATATAATACAACATTTAACAAAAACAGTTGCGTCTCCACCCAGTTAGCCAAATCAGTTCCAAATTTTATGGACTGAGCAGAGGTCAAGCATTCAAGTCTGTCTGGTGCTATCACTAGCAAGTATCTTATCTCCCAGTCTCTTCAGTGTGAGTGAGGCTGGGCGCTTTCATGCACTGGGCTCAGCTGGTCCCTGCCAAGCAGGATGCACTGCAGACTGGCTCACCCATTGCAGTTGGAGGACACATGGGAATGTTTGCAGGACACACACACATACACACCCCCCTGAGGATCCCAGAGGCTGGGCTGTGGGGAGCTGACTGCCAAGGAAAGTGGGGCAATCCCACGCAAATCCCAGCTGGGCCTTGGCGTGGGGGCGGTCTGACTTCATGGCAGAAAACAAGAACCTGGGAAATCCTCTAGGCTGAGCCACTGACTCAGCACGGGATGGACTTGCTGAGTCTGTCACCTGCCTGCTCCCAATGCATCAGCTATTGGAGGCAGAGGAAGTTTGGTAACAAGCCCAACTGAGCTTCCCTGGAAACCAGTCCCACATGAGCAGGGACCAGGGACCCACCCCCACCGCAGGGGCAGAGAGGATTGTTAGACACCACCCCCATAAGCAGCTGCCCCAGGCCCTAGTTCTGCAAGGGACAGTAAGGTAAAAATCTTCAGCACTAGGCAAGATCAGGTCCTTTATAAGCCCTGCCATAGCTTACATGTTCATGACCACAGCCAAGAGCCAGCAGTTTCCTGATTCTCGAGTGGGCATTCAGTGCCTGCTTGCCAAGGAGTGCTACACAGCTCCCGGCGCTTCCCAGGCAGGTGGCTTTGTGCTACAAAGTATGGAGCTCAACCAGATTCTGTTCTGGCCCAGATTAGCCAGAACCAGCTGTAGCTCTGGCCATGTGGGAGCCTGTAGCAGCCCTGTGGGACCAATGCACTCTCTCCTTGGCATCACACACCAAGCCCAGGCTTCAAGGGGCACTCAGGAGTTAGACCACTTCAAGGCATAGATAGCTGCAATGCAGCTG
>NW_005841949.1:473746-482142 GCF_000455745.1 Alligator sinensis | reverse complement strand
ACTCAACTAAAAACAGAGCACAATTCTAGCCCCTGACAAGGGCTCCTGCCTTGCACAAAGCCCAGAGCCAGCCTAAGGCCCCAGCTGGGCCTAGCTCCTGGGGCACTCAGATCCAGGCTTCATGGCAGCCAACAAATGTAGAGCTAGGGCTCAAGTCCCAGCTCAGCTGTGTGAGCAATGAGAACACCTGACACAAAATCCACACGTTCCCTGCCCTGAACTGGGTTGAGAATTGAGGCTCTTTAGGGAAAAGGCTGAAGAAACCACTCCTCCCCACCCCAGCCTTGTGAGCCCTCAGCCTGGTCCACAGGCTTAAATTTTAAGATGTAGTGAGGCCTTGTATAAAGTAAGGCCTAGTAAATTTAGCAAAGCCTTGAAGTAGTAAGGCCTTGTGGCATAATTAAAATTTCCTTTCAAAGGAATGCAAGGCTTGTACTGCTAATTGGTCAGTCTAAGGACAGTTGAAGTAAAAGGAATCTGAGTGGTTGTACGTTATCAGAACCACTCAGAAGCTTTAAATTGGCTGAAATATCTGAAAACCATTCAGTAGGAAGATACAGTTCTGTGAAAAGGAGCTGTTGCCTGGATCAGTGGGCCCGTGGACCTCGAGGAGCCCAAGGACTGCATTCCAGGGTCCTTCCCAGTACCCCATTGGACAGTTCTGTTCAGGAAAGAGAAGCTTGCTGTGTATCAGGCATCAGAGGGGACTGCTGATAAGTTGCCGACGTGAATTGCTTTTGTCTGTCATTGTTTGTCTTGTTACTATGCGTAGTTGCGTTTTTGTTAAGTCAATAAATCTCTTACCTTTCTACCCTCGACCATACTCTCTATCCCGAACCCTCCGCGGGAGGCTGGGACAATTCGGATACTTCAAATCGATTCAGAGCTTTTAATTGGTCTCCCGATTCAGTTCAGATTTGGAGATTCGGTCCCTGAATCAGGCCGAATCTCCTCCAAATTAAATCGGCTACCAAAGCTTCGCACAGCCCTAGTATTTATTAGGGCTGTGCGAGGCTTTGGACAGAGCTTCGGATCTGGAGAAGCTTCGGATGCTCCGGGGTCTGAAGCAGCATGTCTCAGTCAAAGCGCTGGCCTCGTTCAGCTTCCTGAAGTGGTTCGGAGCCACCTTGGAGATCTGGCCATAGGGTATAATGGGGAAACAATAAAATATCTAAAACTTTGTTGTTTTTTGTCTGATTTGGATGAAATTTTCCCAGGTGGTAGACTCTACAGAGAGAATGAAGCTTACCAAGTTTCAAGAAGATCAGTGCAGGGGTTTGGGGGAAAATGCACCCCAAATTCTTGAAAGCAAAACTCACATCACGTCTAGGTGTTACATAGCAGGGTGAAAACTGCAGAGGTGGTGGCTCTTACTGAGGCCACAAAGCCTGCCAAGTTTCAAGAAGATTGGTGTAGGGGTTTGGGGGGGGGGGGGGGAACTGCCCCTCAAGCTGTGGACAAGCAAAACTCGTGCCATGGGTGCTTGTGGGATTGACCGTCTCTGGTTTGGGGAGGGGAGGGGAGACACTACTGCAGGCCTGGCTGCTAAGCTACTGTGTTACTAGTTACCAATTAAGCAATCATGATTCACTCAGGGACCAGCTCAATACACAGGACCTAGCTACTACATAACGACTTAATGAGCATCAATTAGCACCTACAAAACCAGGCTAAGGAGAGGAAAGAATCAATACAGACAATCAACTGGCCCAAGACAGACAGTCTTGGCACGAGTTTTACCTGTCAGCAGCTAGGGGTGCAGGGCCCCAGAACCCCCCTGCACCGATCCCTCCACAACTGGCAGGCATCACAGCAGGGGCCACCACCCCTGCAGCTGCCACCCCGCTGCGCCTTAACACACGCAGTGTCACCCATGACACGAGTTTTGCTTGTCCATAGCTTGAGAGGCAGTTTCCCCCAAACCCCTGCACTGATCTCCTTGAAACTTGGCAGGCTTTGTGGCCTCAGTAAGAGCAACCACCCCTGCCATTTTGATCCCCCCTGTATTGTAACACACAGCAGTGACATGAGTTTGGCTTTCAAGAACTTGGGGTAGAGTTCCTCCCAAACCCCTGCACTGATCTTGAAACTTGGCAGGTTTCATGCCCTCAGTAGAGGCTACCATCCTTGCAAGTTTCATCCAAATTGGACAAAAAAACCCCCAAAGTCATAGATATTTTATTGATTCCCCATTATACCCTATGGCCGGATCTCCAAGGCAGCTCCAAAGCTTGGGAGCCACTTTGGCTGGATCGAGGTGGAAACCCGGTCCGGAGCTCCAGATTGGATCGTGGCCATCCAAAGCGGCTAGATCCGAAGCCGGATCACTGCCAACTCACGCAGCCCTACTATTTATCACCCCATCATGATACAGGAGGGAATGCCTAATGCCTCCATGGAACAGATGACGAAACTGAGCACAGAAAGGTTAAGAGTTGCCCAAGGCCACACAGAGAAGGAACAGTGCAGCAGACATTTGACCCCATGTCTCTCAAGGCCTAGAGCCCCACCTTCACCTCCAATTTCGCCTCTCTCCACCTCCAATTTCAGCTACTGCCCCTTGAGAGTCACAGCCCCTGCAGGGCATGCAGGCTAAATGTGGCCAAGTGGGAATGTTGTAGCCTGCTTATTAGCACTTGGCTGGCAGATGCAGCCAGCAGTCAAACCTCCCCAACTGAAGCCAGGCTTTTCCCAGCCCAATGCAGGGCAAAATCAGATTCAGGTTCTGGTGCACCTGATCCTGGGGGGATCCAGGGTAAAGGCTATGGTACTGGCCTTGTTCTTGCTGGCACAGAAGAGAATAATGGAGCCCTGGTCACAACTGTGCTGGGCAAGAGGTACCTGTACCAATCCCTCTCTCCCTGCCCATGGTTATTCTGCACAGCAGCAGCCCCTCTGCCCCCTGCCCATCTCCCTACTATCCTGGCAGTGTGGCTGGGGGAGGGAAGGCAGAGGGAATGCAGGTGGTAGCAGACCCAGATAGTTCAGCTAACAGGCTTGGCAGGGCTTGCCCAGCCTCAGCCTCGCCAGGTTGCTCAGTGCCTTTCACATCATTCCAGCTGTGCAGGGCTGGGCCTTGACAAACAGGCTGAGTGGCTGCAAGGACAATCAGGCCTGAAGCCCAGCTAGAAAGAGCTGGGAATTACACCATCCTGCAAGGTCACCAGGCTGCACCCCCTCACACTGGCCAAGCATTTGGCTGCTAGCTCAGATGCAACTGGGTTGCCTCTCCACAGCAACTCCCATGCCCCAGGCCTTGGGACCAGAAGCCCCAACACTGGGATGTGCACCATAGCCCCCTCCTTGCCCTGTCTGGACTCTGCCAAGAGCAAACTGCCCAGGTACTGCAACCTTCTGCGACCAAGCTGGCAAGGGTGGAGGTAGGAAGACCTACATCTGCCTTGCCAGGCACCTGCCCATCCCTGATGCACTGGAACCAAGTGACTCCCATGCTGTGCCCCCAGAATGAGGTGCCACAAAACAGGGAAGGATAGTGGCCCACAAACCTGCCCAAGGAAGCACCTCATTGATGCTCCATGTGCCATAAGCTCCACAGCAGTGGTGTCAGAGCCCTGGCTGCAGCACTAAGTGAACCATGAACACACACAGGCTAATCAGAAGGCTGCCAGCTGATGGCACCTTCCTCCTGGCCCCATGTTAAGGGGCTTGGGCCAGGGGCTACCAAGTGCTTTGAAACAGTTCTGTAATGTGTCTCGTGAAGTCAGATGGTCAGAAGGGAGCCCCAGCAGTGTTCATGCAGATCCCCAGACAGGCTCTCTCTGTCCACTCTTTGTATATACACTCCTTGTATATCACTCTTGTGCACAGGTGATATACAAGGAGCAGCCTGACTGGACCTGACTCCTCCTGCTTTCCCTGGGCAAAGGAATCAGAGTGGGTCCTGGTGGTGCCACCAGACCCTTTGCCCAGCAAGGCCCAAAGCACCCAGCCTGATCAGATAGACCAGCTGCATCATTCTCCATATTGGGCCTGGACCCCCACCACCTCTGCAGCTCCACTGGACCTTCACAGGAGGACATGAGCCCTGTAGGGGCTGAGACCTGTTCCTGATCCCCATATGGCAGTGTGTTGGGGATGTGGCCCACATGCACTGCACTCCATGCTTTGAGATGTCATGGGAAGAGAACAAGTGAGAGCAACCCTCAGGCTGCCATGACTGACGCTGGAGGTCACAGCTCCTGTACTGCCACAGGATGCAGAGAACACAAAGGTGGCCTGCAGTGATATCTGAGCACTGGAATGGTAAGGAGAATCGGGCTCACAAGATGCACCCTCTCCAGCACCAGGAGCCCAGATATTGCAACACACTGGTACAAACCAAGCCACTGTGCTGGGGGCCTGCCAGTGTCAGGCTTACTGCCAGCCCCAGCCCTGGTGCAGTGCAGCAAATCCCACCTTGGCCAGCAAGTTCCCAAGGAAGAGAAGGTCCCCAATCACCCTGAAATGCCCAACCCCAACACGGCTTCAAGGCAGCAGCCTCAAAGAGCCCTGCCCCTCCCTAGGGAAAGGGTGTCTAGGGAGCATCTCCCCACCCTAGAAGTCAGCCTGAAACGGAAGCATCCCCAGACATTCTCACAAGTCAAATTTCCACCTCCTCCCCTTGCCCTGTCTGGTTTTTATGGCACAGTGAGGACTGTTCCCTTCCCTGCCTCTCCATGGGCAGAGCTTTGCACTGTGAAGGCCTGAGCCCATGGGGCCCAGTGTGATGAGGAACCATGCTGGATTTGCAGGAACATGTTCTACCTTTCCTTGAGGCTTCGGCCCTTCCCAGTTCCTCATGTCCAACGAAGGAGGCACCTGGTAGATCTCCTGGGTCTGGCTCATGGAATGGGGCACCTGGTAGATCTCCTGCCCCAAGCCAACAGAAGGAGGAACCTGATAAATATCCTGAGGGGGGCTTGCAGAGCCTGCAGGCCCCTGGCAAGCATCCTGGGCTGGGCTCATAGATGGTGGGATCTGATAGATCTCCTGGCCTTGGCTTTGGAAGGGGTGAGGAGGTGTCTGCTTTGGAAACACAGCTGGCTGCTTGGCTGGAGGTGATGGAAACTGTCCCCCTGGTGCAGAGCCAGGGTAGAGGCCCTGCTGCCCTTTGTTTGGGGCTGGAATCAGGTAGACATTGTCCCCTTGGGGCGGGTAAGCAGGGTGCATCGGGGTGTACTGGGAGGCAGGGGACAGTGGGTTGTAGACTCCTTGGTGATGGTAAGGCACAGAAGTCTGAGGGGCCTGCAGCTGCTGGGGCTGCTGCGGCTGGGGCTGCCCTTGGCCAGGTCCGGCTGGCTGCTTCTTGTCATACATGCCTACCAAAATCTTCAGGCGGTTGCCAGGCACAATGCCTTGGCGCCCATGTAGTGAGCATAGCCACCAGCCATCCAGGCCCTGCGTGTTTCGCTCCAGCACCGTCATGATGTCACCCTTGCGGAAGGAGAGCTCATCTGGGGTCTCAGCCACATTGTCGTACAGCGCCTTGGCCAGCACGTTCTGAAAGAACAAGAAAGAGGTGTGAGAGCATGGCTGGTCTCCCTGGGCTCCCATGCCTAGGCACAGAGGCAGCAGGGAGAGCTGTCCCGACCCTGGAGGGATGTGGAGCAGAGGAGATGGGGCAAAAGGGGCAGTAGTTGTGATAAGTGTCACAGAACAGCAGGGAAGAAGTCACAGTAGAAGGAGCTCTGCAAAAATGGGTTACTGAATAGGACTGGCCTGGGCCTGCGGCTGGGGAGACTAGTGCACAATGGGGGTCCCTCACTCTGTGGTAGGAGCTTCACAGGGTTCAGAAATGAGACACTGGCTGACCCTCAATCTGGGGTGAGGAAGGCTGGAATAGCAAGGAGCTGCGCATTGGTACGGAGGGGTATCAGCAGAGCACAGCATGGAGAACCTGACCTGGGACAGTAAGGGTGAGTGAGGGGCAGAGAGAGCTGTATTTCTGCTGTCTCTTGCTCACCAATTCAGGGCCATTGCCCCCAGCTTTCCCTGCCCGCAGGCTAAATGGCCCACAGCCAACAGGGCCCAGAGTGGTTATTTGATATTGGTGGAGAGGGACCTGTAGATTGAACACCCTGCTCCTAGCAGAGCAAAATGCCATGTACTGGCCCGAAGCCACACTAGTGCCAATCCAGAGAAACTGAAAGACCTGAGGTCAGGCCAGCTTTGCACTGGGCTTGCTAAGAGCTCCCAAGGAGCTGGAGCCTGCAGCACACTTTAATGTGATTTCTGTCCCTGCAGGGAATGTGCCCTCCTCCTACACAGCAGGCCTCTCTGCCCTGGCCAAAGTGCAGCCTCTTCTCTGCAAGTACAAACAGGCCACAAAACCTAATGGCTACTCTGGGTCTCCCAGAGAGCTACAAGCCCCCAGGATTCAGGTCACATAGGATGCACAAGCCTTGTGGGCCTAGGTGACAGCCAGAAGATGCCGGATGCCAAACAAGGGCACTAGAGCCCCAGCAGCAACTGAAAGGCCTTTTCTGAGTCTCCCATGTAGAGACTTGGCATCAAGGGCTGTGTTTAGCAGGCCAGCAAAAACTGCAGGGTCTGTCAGGGTCCAATAGAAAGAGCTCTGCTGGCAGCACCCTCCAGGTAACACCTGTTAGATACCAAGGTGAAGATCTCCGACTAAAGCCATCACCTCCCTTTTTGCTCTGAACACTTCCCTCTCAGGCTCCCTTCTCAAAGCAGCTGGGCTCAGTGCTGGAACAGTACAGGGAACGTCACTTGACCATGCTGGGTCAGCAAGCCCCAGGGTGGTGCAACTAAAGCATTGGACTAGTGCTCTGAAGAGCAGGACTGGTTCCTGGCTCTGCCACAGGCCCCTGCGTAACCTTGGCTAAAGGCAGGTGGGGCCAGCTCCCGTTTACTCATCTAAATATAGGCCAGGCTTTCCGATGTTAACTCCCTCATAGGCCTAAGTCCTGCACAAATCCAGTTCATTTGATGCCACAGTTTACTTCAAAATGGGATTAATAATCCTGTATTTGTCCCACTCTCACCTGCCTGGTGCAGTTACTACTGTGGGACAGTTTGGCTCTCACTGGGGTGCTGGGGCCGGGCTCAAAGGGCTGCTGAGGTTTCCTACCCAATTCATGTGGACTGCTCCAGCTGATGGAAATGAAAAAGCAGACTTCCTAGTTACTGGGGTTTCTTTCCTGGGTTTGGGTAGCACCTGCAATGGACCAGACCCTGCCAGACCCTCCAGCTGGCATAAACTGGTGCTACTCCACTTAAAAGCCATTTCACAAGTGCTGTAAAAGGGCATCATGCCACCTGTCAGCCATGGGCGGCCCTACTCCCTGCCTAGCCACAAATGCACTCCCCTGGTCAGAGGCTGAGCAATGTGCATCAGGGAATGCAGCAAATGACTGAGATCACCCTGAGCTGCTGTGACCATATGGCTGCATGTTTCCTACAACCAGTATTACCAAGTTGTATGACTATATGACTGGTCTCAAGATACTCCCCTATTTATTTAAAGCCCCTGATCCTGGAATCAATGGATTCACCTAGTGCTTAAAAACTGAAAGGGAGTTCCCTACCCTCAGCTTGGGTAGTCTTCTCTGAGGACTATCTAGGCTCTACTGCCAACCTCTGAACTCAGAGTTCACTTTGTTTCAGAGGCAGCAACATCTGAGCCGACAACCCAGGGAAAAGCTGCCCTTTGTACCCCAGATGGCAAGGGTTGGGGAACAGAAGAGGAACTGTGGGAACTTCCAGAGATCTGGTTTCTCAGGCAAGAGTTGGTGCCAAAAGGTGTTGAGCATTAGGGCTGTGTGAAGCTTCGGATGGCGATTCAATTTGGAGGAGATTCAGCCTGATTCAGTGGCCGAATCTCCAAATCCAAATCGAATCAGGGGAGCAATTTAAAGGTCTGAATCAATTCAAAACTCTTCGAATCTTTGGAAAAGATTCAGAGATGTCTGATGATTTGGGCAGTCCCCGGTGGCTGCAGCAGTGAGCTGCAGCCAACTCACAGCTGGTAAGTACTAGGGGCTGGAGGAGGGGACCATGGGGGGACCCCTGCCAGCCCCCCTGACTCCACCCACTCCCCCATGGCTGTCCCTGCCCGCCCCAGCTCTGTACTTTTAAAAAAGCCCCTGTGCTCACTGGGTGCTGCTGGGTGGGGGGGGAGATCCCTGCTGCCCCCCACAACCCCATGCTGCATGAGGGGCTCTGCGCAAGCACCCAAACCTCCCCACTTCCCCAGCCCCCCCACAAGTGCCCTGCCCAGGCCAGCTCCAGCCCTTTAAGGAAAAAAAACCCAAAAAACAAAACACTCCAAGAAAAGCCCCGGGACTCTCTGCTTCTGGTGCGGCCTCAGGGCTTCATGCAGAGCCCCCTTGGGGTGCAGGGCAGCAGGGATGGCCCCCCCACCAGCCGAAGCAGGG
>NW_005841949.1:450659-471532 GCF_000455745.1 Alligator sinensis | reverse complement strand
GGGCGTGCGGCTGGGGAGACTAGTGCACAATGGGGGTCCCTCACTCTGTGGTAGGAGCTTCACAGGGTTCAGAAATGAGACACTGGCTGACCCTCAATCTGGGGTGAGGAAGGCTGGAATAGCAAGGAGCTGCGCATTGGTACGGAGGGGTATCAGCAGAGCACAGCATGGAGAACCTGACCTGGGACAGTAAGGGTGAGTGAGGGGCAGAGAGAGCTGTATTTCTGCTGTCTCTTGCTCACCAATTCAGGGCCATTGCCCCCAGCTTTCCCTGCCCGCAGGCTAAATGGCCCACAGCCAACAGGGCCCAGAGTGGTTATTTGATATTGGTGGAGAGGGACCTGTAGATTGAACACCCTGCTCCTAGCAGAGCAAAATGCCATGTACTGGCCCGAAGCCACACTAGTGCCAATCCAGAGAAACTGAAAGACCTGAGGTCAGGCCAGCTTTGCACTGGGCTTGCTAAGAGCTCCCAAGGAGCTGGAGCCTGCAGCACACTTTAATGTGATTTCTGTCCCTGCAGGGAATGTGCCCTCCTCCTACACAGCAGGCCTCTCTGCCCTGGCCAAAGTGCAGCCTCTTCTCTGCAAGTACAAACAGGCCACAAAACCTAATGGCTACTCTGGGTCTCCCAGAGAGCTACAAGCCCCCAGGATTCAGGTCACATAGGATGCACAAGCCTTGTGGGCCTAGGTGACAGCCAGAAGATGCCGGATGCCAAACAAGGGCACTAGAGCCCCAGCAGCAACTGAAAGGCCTTTTCTGAGTCTCCCATGTAGAGACTTGGCATCAAGGGCTGTGTTTAGCAGGCCAGCAAAAACTGCAGGGTCTGTCAGGGTCCAATAGAAAGAGCTCTGCTGGCAGCACCCTCCAGGTAACACCTGTTAGATACCAAGGTGAAGATCTCCGACTAAAGCCATCACCTCCCTTTTTGCTCTGAACACTTCCCTCTCAGGCTCCCTTCTCAAAGCAGCTGGGCTCAGTGCTGGAACAGTACAGGGAACGTCACTTGACCATGCTGGGTCAGCAAGCCCCAGGGTGGTGCAACTAAAGCATTGGACTAGTGCTCTGAAGAGCAGGACTGGTTCCTGGCTCTGCCACAGGCCCCTGCGTAACCTTGGCTAAAGGCAGGTGGGGCCAGCTCCCGTTTACTCATCTAAATATAGGCCAGGCTTTCCGATGTTAACTCCCTCATAGGCCTAAGTCCTGCACAAATCCAGTTCATTTGATGCCACAGTTTACTTCAAAATGGGATTAATAATCCTGTATTTGTCCCACTCTCACCTGCCTGGTGCAGTTACTACTGTGGGACAGTTTGGCTCTCACTGGGGTGCTGGGGCCGGGCTCAAAGGGCTGCTGAGGTTTCCTACCCAATTCATGTGGACTGCTCCAGCTGATGGAAATGAAAAAGCAGACTTCCTAGTTACTGGGGTTTCTTTCCTGGGTTTGGGTAGCACCTGCAATGGACCAGACCCTGCCAGACCCTCCAGCTGGCATAAACTGGTGCTACTCCACTTAAAAGCCATTTCACAAGTGCTGTAAAAGGGCATCATGCCACCTGTCAGCCATGGGCGGCCCTACTCCCTGCCTAGCCACAAATGCACTCCCCTGGTCAGAGGCTGAGCAATGTGCATCAGGGAATGCAGCAAATGACTGAGATCACCCTGAGCTGCTGTGACCATATGGCTGCATGTTTCCTACAACCAGTATTACCAAGTTGTATGACTATATGACTGGTCTCAAGATACTCCCCTATTTATTTAAAGCCCCTGATCCTGGAATCAATGGATTCACCTAGTGCTTAAAAACTGAAAGGGAGTTCCCTACCCTCAGCTTGGGTAGTCTTCTCTGAGGACTATCTAGGCTCTACTGCCAACCTCTGAACTCAGAGTTCACTTTGTTTCAGAGGCAGCAACATCTGAGCCGACAACCCAGGGAAAAGCTGCCCTTTGTACCCCAGATGGCAAGGGTTGGGGAACAGAAGAGGAACTGTGGGAACTTCCAGAGATCTGGTTTCTCAGGCAAGAGTTGGTGCCAAAAGGTGTTGAGCATTAGGGCTGTGTGAAGCTTCGGATGGCGATTCAATTTGGAGGAGATTCAGCCTGATTCAGTGGCCGAATCTCCAAATCCAAATCGAATCAGGGGAGCAATTTAAAGGTCTGAATCAATTCAAAACTCTTCGAATCTTTGGAAAAGATTCAGAGATGTCTGATGATTTGGGCAGTCCCCGGTGGCTGCAGCAGTGAGCTGCAGCCAACTCACAGCTGGTAAGTACTAGGGGCTGGAGGAGGGGACCATGGGGGGACCCCTGCCAGCCCCCCTGACTCCACCCACTCCCCCATGGCTGTCCCTGCCCGCCCCAGCTCTGTACTTTTAAAAAAGCCCCTGTGCTCACTGGGTGCTGCTGGGTGGGGGGGGAGATCCCTGCTGCCCCCCACAACCCCATGCTGCATGAGGGGCTCTGCGCAAGCACCCAAACCTCCCCACTTCCCCAGCCCCCCCACAAGTGCCCTGCCCAGGCCAGCTCCAGCCCTTTAAGGAAAAAAAACCCAAAAAACAAAACACTCCAAGAAAAGCCCCGGGACTCTCTGCTTCTGGTGCGGCCTCAGGGCTTCATGCAGAGCCCCCATGTGGTGCAGGGCAGCAGGGATTGCCCCCCCACCAGCCGAAGCAGGGAGTCCAAGGGTTTTTCCTTTTTTTTCTTAAAGGGCAGGAGCTGGTCCAGGTGGGGCACCTGTGGGGGGGCTGGGAGAGCAAGTGGGGGGGGGTCGAGGGGCTCATACAGAGCCCCCCATGCAGTGTGGGGCAGTGGGGATCATCCCCTGCCCAGCAGCACCCGCTGGGTCTGGGCTTTTTTTCCTAGCAAGTGCCGGGAGCTGGGGCAGCCATTGCTGGGCTGGGAGAGGGGTGGCGGATGGGCCTGGCCTGGCTGATTTGAAGGTTTGGTTGAATCAAATCGGGACAGTGATTCAAATCACTGAATTGAATCACTGTCCCCCAAATCGGCCAAATCCAAAGCAAATACTAGCTGCTTCACACAGGCCTAAAGAGCATCTACAACTCCCCATGAAGAGAGTTGGAGCAGGGGCAGGGGTGTTTTAGCAGTAGCCCAGAATCAATCCCTGGCACTGCCTAGGGGGCCCAGACTCTAATCCTGTCCTCAGTGACCTGGGGCATAGAGCAACTTCTGCTCAGGGCAGCAATTTCCTGTGCTTGCTCAACGATCCAGGGGCCATGGAGAATAAATCTCTCCTGAACTCCTCAGGCCCCTGTGACACATTTGTCAGGCTTCCAAATATAACCGAGCCCTGTGCTCAGAGGCCAACGATGGAAAGAGACGCCTCAGTGCTCTGCAATGCACACAGTCACCCTGCTCCTGGCTGACTCACTGCACACAGCACCTCCAGCAATGCTCTGGCCGGGGGTTATTCACCCATTATGGAAACCCAGGGCCAGTCAAGATAGGCTGCTGTGAGATGCCAGGCTCGGGGAACCACAGGGCTAGGCTCCATGGCCAGCCCTCCCATGTGGCTGTTCAAAATAATGCATCACGTTATGGGATCAGGGAGCCAGCCGGGAAGGGAAGGAATGCAGAGCACTTCTGCTGGGAGCCGTTAGGAAATAACGGTGAGCTCAGCGCTTCCCCCACTGCTCGCCAGCCACTGGGGTGCCATCCTGGGGTTAGCTGGAATCCACCACTTGGGGAGACCTTCAGAGCCTCAGAGACCATATGGGGCTTCAAACTGTGTTGGGTAAGTCACAAGTGATACTGCCAGCTCCAATATAGGAAGAAACACTCTGGCCCCTTCTGTGCACCACAGTCACAGAGCAGCCCTGGAAAACGTGGAGCCCTTAGTACAATACACCTACAGCCTCAGACTCAGGACAGCAGGAGAGACAAGGTTGCCACCAAGGGCAGGGAGCCAGGTAGGTGAAATATGCACATATATAATCTTAGGAAGTGACCCCTATCCCATGTTCTGGAGGAAGGCAACCAAACCCTCACAACATTACCCTAGTCTCACACCAAGGATGAACTCTGGATCCCTGAGGTTCTGCAAAAGGGGGTGACCAGGTGGGGGTCCCAGGCCCTGGCAGAGCTGGAATAGCAGGGGGTGCGTGGCAGGAGCGAGGGCCCTGAAGAGCCGTACAGGAGATATGCGCACAGTTCCTGCCTGGAGGCACAAGATTTCCCCTTACTGTCATGAGAACCAAGCTAATCCCAAAGCTCTCGCTTTACCTGCTCTTACACACTGTGCTGCCAAAGGGGGCGATTTCAAGCTTCTGGGATCCAGCATTTGGGATCAGCTCTGGCTCAATGTGGGAGGGCACAAAGCACAGCCTTGACACAGCAAGCCTGGGAACCAGAAAAGAGCAGGAGGCTACAGCTGCTCCCAGAGGAAGCCACATCTCAATCAGTGTTGCAAATTCCTCCCTCCCCCATGCCTGTTGCAGAAGGAGGGAAGAGGAAGCATGAGGGGAGAGGGCAGCTAGGGGCTTTCAGGGAGATGGGAGAGAAGCTTAAAAAGAGAGTGGATTGTAGAGGGCAGGGGATAGAGATGATGTCACAGCCCTGGAGAATGGCAGTGGCTCTGTCCCTGTCCCTGGGTGGCTAAAGGCAATCTCAGCTTGATTTCTTAAACCCTGAATCTAGCTCTTGTCACCACAAAGACAATCTTCAAAGCGTCCTTCCCAGAGGCCAAACAATTTCTGTGCTTCCCAGCAGCAGCAGGGGCCACCTCCGTTCTTGCTGGCATCTCATTTTCCCCCTGCCTAGTTAGACTTCTGGTCTCTCCCTCTCCAGCAGGTCTCCAAACTCAGCCTGCACAAAAATACAAATCTGGGCTTTTTAAAAATAAAATTCAATGTTTGGGGCTGGTGGGCAAGGCGGGGGAGGACAGTGGGAATTTAAGTCTCTCTTTTTTTTTTTTTTCTTTTCTTTCTTTCTTTTTTTTTAACCCTACAGGGCTGGTGATACACATTGGATTGAGGGGGTGATACAGAGTCAGAGCTAAATTGCACTGACCCAAGTATAAATCCAGGGCAACTCCATTGCTGATCCTTCCCACTGATACAATCTGCCCTAGCCAGAGGGGTGGGCTGGCACTTGGGGTACTTGGCTGGAACTCATGAGATGTGGGCACAACTCCCTACTCTGCCACTGGCTCTCCTGTGTGACCCAGGGCGAGACCCTGTCTCCCTCGAGTCCTGCTTTGCCATCTGCACAGGGGGACTGTGAGGCACACAGATCCCACACTCCTAAGGAAGAAGTCGGTTAAGGACAACCAGAAGAGAGCATGAGGGTCCCCCCACTGTTGGCTGAATGGGTCAGTAGAGAATCCAGTGCCGCATGCAAAGGGGGAGGCAGAAAGGTGGCTACTGGGGTCACAGCTTTCCTGAATACAGCTTTATACCTGCTTTTCTGCCCTAGAAGAGCCAACTTCCTGCCCAAAGCTGCCTGCAGGGAAGGAGGCTTGGGAGCAGGGAGAGGAAGGAGCTGGCTGAAGTGTGGTGACTGGCTGGGCCCCTTGCATCACTCTCCCACACGGATTTTGCTTCCATTTCGGGTGCCTGGTTCCCCCTCCCCCTCCCCAATGGACAGGAAGTGCCAGCAGCATGAGTCAGTGAGAGAATTCCCCGGCCTGTCCCATCCCAGGCTCCAACGCAGCCCAGATCCCATCCCCTTCTGCTTCAGAAACCGTGAGCAGAGCCAAGCCGAGAACACAGCCTGCTTTCTTCCCTGCACGCCTGCCACATGGCAGGGATTGTAGGGGGCCCAGTGCCAATCTCCCTTAGCTGCAGCAGAGCTGCTCCCCGTCAAAGACTGGGATCAGGACTGGCCCACCCAGTTGGTGCAAACTCAGGGCATGGCCTGGAGGAAGGGGTTAAATTCCCCAGAGGCAAAGGGCACTAGTGCACTGAGAAACACCTTGGCTTATGGTGCAGATTGGGCGCATTTAAAACTGGGCCCAGTTCCCTGCTACCTTGTCCCTTGTGTCAGCATTCACATTGTGTAAAGCAGTCTGCACTCTGCTGCAGAGGGTGCTGAGCACATGTGGAGACATGCAGGAGGCTGAGAGACTCCTTGCCTGCCTCCCACTCCAATCCTAGGCTGGCTATGCTGGCTGCTCCAACAGATTCTAGCTGCCAGGGCCCAGGAAGCCCGCTGGAGATTACAGGGGCATGCTGCCAGCTCCCCCCATCCTACAGAGATGACCGTCCAGAGGTATGGATCATATACAAAGTTGTGGTATGGCTCTACATCTCCAAGGCATCTTTCTAAGCCAAGTGAATGCTGAAGGGGTGCTCTGTGCTGAAAGTTTGATCCAAGCAGCCCGTGGGGAAAGCAGATCAGGGGTGTAAATGGTACTGACTCTGACTCTTCAGCCTCACACGGCCCTGCCCATACCTAGGGAATGAGGCAGTACATGGCCACAAGGCTCCCACAGTTCCCCCTGGGCCCCCCCAGCCCATGAGCTCATTGTAATGTCTATGCTGGGCCCTGCTAGAGCTGGCTCACTACCGCTCAGTCTGCTTGGCAGCCAGCTCCCCTCAGCTAACACCCCCTCCCAGGGCAGAACTTGGCAGGGGATCAAAGCCAACCCAGCCTGCATGTCTGGATGTGCATGCACGTGCCAATCCCTTCCCCTGAGCATGTGGGGCAGGGGGTGAGAGCGGGCGGTAGTGCCCCCCCCCCGCCGGGGGGGGGGGGGGGGGGGGGGGGTCCAGGCCTTGCCCACCTTGAGTGGGAAGATGCTGAGGAGAGGAGAAGCAGCTTGGCTGACTAGTTCCAGGAGTCTCAAATGAAAGGAGCACAGCCTGGCAAAAGCTGCTGTGAGCTGACCCAAAGGTCATCTTTCCACAATGCCAGTGAGCAGGATGTGGCTGCAGCTGGGGAGGAGGACTCAATCTGGCTCTGTTGTTTCCTGCCAGTTCCAAGTCTGCCACAACCAGCTCCTTCCTTGAATATGGCTACAATGGAGCCAGGGGAGCAGGTTTGGCCAGACACCTTTTGACAGCCTGTTCATTTGCATTCAAATGCAAGTCAGCAGCTGGGGCCAGTGACAGTGTCCACAGGCCTACTCTGACCTTCCCAGAGTTACAGCCCCTTGTGCTATCTGGGATCCCAGTTCTATACAGGGATACCCTCCCAAGAGTTGGTCTGTCCAGAAAAGCATGTGTATTTGTTGCCATGGGGGGATGTGTCTGGGGAAGCCCCCAGGGTCACTTAGCAGTTCGTTTGCAGCACTGGTAACATTAGGCACTCGCAGCTCATGAATCCAGCCTCCAAAGTCATAGGATTGCCTTAAAATCATTAGATTATCACTCCCTCTCCCTCCCACCTACCCACACCTAGAGCAGCAGCTGGGTCCCTCTGGTTACCTGACTCCTGAGCTTTCAGCGGTCTCAGAACACCTGAGGTCAAGAATTACTTTTATTTTTTGAGTCAGAGCTGGGCTCCAGAAGCTGAGGCTTTAAGTAACTCCCTCCAAAATCATGAATAGTGGGAACACAGGATCTGGCTCAGTACTGTCCCAGATCTTTAGCAAGTCCAGTGGCACCTGGGCTAGAATCACCCATGAATCTGTACAATCAAGAAAATAAAACAGAAAGAGATGTGCGAGAAGCCTGGCTTGTCAGAAAGAGATCTTAGGCTCTCCCCTCCCACACCCAAGTCCTAGCCACCTAGAACTCAAGTTTCACATGCTCAGTCCTCTTGGCACCTTTTGAGGTCTTGGGACCTGACATGCTGAGCTCTCGTCTAAGTCTTGCCCCTAAAGTAGAAGTGCCTGAGAGTAAAACTTGGTGGTGAGACTCTCCTAAGCTCTGGGGAAGTATCTAGGGGAGACAAGGAGACTCTGGGAAGGCTGGGCATGTAGCTCATTTGGTATCCAGCCCATTAGCACTCCCACAGAGCAAAAGCAAACCAGGTCAAGTCAAAGCCAGCCTGGACAAGCTTGGAGGCTGCACTGCTGGGCCTGCCCCTGCATTCCTCGTGTGGCACTCAGCACCCATCCCTGGGCAGTCCTAGCTTTCACAATGAGCATGCCAGGTCACCCGCAGGCAAACAGGAAGGTCATCCTGTACATCATCACTTCCTGCTGCCATGCTGTTCATCATTTACTGCCATACCACATGCTGTTCATCATTTACTGCCATGGCAGTGCCGCTCCCTGGGAGCGACTGATGGAGCGCAACACTCCACCAGGCAGTAATTACCAGAAGCAACAGCTTGCCTGGTACATGCTTTGTTAGGAAAACAAATCAAAATAAAGATAACAGTCCAGCCACACTCCACAAAGAAGACATACTCATACCTCTTGTTCTCTTGCTCTGGGATCTCAGAGCCCTGCCCAGAACCCTCACAGCAGCAGGGTGTTGGCTACTGTGGTCACCCTGACTTACCTGCGGCAGATTAGGGTGCTATGCCTTGTGACTGTGCCAGGGATAATTGTTTAGTTGTGCTAATAGGTTAGATGATGGATTTGTATAGGATGGTTTGATACGGATGAGCCTCTCTCTGACCTCTGAAGGTCCCTGCCAGCCCTAGAGAACTATGGTTCTATGCTAATGAGCTATGCCTCCCATTCCCCCGCTAAGCCACAATGTCAGGACAACTATTTGCTAAACAGGGAAACTAAGGCATGAAGAGTGAAATGGCCAGGGTCAGGGGACACTAGCAGCAGAGCTGGGCACAGAAAGCAGAAGGCTCATCTCCCAGCCTGGTGCTGTCATTGCTCCTCGCCTCCCTCTGACAGAGTTTCTTGAGCCCCAGGGCCACTCCAGTGACTGGTAAGTGGGCCCAGGACCTAATGGAACAGGACTGCAGAACACCACACCATGTGGATCTAAAGAAAAACTGGACACAGACCTGTGCTCTACTGCCTTATTAAATGTAAAACTCATAGCCTGCAGGGACTGCACGTGCCTCTGGAGCCACAGCATTAAGGAGGAAGATGGCTTTGCAGCTCTCCACCAGTGGCCAGGCCAGCTCACCAAAGGTAGAGCACCTCGGTCACCAAGCCCGCAGGCCCCACCTGCCATGCATCAAGTGCCCCAGGGACAGCTCCGATGAGCAGCTGTTCTGCCCATGTGACAAAGCGAGGCAGGACAGCCTCCAGCTGTCATGCAGCAGCACAATGCCTTGTACTAGGGCCTCCAAATCTGTGGGAACTCCCAATTCTGGAAAGGAGGGGGAGGGTACCCCCCCTAGCTGCCACACAACCTGACTGGGGGCAGGGGAGAGGCTGGCTCACAGGCGCCCTCCCACCCAGGAGGCTGCCTGCCCTGCAGCATGGCTCATCAGTTCCTTTGAAACCAGTCTAGCAGGGCTTGCTCTCCCCTGAGCCTCAGCTGAGCCTCCAGGTTCCCTCTGCCTGGATGTGAATGTCACACTTCCTCCTGGTTAGTGACCCAAGCAGACCCTCTCTCCCTGCCTGTGACCTCTCCCACTCCAAATCCAGCAGCACTGTACCACACTGCCAAGTGCATGCTTGGAAAAAAACCACTGGAATGCAGCAGACACTGTGGTTTAACTGACTTGGAGGAATTAATGGCACCATACACTGTCCTCTGTTTTGGAAGCTGCTGGGATGAAACTGGCCTAGGTTACAGCATGGCAAGAGTGAGAATGAGAGGGAGCCATTCAGCCTTCTATGGGCTGTGAATCAGGGGGCTCTTAGCATACTGGATGCCCCCCTCAAAAAGGGGTAAAAACCCAACCTGGGATTACAAGGGTATTTCTCAGGCCTAAACCCTGTTCAGAGGGTGGGTGGAATCCTCCCACCACCTATACACAGCCCTGAGCAGTGAGCAACAATATCTGTTTGTGCTAGGACTGAGCTCAGACAGCACTGGGATTGTTCCCCTGAGCTGGTGGCAGGGTCTCCTTAAAAACAAAGGCTGCAGGCATTAAATACCTGCAAAGCGAGGCAGCCCCTGGACTTTTTAAAAGACAGTTCTGGTGCTGCTAAAGCTGAGGACAAATGGGAGTTTGCTCCCTGCTAATCACGTACTACTGACTTTAACCCCTTCCTCAGCTATCAGCAACTAGTGGCCTGAGCTGCTGATAATGGCTAGCTGTCAGGGTCCAACAAAGCTACTTTGGTTTCCATTTCACAAAGGTATGAACTGTCTTTGCCCAGTTATGAATGCTCCCATGCTGTAGCCTCTCACCATGCCCACTGCAGACCCTCTGAACCTGACCCAGCAGCTTGCAGGACTGATCGTGGAGGTGGGTGCAGTGTGGTAGGCTCCCTGCCCCTCCATCTTGCTAGTGGTGTTAGCCAAACGCAGAAGAACCATGGTTTCATATGTAAATAGCAACCTGCTTGCAGGAGGTCTCAGCTGCTGGGCATCTCCTGTTTTCCAAGTGTGGAGGGGGAAATGGATAGCAAGGCTTCTGGGGAACACCAACTATTCACCATGTCCCTGCAGCCAGTCCTCACTGCTGTGGCTGACACCTGGTTTGCAAGGTTTGCAAACAACTGGTCTTTATGCCTCTGCTCCTGGCATGGGGCTGTGGTCGCTGCCTCCTCCCAGGAAAGACACCCCAAAGATTGGTCTACATGGTTACCTGGAGAGGGGCATGGCTGGTCTCACCAAAGCACATGCTGAATAAGCAGGTATGCCAGGTCTGCAGCCCGTGTGTGATCCTAGCAGCTTCCCTTCTGGTCTGGCATTGCCTTGGGTGCACAGTGCCCCTTCATTCAGTATGGAAGGGAGACCTTCTCCTATGCTTGATGCAGCGATAGCTACAGTGGTCACAACTTGTATTCCTGTGTAGGTAGCCCTGGAAGAGGTGTATACTGTAGGACTCGGGCTGACAGCATGGCAGGCAGGGGTGTTAGATAATGACCTATCCATCAGAGACCTAGGTGTGGGAATGTGCGTACACTGGCCAACCCAGAAACCCATCACCCGCATCATCATTTCTAGTGAAAGAGCTGGAGCATACCCACGTGGGGACAAACCAATAGGCACCTTGCCACAGAGGCAGAGAAAAATGCCCCAGAGCACATCTGACTTGGAACAACACGGCAGCTGTTTGTCAAACCACAGACAGAGCCAGGAGCTGGGTGCTCCCCATTCACATAATGCTGCCTATTGTGTGCAACAGGCCAGTCCCACTCCCAGTGCCCTGTACCACTTGTCACCCAGCTCCTCGCCTGCCTCCATGCCAGATTGGTGGAAAATTGAACATTAGCTGTTAATTGGCCATAATGACCTCCTTGCCTTCCCTCAAAGAGGATGGCTTGTTTCTCCCCATTTGAGCTGCAGTTAGCACTCAACTTGCCAGGAGGCTGATTTATGCCAACAACAGTGTGGGGAAGTAGACATTTCAATGACAAAAATCAATCCTTGGACTGACTCCCCCTGCTTGCTCCCATTCCCTCCCATACCTACTTGGGGTCCTAACCCAAAGCATCAAGGCTTAGCATATGATGCATTACTGTGGGCTCTACCAAACACACCTGCTTAGCCTGGGGATCCATCCAGCACTGCTCAAACTCCCAAAGTCCTGTGTAGCATATTCTGGCCTCACTTGACAGCAACACCCACACCAGGGATGGATATAACGGCTGTACATGCCTTGAAGGGAGTTCCCCATGATGTTCAAAGGATGCGACTGAAACTGGGTCTTTGCTGACTAGGGGAACATGACATATTTATCACATAGCCAGAGTCCCCAAACCCTTCCCTCCATCAAGGCAAATAGGCAAAGAGCTGTCCCACTGGACCACATGATCAGACTGGGGTTCATCTAATGAGATCACAATTTAGGCATTCCCATGGCAAATTCATCCTGTTACCTAATCCCCCAGGGAAATCCTCTCCAGCCAAGGGAGAGGGATTAAGCAGATCATGGCGCAGCATCTAGGAGAGAAATCCAAAAGACAAAGGTCCTTCTTGGCCTCCTCAGGTCCTTACTGCTGAAGGGGAGGCATGAGGCTCCCAGAACAGGTCAGTCCCAATGCACTAAACACCAGTTCCCTGATTTACCTGAATGCCAGCACCTGGTGGAGAAAGATCAAATCTTGCTGTGTGAGAACCCTCACTTCTCGCTTGGAGAGCCCTTCAGCTCAGGCAGCAAGCCCATGGCATGGCCAAGTACCATACAGGTCTTGTGAAGTTTCTTCAAAGTCACAGAATCATAGAACATGAGGGCTGGAGGGGACCTCAAGAGGTCTGCTCAAAGGAGGACCATCCCCAACTAGGTCATCCCAGTCAAAGCTGTTTAGCTAGGTATTAAAAACCTCCAAGGATGGAGACACCACAATCTGTCTGGGTAACCTGTTCCAGTGCTTTACTACCCGCCTAGTGAGAAAATTCTTCCTAATATCTAACCTAAACTTTCCTTGCTGCAAATTGAGACGTTGCTCCTTGCTCCATCATCTGCCACCACTAAGAACAGTCACGCTTCATCCTCTTTTGAACCCCCCTTCAGGTAGTTGAAGGCTGCTATTAAATCCCCTCTCAGTCTTCTCTTCTCTACACTAAATAAGCCCAGTTCCCTCAGCCTCTCCTCATCAGTTCCATTTTTTTTTTAAACCTGGCTGGTGTTGTTCCTAGTGCTCCTAGGGTGGATAGGAGCCAGACTCCACCAAGTAAACCACTGCCAGACCAAGGGCACCTTTCCTAACTTTCTCCCCAGGAAGCGGAGGATGCCAAGGAACCCTTCCTCACTTACCAGACATACCACCAGAACTGACACTGAGCTGTGCCAACAGGGACACCCTGTGGCACCACTCATCCCTGTTGCAGACACTGGAGAGGCAAAACTTTCTGGCACATCCTGCAGAAGGAGGGGGAAGTTGGAAGCCCCTTTTTAGATGCAAACACAGAGACCTGCCCAACGCCATGCACTGAACCAGTGACAGAGCTGAGATAGGCACATGGGAATCCCCAACTCTTTACATCTTGACCAGGGTGTTGATGGGGTATTATGTGGAAAAAGCAGAGCTTGCTCAGCAAACTTGCTCAGGTACTGGGAATAGGGTCACTGCATCTGCAGAGGCTCACACAGCTGTCCTGCTTTCCATAGCTGAGCTAGTGGCAGTATCAGTATGCTGTACAGTGCTCAGTATTGTATACCTATGGGCATGCCTCAGGCAGTGCACACTGGCAAAAATAGGGTCTTTGTCTTGTTTGGGCAGCAGGTTCACGGGGCCAAACAAAGGTTGCTGGCTTGCTCCCAATAAGTATGAACATTAAATAACAGGGGAGTAAATTTTCTCCCTAAAGTCAACCAGCCTTTCCCCTGGGATGTTCCTGCTCTCACACCTACCTTTCAGGCTTGTGCACCCCTCCAAGCTCAGTGGAGCTGGGCCACAGCTGTAGGTTATGCATCCTCAGCAGCTGAGTGAGAAAACTGTGCGCCCCAGGGGCTAACCTGGAGCAGACAGTGGTACAATGGGTGCCATGGCACTGCCTTCTCTCACCAGGGTCCCCCTTGCCTAATAATCATGGGCCCATGGGAATTTTGAAATACAATGTTTTAAAATGCAGCCATGCAGTCAGTTTCTGATGGGCAGATAGCACAGCTTTGCCTGAGGACAAGGAGGCAGCCTCATCTGCACTGGTCCTGCTGCTCTTCTGCAGGCAGTAGCCTTGGATGGTGCCAAGTCCAGGCTGTTGCCCTCCTGCCCAAGTGCAGGATGGGGGCTGGGCCCCTGCCCATCCTCAGGGGAAAGGGAGACTTTCTAGGCAAGGGATGTACTAAGATGAGAGAAGCCAACAGGAAAGACTGATGCTTCCCCCAGACATAACAATTCCCTGGTTCTCTACGGCAGTCACTGCCAGAGCTACTCAAAGCTATGAGACTCTCCACTCACTGTCAACGATACTGGGCTCATGGGACGCAGCTGAGCCGTTCAGAATCTAGCCACCAGAGGGCAGGAAGGCACCCTTTAAGCAGCAGGTTATGGTAGGCTGGGCCAGAGTTACCTCCCCGGGGCCCAGAACAATGCATCTGAAGGAGAGCAGGGGAAGGGGTACAGCACTGGGAGGGAAGCAGTGACAAAAAGGATTAACTGCTCAACAATTTACCTGCCCACTGGGGTGGGAGAGGTTGTTCAGCAGAAAGAGCTTGGCTGCAGAGAGCAAGGTCTGGGTGTTAGCTACCCCAAAAGTTTTCTAAACCCCCAGATTACAGCCCCCTTCTTAAATACTAGTGCACTGAACTACAGATAATCCCTCTGCTTCCCAGGGACCACGTGATGCCTCTGCCTGCCCCCATCATGGAAAGAGCTCCAGCATTTTAGTCCTAAACCCCATAGGGCAGCCCCAAAGAGCTCATTGTGTAGCATGAGCACTGAAGCAGGCTGGTGCACTGATTTGTCCACCTTGGAGGCCTTCTGCAGGTTCAAGCAGAAGTAAAGTCAGAGCAATGGCATCTAGGAATGCACGAGTGAACCTGGGAAGCAACCCAACTGTGTGCACTGACGAACCGAGGGGGCAC
Source organism: Alligator sinensis (assembly GCF_000455745.1). Classification (NCBI taxonomy): domain Eukaryota; kingdom Metazoa; phylum Chordata; order Crocodylia; family Alligatoridae; genus Alligator; species Alligator sinensis. Next base: position 457,071 of record NW_005841949.1, on the reverse strand, counting down.
ATGCACATGCACTGTTCTTTCCTGGAATAGTATCTGATGAGCAAACAGAGCAAATGTCCTCAGGCTTTGGCTCTGAATAAGCAAGGCCTTCTCAGCCCTCAGCTCTTGAGGCCTGTTAACATCCCACTTTAAAGCACAGAAAGGGACCTGATTACAAGGCACCGGTTCCTAGCCTGCTTGTAGTGGAGTTAGCACCCGTAACAGTGATTGGACCTGGGCATGTCCAAGTAACTGTGTAAGGCTTGTTTTGGCCATGCTGGCTTTCCATCAAGCTATGTAGTATACCAGGGATCCCATCTGTAGGGGATCCAATTCCAGCACCATTAAGGCATCAATAGACACAACCTGCACACAGACCTATCCTGTGGTAACTGAAACAGATGGGATCAAACATACTGCATAGCTAGGATGAAACCCAATCTACCAGGCTGTGCCCCAGCAGTAAGGAAGGTGATGTGCACCTAGAAGGTTTATGTCCATGGGGCTTCTTCCCAGTACAGCCCACATTTGCAAAGTGATCTGCAGAGGAAGGAGGGCTCTGAATATCCTGCCATCTTTGAGAGATTGGCAGTCCTCTTGACCAGCCCACGCTTTGCATCTCAGTCACACCTTTGGTCAGAGGGCTTCAAAGAGCCTAACTCCTAATGATGTCCTCCAGGCAGCCCTGACAACCCTACAAACACTAAACTGATGGTAAAAATGCAGCCCAAGGCAAGCCAAGGCTCCCCTAGGCCCCACACAGCTAAGACCAAACTGCTGATGTTTTCTGGTTCCTGAATCCCCATGTCCACAGAGCTGTAAAGTACCCAGGTGCTAGTTCCCACCATAAAGCCCTTTCTGCCTCTATCTGGGTGCAGCTCTGTGCTGAGCATCCTGTGAGAAGGCACAACAGACCAGTTGCCACTGCACATTTGCTGTCATTCTCCCCTGGCCACCAAGACTGCCAGTAGACTGTGAACCCCCAACCCCAGGCATACACCCACCTACCAGCACTTGCCCACACACAGATTGATGGGGGTGCTCTCACCCTTCCAGCCTCCCCTCACTCCATTTCCAGGCTAAGCCAGGCCAGGCCAGGTCCAGGTAAACTCAGCTGAAGCCAGAGCTACTGCAGTGTCTGAGAGGCAGTGTGAGCCCAGAGCCCATCCACCAGGCGACACGTCTAAACATGATGGTAGCACTCTGCAAGCTGCCCCTGGCAGAAGGAGCCAATCCTGCAGATTGAGCATGTGCCCTGGCTGTAAATCCTGACAGAACAGGCCCAGAATGCTTCCCCAGGCTGAGGTGTGAAGCAGACTGGTTTCAGCACCCACCAAAACCATGCCCAGGGTGAGAAGGGGCAGTACCCACCAGCATCAGGGAGTGGTGGCAGGAAGATGCTGAGGTGTCCCTGCTGATATCCTGCCCCTGCCTCCAGGTCTCTACCCTCCATCACTAGTGCAGTGGAGACATCCATGCTGAATGCCATGGACACGTCCATGGGCTGCTTGTGGATCACACTCCTTAATCATTCTGGGCTTGCAACTATAGCCTCATTTACCACCATCGCTGAAATCCTAGAACCAAACTAAGAGCTCTGCACTACATTTCATGTCCCTGCCTCTTGATGACAAAACCCCACTGCACTACCTATTCCAGTCCCACTGGCACACCCCCAAACAGTGCTCCCTATGGCAGTGGTGCATGAACTGAGAAGATGTGGCTTGTCCTTTAGAAGTGCCAACAGAGTCCAATATGGACCACCTAGAAAACAGGGAAGCTGAATGGGACAGAAGCAGTGGGAAGAATTAGCTACAGACCCAGCTATCTGCCTTTCAAGGTGTCATTCCATGGGAAGAACCCCCAGAGCCTCAAGCTAGCAATCATAATCAGTGTCAGAGGGTCAGCAGAGCCACAGTGCACTGTCCCTACTCTTTTCTTCCTTGAAGTGAGACACCCCCCCTTTCACACTCTGACCTAAGAAAGCCATCACAAGCATGCCATCAGCACACACCCATCTCAGGGATGGGAGTTGGCGCTTAACAGAAATGTTAAATGAAGCTGCCTTGTGCGGGAGCCAAAGTGTTGCTTCTCAGCACCAGGTACATCCCCTTTGAACTCCTGGGGTATCAGAACCTTTGAAGATGTGACACTGAACGCCATTAGCAAGGTTCTTGGGTTCAGTCACCCCATCAGCTTCTTCCTGCTTGTAGGTCAGTAGTATCCCCAGGTAGCCTTACAGAGCACAGCCTTGGGCCGAGCCATAAACTCCAGCACCTCTGGAATCAACTGGGGGGCAGCAACCCAGGTAATGATCATTTACTCTCCTGTTCTTTGGTGGATCTCTTACCCTCTGGCAGCTCCCAGACCCCCTTCTGCATTCCTTGCCCATCTCACCTCACCCCAGACCTCTTCCCACCAGTACAATTTGAACATATTCAATGCCAAGATCTTTGCCCTTCTACCCACACTCAGACCCCTTCATCACACCATGTGGGGACACAGAGCAAATGCATCCACACAACAAGCAACCTCCCCTCAAAACGGCTGCTTCAGCTCAGCTCTGCTCCCCCACTAGCACAGAGCACCCGCTGAGGAATCAAGTGAGGACATCTGTGAAGGGTGGGGGGCTCCCCGATTGTTAGCATTCCTTTGGCTCTCATCACAGCCTTACCAGCATGCCTTACCACCCTTAATGAACTGGCCCTCCCAACCTCCCTGTGCAGCAGAGCAGTGTTATTGTCCAGGGCAGAGTGGGGGAACTGAGGCACAGGTAAGCTAAGTGACTCAATGTCACCCAGGAACCCGGTGGCAGAGAAGAAAGCTGAACCTCAATCTCCCTTGTTCCAGGCTAATGCACTCACCACTGAGCCATCCTTCCTGTCTGGGTCACCCTCTCTATACAGGACAGCCTTACCACATGGGGTATCTTTTCCGTCCAGGGAGCTGTGAGCCCTACACAATGTCTGAGACCAACCCCCACCAGAAGCTGCACACTATGAGCAACATCAGGCATCCGCCTGTCTGCCTCCAGTCTGGACTTGCCTATGGCCCAACACCTGCAATTTTAGGCTCTTGTGCAGCAGCTGCACCCTCAGGGCATGGAAACTGCAAGAACCTTCCCCAGACCATGCCAGGGCTCAGGCCCACACCCAGCACTCCTTTCCACTGGCCCCTGGGGCAGCTGGGAGTGACGACTCACTGGAACTTACACTTTCACAGGCAAAGGGAAAGACAGATAAAGGGCTGCTCCACACCTTGTTTCTGAAACAGCCCTTTGTGCACCTGATTTTACAGCCCTACTTCAAACAAGGCCATAAGAAGATATGCCAGGGACATAGATATGCCAGGGTGGAAGACATCCCACATGGTACTGGCCCCCCAAAAGGTCACTTAAACAGGATAGCCAACACATGCCTTCTCTCAAAGGACTTGCAGCCTCTGTTCCATTTAGGGGTCTTCTCTCCCCCAAGTGAAATGAGCCTGGATTCTCATTGCCATCTCCGCATGCTCCAAGTTTCTTCTATTTTTTGTTTTGTTTGCTGCTTCTTTGTTTTTTTTAACAACGTAAATGTCAAGAAGTTATAAGGGGGCCTTTACATGCACACTGAAGAGAGCGAGGGGAATAACTCTCATGTTGTGCATTAGCAACAAACTCTCATGGCATATTCCCAAAGCACAGGCCCCTTGGTGAGGGTGTGAGATGGCAGGATGAACCCTGGCAGCAGTGCCATGCATACACCTACCTGGCAGAGGAGCATGCTACCCCTGCCTTTTGGGAGGGGAAGATCCCTTATCACTCCAGAACAGGGATTCTCAACCAGGATGTACAGCACCCTAAAGTGCCATGAGATCCTTTTCAGGGTGCCAGGAAGTGCCCACACTACTAGCCATGTTAGCTGTGCAAACACCTACACGAGATAAACCTAGTGACTTCAAATAGGAATTCATAGTGCCGAAAACATTCTGACCTGCTGTGCTCTTTCTGAGTGCTTTGCAACAGAAGAACTGCTCTATTATTTTTCTGTAGTCAAAAAAAGAGAGAGAGCTAAGAGCTGGCATTTTCCAAGTCTAACAAAGTTGAAAACCAGTGCTCCACTTCCGGGTCCTGTGGTTTGCAAAGATGGCCTGACTGGTCACCCAGGAGCACCATGACAAGGGGTATGAATCTGGTGCTGCACCAACACCAGAGAATTTCCAATGGACGGAAGGAGAAAAGTGATTTGCAAGCTCCTGGCAAGCCAACTGCCCTTATGCTGGCTCTCTTGCACCCTGAAGCAATGTTTCAGGAGGTTTTTAATGCCAGAAATGATCCTTTCCTCAAGCTGCCCCATTGGCACTGTATGTTGTAATCACACATGAAAAAAATCTCTCCCTTCCCCCAGCCCTATACTGTACTCACACAGCAAGATTTGCCAGGCCTGGCAATTGCTGATTATCTCCTAGTGAATCATTAACGTTGTACTCTACGCTGCTGCTGGAGCCAGCCGGCTTGCTGACGTGCACTGAGAGGATGTTCACGCTCTCACACGCACCACTGGATGTGCCAATGACTCCCAGCTCCCCCTCCCCTCCCTGTTTTACAACAGCCGCCTTCTAAAACCATCAAATTATAGAAGAGTGTGGAGAAGCAATGGCAAATACCACCTTAAGGAGGGCAACACAGTGGCATCACCTTGCATGGGACTTTTGCCTGGCATCAAGCAGACTGCCACTCAGCCCACTTTATGGTGTTTCAGCTTTCACAGTAGAGTTTGGATAATAAAACTCCCTTGTGCCCAGACTTCCAACCTCTGCCTCTGACCCAAGCCCTGGCCTGGCCTGTTCCACTGCTGGCCCTTGACTCCCAAATGTCATGATACCTGATCCTAGGTTCTGGCCTTGGGTTCATTTTATTTCCATTCCCCTTCACCCTATCACCATTTGAACAGTGGATAATTCTGAACAGAACTGGTCTCACCCCCAAGCTGTCACTTAACCATGAAAAACACAGGGCGATTTAAAAAGGAGACTGGCCTCGAGCCCGCAATCCTGTTAGCAAGCTTGCCTCTAGTTATGCTACAGTCTCTGACCACTGCCCCATCATGGAAGGAGAGGAACTAGAGGCTGGAAAGAGAGCCTAGCAGCCCTGTGGGCCCAGATATCCAGACCCAAGTGCTGCTAAGCATAGTCACTTGCACCTGGGATCAGCAAGAGGGCATGGGAATGCCTGCAAGAAACTCCTCCTTGCTTTGGTGACTGCCACAGGGCAGCTGTAGCTCAATGATATGATCCTGTGGATGGTGGGAAGCAGGAAAAGAAGATGGGCCAGGTTCCTCCAGGAAACAGAAATATCCCAGCAGGGTGGGAGAAGGAAGCCGCTCATATTGTCCCCTGTTCTAATTGCAGCAAGTCTCATATTCTCAGATGGGGTCAAGGTTGTGGTAAGAAAATTGCTGCTTGGGAGTTAGGGCAGGCCCTGGAAGTTGGCCTCTTTGCCAATGGCTTCTTGCATGACTTTGGGTAGCAAAACTGCTTGCAAGGACATGGGGGACATGCAGGTATGAACTGGCTGTGTAACCTTCTGAGTATGTGTTACTGGTCAGAGCAGGTCTGGGAAGTTGCTTGTCAAGCCTTTGCAGGCCAAGATGGCAACTGTCATCTCAGTAAATCACTGCAAGAACCTGGCACGAAGGGGCTAAATGGAGAAGTTAACCTGGGGGGGGAAAGCAAGGGTCCAACCATAAAAGAGGAGGACGACCTGGGGGAGGAATAGACCCCAAGGCCTCTGATTTAAAACAAACTAATTCTCCACATCATGGAGTCAATCTTCTCCTTCATCCAGGTAATTACCCCCTCCAGCCACCACATCCAGACGCCTAGGAGGTGCATACATATGGTGTTAGATTGAGAGCCTGAAGTCTTATTTTCTGCACAGCCTCCCGGCAGGGACAGCAACACCAAGCATGCCCCTGAATGCCTCGCTGCCAACATCCACGCACAGAGCAGTGCAGCACTCTGCTGGCCCCAAACGAACGCAACTGCAACATGCGTCTGCCTGATGCAGGGGAGAAGGAGTTGGGCCCCAGCCTCCCACTAGCTGAGGTGCCAGATTAGCACTGATGCCACTGGTGGGTTTTACTCCAGGCACATCTGTCCTCCAAGAACTGGGCTACGATTCTGCAAACTTGTCACTCAAAGGTCCTTAAGCAGCTGCAGAACTGCAACAGCTTTAGGTCCCCAAAACCGCTGGGCGTTTAGTCCAGTTTCTGCCTCAGCTTTGCTGCAACCACAGCCCCGTTTCTCCAGAGCTTCCCATTCAAATATAAACCAGTGGATAAGCCAGGGAGCCTGCGCTGGCAGCACGGCAGACTCGGCAGCTGCCCTTCACTCCCCTGCAGGGAAGATCCCCGCGCCGCTGCCTAGGAGTCGCCGCGGCCGGGAGGCCGAAGCC
>NW_005841949.1:436871-450318 GCF_000455745.1 Alligator sinensis | reverse complement strand
CCGTGCCCGCCTCCCCGCGCCCATTGGCTGCGGGGGCGGGGCCGGGCCGGGCCGGGCGCTGCGCACACGTGTGATGAGGTTTGGTGGTCTCTGTTTGCACGAGCGTGGGGCGGGTGGTGCTGCTGGTGCACAGGCGTGTGAAGGAGGCCATGCAGCATGGGCGTGACGGAGCTGCCCTTGGCACGTGCACACGCGCGTGTCCTGGGCCGTGTAGTGCATGCACGCGAGCGTGTGTGGGACGGCTGCGCAGTCCGCCTGTGCACGCGTGTGTGCCGGGGCTGTGCAATCTGTAAGCACACGTGACGTGTGTGAAGGGGCCGTGCCATCTGCACGTGTACATGTGTATACTAAATCGTGCAGTAAGTGCATGCACTTGTGTGTGGCAGGGCTGTGTGACTGTGTGCACATGTGTGTGACAGGCTGTGCAATGTGCATGTTACACGTGTGAGGGGACTGCAGTCTGCATGTGTACAAGCATGTGAAAGGGGTTGTGCAGTCTGCATGCGCACATGTATGTGACATGCGCTATGCAGTCTGTGTGTGCATGTGACAGAGGTGACAATGAAGGTTGTGTGCTTGTGTGGCAGCAAGGTCCTTGCAAGGCAGAGAGGAATATGCTGTCTGTGTGCTTGGATAGTCACAGATTCACAGAAAAACAGGGTTGTAAAGGACCTCAGGAGATCAGCTACTGTCCTAACTCCTACTCAAGGCTGGATCCTCCCTGTCTCTACCATCCCTGAAGAATGTTTGTTTAATGTGCATTAAAAAACTTCTAGCGATGGAGACATGATGACCTGTCTCTAGGGAATCTGTTTCAATGCCAAACCCCACTCAGAGTTAGAAAGTTCTTCTGTCTACCGTGAATCTCATATTTAAGCCCTACAGAGCAACCTTTTATTGTACTGAAGGACTGTCATCCAGTCTTTCTTTTTGTCTTCTCATCCCTAGAATAAATTATCTCAAATTTTCACACTGTTTTCATGTCACATTTTTAGACCTCTAATCTTTTCTTGCCTCTCCTTTGGAATCTTTCAAATTCATTCACATCTTTCTTGACGGGTGGTGACCAAAACAGGACAGAGTACATCAGGTGAGATCCCTGGAGTGCTGAATAGAGTGGAAGACTCACTTTCCATGACTTGCATGTGACAGTGGTGTAATATTGTTGAGAAAAAAGCTAGTAACTTTTATTACTGATTCACAGTCATCTTGCTGTCTACTATAATCTCTACATCCTTTCTGCAGTATTTCAGCCTTGCCAGTCATTCTCCATTTTGTCTGTGTGCATTGATTGTTTCTTCCTAGTGCCCCTGCTACACATTAGTATATTATACAATTAGCTGGTTAATCGCACAATAAATATTGACAGGCTACATGTGCAAAGTAAGATTGGCCACTAGTGCAAAGTAATTGTCACAGAATTAACTGGTTAATTGTGCAATAAACTTAGACGAGCCATGCATGCAAAAGTAATTATCACATGATAAAAATGACTATCCAGCTATAAAGTTAGCGCTTGAATATGTGGTGCAACTCTATAGCTGGTTTCTATCCAGCTTCAACTTGAATATGTAGCAGGGCCCTAAGTGTAGTATTTTGCACGTGTTCTTTCTACAGTTCCTCTTATTTATTTTAGACCATTTCTCCAATATACAAAAGGTCATTTTGAATCCTAATCTTGTCATCTAAAATGTCTGCTACATCACACAACTTGGTGTCACCCACAGATTTACTAACTGCATATTCAGTTCCATCCTCCAAGATATCGATGAAGATATATTTAATAGTGGACCGAAGAAAAGTTGAGGAATCCCATGTGATAACTCTTCCCAATTGACATGGAGCCATAACTACCCTTTAAGCATAATTAGCCAACCGGTTATGTGCCCACCCTAAAGAGTTTTATTTATGTTATCTGTCCTTAACTTACTTATGAGAATGTCATAGGAAACAGTGTGAAAAGCCTTATATAGTCCAAATAGAAGTCTCTGTGTGGCAGAGACAGCAGCAGTCCCGTAGAGGGGAAGAGAGACCTATAGCACAAGGGAGCAGGGATTGGCACCCTGTGGCAGCAGCCAGATTACAAGGGGTAGCCTGCTGCTCTAAAAGGTTGCCAACCCCTTCTTTTTTCATATGACATTTTAGGATTACAACATTCAAAGATTAATATCTAAATTTGATAACCATTCAACTGCTTCAGGTGTAGTTGCATGGATTGTTTTTAGATCTCCATTAAATGATCTAATTGGGCAATCATTCACAATGCATTGCATCATCTGAAAAATTGCACCACAATAACAACTTGGAGTCTCTTTGATTCTCCATTTATGGAGTAGGTGCCCACATTTTCCATGAAGTGTCCAGATGTTATTCAGGGAGGACCAAATCTTTCTTAGTAGGTCAAATTCTGACTGGGGAAGTGTAGGATCACAGATGATGTTTTTCTGTGGCAAGCTGGTATTTACCCAGGCTTCCCTTCATTGTTCTTTGGTGCTCTTGTTATCATTATAGAGCTTGGTGTATTTCCAGAAGGGTTTTCTAGATTTGAGCCTATCTGGTGGTGGCATAGTGATGTCCTTGTTGATTAGGAAGTTTGGGTTACCGGTGGCCTTATGGTATTCCCTCATGCATGTGGCATTGTGGCGGAACTGTGGGGAAGCAATGTTTGCTAGGACTGGAAGCCATGGCAATGGCATACTTTTTAGCATTCCTGATATAATCCTCATAGCTGTATTTAACTGTGTATCAACAATCTTTGTGTGCACACTTTTGTTTATTCTGCTGCAAAGAAAACAAGTGCCAGAGTGCCCATTTGAAGCATGGTTGTATTTGCTCCCCACGTTGTTCCGGCCAATTTATGCACAAGCTTAACTCATGGCTTTCACTTTTTTAGCAACATTCCATAGAAGTTCACAAAAGGTGAGGCTCCAATTGAAAGTTATGCCGTGGTATTTTGGGAACTTCTCATGCTTAACCTCTTCTCCACAGAAAGTGATGGCAAGTTTCTGGTCAAGTGTGGGCATTGTTTAGATGAAATGACATGACGACAGTTTTCCTTGGATTTGGGTGGAGTCTCCAACATGCGCAATATTCTTCAAGTAATTTGAGGTCTTTGCAAAGATCTGCCTGGACTTCAGCCTGAGTCCTTCTTTGAGTAGCAAGCACCAGGTCATCAGCATAGCCAAATTTCCAGCTGGTGGTAACAGGAAGCTCACTTATGTATACATTAAAAAGTTCTGGTGCAAGCTCTGATCCTTGTGGGAGACCACCATTTAGTAGACAGGTTCTGCTGACAGTGCTCCCTAGATGGACATGATATTGCTGGTTAGACAGGAGTGTTGATAAAAGACAGAGTACCTGCTGGCACCTGATGACCCTTGACGCCTTCAGGAGAGGGCCATCTTGCCATAAGCTGCTGATAAATCAATGAAGGCAGCTCCTGTGATCTCTTTGCACTGGTACCTGGCTTCAGTATATGTAATGAGTGCCAGCAATTGGTTGCTAGTGCTGTGTCCAGGGTGAAAGTCAACCAGTTCAGCTGGTATAACCTTGAAGATGAAAAACATGTAAGCCAGTAGCATTTTTTCAAGAAGTTTATATATTGTACAAAGCAGGGATATAGGGCGGAAGTTTTTTGGTTCCATGGTTGATTTTCTGGGTTTTGGAATAGCAATGACCTTTGCTTGTTACCGTATCTTGGGAATTTTGCTTGTGGCTATTATGTCGGAGAAGAGTCTGGCCAACCAACAGCCTCCTTTTTGGCCAAGATGTTTCAAGAACTCGGGGTAGATCCCATCTAATCCTGCAGCCTTCCATGATCTGGCAGCTCTTAGGGCTTCAATGTCCTCTTCTTCAGTGAAGGGAGATGACTGGGCTGTTTTTGTTGTACTCTACACTACATCATTGATTGATGGAGTCAAGCCCTTACTTGCTGTCTAGTCTGGTGATCTGTAGTGGTCTTTCTATCCAGCAGCTTTTTTGAGGGGATGGCATTTACGGATATATTGATGATCTTATTTGTTGGTTGTGGTGCTGCTTCTGGTGTCTCAGGAGGCTCCAAGCTTTATGGCTTGAGTGTGTGAAGTCTATTGACTCCATTGCTTTGGTCCATCTGTCTTCTGGATTCATTCAGCGAGTTCAAGAGAGCTTTGCCACATTCCGGGTTTCCTGAGTCCGAGAATTCCTGGAACAGAGATTTGCATTGTTCATGCCACCATGGAGTGTACTCCACCCAGTAATGCTTGGGGATGTATGATCAGGCCACTTTGAGCACAAGCTTGGTAACGTACTCAAAATTTTCAGGTTTTGGTGGAATCTGAGAAACAGCGCGCTCAATATCCTCAGTAAAAAGTTCCCAATTAGCCTTTCTGAAGTTATATTGTAGCATGGGAATGGACATTATTGTTGGAATTTCAATCCCTATGTGTATCAGGACCGGCCTGTGCTGGCTGTTCAGGAAATCATTTAATACCAGCCAACACCTGCTTAGGTACTTATAAATCATATTTTTTCATGATATGTTATCTCTTCCTGGGGATCAAAGTTAGACTGTCAGTTCTATCATTCCCTTTGCCACATTCTGGGTTTCCTGAGGCTGAGGATTCCCTTTGTCCCCCTTTGAAAGGTAAATAGTATTTTGTCCTTTTCCAATCTTCTGGGACCTCACCCAACCTCCATGAGTCCTCAGAGATAATGGCCAATGGCGCTGCAATTACCTTAGCCAATTTCTTCAGTACTCTAGGATGAATCTCACTGGGTCCTGCTAATTTGAAAACATGCAACTTAGTTTAGCAATCTCTCCTTATTTTTCTCCTACTCCAAACTGTCTACCCCTGTCCAGGATGTTAGTTTTATTCATTTATGAATACTGAAGGGAAAAGATACCAAATCAGTGTTTCTCAACCTTCTTAGACTCAATGCACCCATCATTAGAGTCAAGGCACTCTTTGTTAAACTCAAGACAGCTCTTGGAAAATGCTAGCTCTTAGTTTTCACTCATTTTTTACTATGGAAAAATAATAGAGCAACTTTTCTGTTGCCTAGAACTCAGAAAGTGCACAACAGGTCAGACTATGGATTCCTATTTGAAATCTCAGAGTTTATCTTATGAATCATGTTTGCACACCTAACTAACATGATGTGACACCCCACGGCATCCTTAAAAGGATGTCAAAGCACCCCAGGGGGCCATGGCACCTTGGGTGAGAATTACATCACTAAATGCTTCAACCTTCTCTGTATAGTGTATTATTAACTTTCCCTTCCACTCAATAAGAGACAGACACTTGCTTTGGTCTACCCCTTCTCCTGTATTCATGGAAAGCTTTTTTTTATACCTTGTATGTCTCTTGCAAGCTTCATCTCTGCTTATGCCCTAGCCTTCCTGATTTTGTCCCTGCATGCCTATGCTGTATTCATATACCTAGTAGCCTGGCCAAATTTCTACTTCTTCTAAGATTCCTTACCAAGGTTCATGTAATTGAAGGGCTTATGGTTTAGCCACGCAGGTTTTTTGCTGTGCTTTCTCATTCTTCTCACTGGGATAGCCTGCTCTTGTGCCCTCATTGCCTCTTTAAAGAACAACCAATTTTCCTGCATTGTTTTTCCCTTTATACCTTCCTCCTGTGGGATCCAACCCACTAATTCTCTATGTCTGTTTAAGTCTGCTTTTCTGACATCCATTTATTTTATTCTGCTATTTCATGATCACTGTCACTCAAGTCTCATATCTGTGTGACAGAGTGATAGTGAAAGAAAGAAACATGAAGGCTGTGCGTATGTCTGTGAAAATAAAATCTGGCATGTGTGTTTCACAGAGAAGCAGCACAGTTGGAAGGAGACTGAGTGGACTGTGAAATCTCTATGAATGTGAGAGAGAGATTATAGGCTCTGCATTCTGTGTGTGTCAGTGTCTGTGTGTGAATGACAGAGGGGACTAAGCAGTTTATGTGCATGTGATCAAGATGACTGTGCATTTGGTATGTGTGTGTGTAACAGAGAGGACTGTGTAGTCTATATGACTAGAAATGATAGAGAACTTTGCAGTGTGTGAGTCAATATATTGGTTACATAGATAGCACTTGGAGTGATGTGAAATTCTTCATGAGGCACTTCAAGTTTCATTTTTTTTTTCACAGGAATTTTCTAAAAGCACTAATTTTAGTGATCAAAAACAAGACAGCTATGGGGTAATCTTGCACTGGCCCAGGATCTAGGAGATCTGGATTTACTTCTCAGTACTTTTGTAGTCTGCCTTTGTGACCCTGGGCTAGCACTTTGGCTTAGTTTACATTTAACCTTTTACAGGGATAACTATGTTGGTGCGGGGTGTGGGTGCTTCACATAAATAACTGTGTGGCAAGAAGCCCTTGGTGAATGTGGTTACATAAGTATAAAGACACTTTATATCAGGATAGTTATTCCTCTTCCCACATTACTTTATGCATATACAGTAATACAGCTGGTATGAAGCACCTTATTCAATAGAACTGTACCCACACCATGTAGAGCAAAACTTGTACAAGCCATTAGGGCTAGAATTGATGTCCATAACTAGGACCCAATTTGGTAGAACTCAGCCCCTCATTAGGCCCCTAAATAAGGCCTGCATTTTCCAAGGTGAACAGAAAAACAGTCCTGATCATGGGTGCTGAGCTCTTCTCTACATTTGTCCCACAAAGCCTCAGGCCCCTATTCAGCAAGGCATCAAGCATACCTTTCAATGTATGAGTAATCTCTTTTACTTCAATGAGGCTACATGCTTAAATGTTTCAGTGTAGTGCCCTTCTCCTTCCCCTTTGTCTGCCTTGTTTAATTAGGCCCTAAGTGCTCTGGGGCAGGAACCATCTCCTGCACATGTATTTAATGCTCAGTATAATGGGGCTGGGATCTCCATTGAGGCCTCTAAACCCTATTGCAATACAAGTGATAATGGCTGTGGAAAAAGCCTGGCCCAGTGGAGATGAGCAAACAAAGAAACAGGAGAGCTGGATTCTATGACTGGTTCTTATTGTTTGAATTCTAATAGTTCCCTGTAACAGCACGATCTGGTGCTTTAAGTGGGTGCAGACAACCCTGTTGTAGAAGCCCAGCTATGGGTAATTAGCTACTCCAGGAGTAGCCCCATTGGCAGTTAAAAGCTCAAGGGGGAGAGCAAGGAAGTTTGAGCTATGGGAAAGAAGTAGTCTGTGAGCAGAAGGTGGACTGGAACCCAGACAAGATCAACACCAGGAAGGGGCCAGAGCAAAAAGGCTTCCCCTACTGTCCAGAGAAAGACTACAAGCCTTGGTGTACTGGTTTGTTTGTGTGTCTGCGAGAGCAAGGGCTGTGGTTTTCATGTAAAGGTCTGTCTGAGGCAGCAGGCTCACTAACCTGCTTATGTGCCCCAAATTTGCCAGAAGCTGTACAAATGTAGAGGAGGGAGGGTATGCTCCGGCCCTGAAGAGCTTATACTGTATCCACACCCACCCACAGAAAGAGACAAGGGGGAGCAAGGAATATATCAGACAAGGCATCAGGGCAGGTGGGCACTGCCCACATGATAGTGTGCTGGACTCAGGAGACCTGTGACCTCTCTAAGCTCTGATACTGAGTTGCATTGGGACTTTGGGAAAGTCACTCCTACTATTCTCTTCATCTGTCTTGTCTATAGAGGTTGAAAACTCTCAGGAGGAGGGATTCTCTTATTATATATTTGTACTGCACCTAGCACAACTGCTCCCTGATCTTGGCTGGCAGTTCTGGGTGCTACCATAATATACATGCTATAGATATTTGATAAATTATTTTTCCTTGTCAAAATGTTTGGCGCTGCCACTGACTCACTGAGAGGCCTTGAGCAAATCACTTGTCATCTTCATGCCTCATCTGACAACACAAGGATGGGCTCAAACCAGTATTGGTGGGTTAGCCTGTGGGCCTTGAAAGTTTTATCTATAGTAAAGCAAAGAGTTAAACACTAGTGGAGAGGTTCTATAGTGCTCTGCTTCTCAGAATACAATAGCACACAGCAGGTATTAAATGTTACCATGTTGGAATGGAAGTTTTACAACCACTTTGCACCTCACAACATGTAGAAGAACCTAGGTCCAGGCACTGGATTTAGATTGTGCCCCTGTCCCATGACTGGAAGAATAGCCTATGAGTTAGGGCTCCTGCATCTTTCAATTCACAACTCTGCCTCTGACTTGCTAGGCGCCCTTGGGCAAGACCCTTAACATCTCCATGCCTGTAATATGGGTGTAGCAACACCATGAGGGGCCAGGCACTCTATGGTGTAGTGACAGTAATGAATGTCTGCAAAACATCCTAAAGACACAGACAGCAAACAATTATACAAGCTCAAAGCGGGAGGGGGTCAGATGGTCCTTTGTGTTTTGTGTATCTGCTCCTATCCCACAGTTAGTGAAGCTAAACTATACTGATTTAACTTTATTTCAGTCAAAGTAAGCTGCCCTGATTTAACTTCCATTTATAACAGGATAGGTGTGGAGAGCTGAAGTACTTAGGTTGGATTCAGCTGCATATTCCCCCTCCCTTTCCCATCCCTCCACCTGTCTACCCTGATAACTTTAGATGAACAGAACAGTTCTGTATATGCTGAAGCCCAGATAGCATGGTGAGGCATACTTCAGAGATTCCTGGACACAGAGATATCTATAGATAAATCCCACACATAAAGTAGGAGGTCCTTTACATTATTATAATTAACAGAAACCATTGTGGAACAAAACTTGCATGTGAGCCCTGCTGATATTAGCAACTATAACAGTTCTGCTGCTGAAATGAGTAGGTCCACCTTGGATTTAAAATTAAGGGTTGTCCATTTAGAAAAGCTTATCAATGTCCATTGTGAATAGGGAAAATCAGGTCAGAGAAGGATAATAATTCCTAGTGATGTGACCCAGAGTTCAACAGTCTCAGGGTGTAGCATCATGAGGACCTAGCCAGCAGGATACATGTAACCATTAGGTTTGCTGTGCCAAGAGATTGCTGAGATTTTCATAGGACAGACTGAATCAGCCTGGAATAATCCCAACTAGGGCTGTGCGAAACAGCATCATTCTGCTTTGACTTCCATTTCAACGTTTTGATGGAACAGTGTTTTGTTTCAAATTTCATTTAGTTTCAAAATGACTGTTCCATTTCAATTCATCGAAACTGTTTTGCTGTTTCGATGCTGTGTCACTGTTTCACCCATAGGGTATAATGGGGAATCATAAAATGTGGCAGGCAGGCAGATCGGGGGCTCACCTGCATCCCCAGGAGGGCTGTGGGGGATGTGCTGGAGTCATCCCAGGGGTGCGTGTCCCTGATCTGCCTGCCAGATGACAGGACCTGGGTGCTGCTGCCTGGGACCAGCGCCGGGAAGGTTGGTGCTGCCACTGGCCCCAGGGGCACGCACCCCCAGGAGGGCACGCACCCCCAGGAGGACTCTGGTGCAGCCCCTGCAGCCCTCCTGGGGGTGCGGGTGAGTCCTCAATCTACCTGCCAGATGAGAGGAACCGGGTGCTACTGCCTGGGGCTGGCGGCAGCAGCAATCTTCCCAGCACTGGGTGCAGGTTGTGCCCAGCACTGACCTGTCATCTGGAAGGCAGATCGGGGGCCCGCAGCCGTGGGAGGGCTCCAGCACAGCCCCCACAACACTCCTGGGGGTTTCGAGCCCCTGATCTGCCTGCTGGATGACAGGAGCTGGGTGCTGCTGCCTGGGACCAGTGCTGGGAAGATCAGTGCTGCCACTGGTCCCAGGCAGCAGCACCCAGCTCCTGTCATCCTGCGTGCAGATCGGGGGACCGCCAGCACCCCCAGAAGAGCTGCGGGGGCTGTACTGGAGTCTTCCCAGGGGTGCGTGCCCCCAATCTGTGCGCAGGATGACCGGAGCTGCATGCTACACCCAGGCTGCACCCAGAGCTGGTCTGTCATCTGGCAGGCAGATCAGGGGCCTGCAGCTCTGGGAGGTCTCTGGCACAGCCCCCACAGCCCTCCCAGGGGTGCGGGGCAAGCCCCTGATCTGTCTGCCAGATGAGGGGAGCTGGGTGCTGCCGGCTGGGACTGGCACCGAAGCCAGTAAGCCTGGCTTTGAAACTTTAAACCTTTCAAAACTTTTGAAATGTTTTGAGTTCTCGTTTTGTTTCAAAGCTGTTTCAAAGGCTTTTGTTTCATTTTGATTTCACTGTTTTGAGCTCAAAACGCATCAAAACAGCTTAGAAATGAAACGCTGGGCGAAATTTTGCACAGCTCTAATTCCTACCAACCTGTGGTTGGAATTCTGCTTGAACCTGGCTACATTGGCGCTTTAAGGCTCCTGGGTTGGCCTTTGAGGCATCAAGGACACAGCAGTGCACTCCCACTCAGAGGCAGCTGCTGTTTTTCTCCACCCCTGCCCTTCTAGGTTGGCACCCAAAACTACTGCTCCCACCCACAGAGTGTTTCAGGTCAGACCCATCACTTCCAGCAGGTGCTTTCAGCATCACTCCCATATACGGGTCTGCATGTCCTCTGTCCCAAGCCTGTTGGGGTCAGTGAAGCTATACCACCATGCATGACAGCAGAATAGGAGTGGTGCATCTAAAGGCAGGGCTTTTAAAGAGCATCTGTTTCTGCTGTAGGGCCCAGAGTAGAACTATCCAACACCCTGGATCACTTGGGGGTGGGGAGAGGTGAACTGAAGAAGAAGATGCCCATGTCATTCTCCCCAGGCAAGGAATGCAGTGCACCAGAGGCATAGCAGAGCAGCTGTGTGCCCTGGGCAGCCATGGCACATGGGACAGCATCAGCTGCAGTGGTATTGATGGCAGCGGCAGCTATTTTTGTACATCCCCCACAAAGGTGGCACCTAGGACTGCTGCCAAGTTCATTTCCCTTGGTTATGCTACTGTAGTGCTCCTGCATGGGCTGCTACATTAGTTATCATGTAGTGGGTCCACTCTAGCCCTGTGCCCTATTGGGGTACAGATCCCATGCTGCTAGTACAGTGCAGCTGTGGGCAAGGGTTGGAAGTACTTTTCATCTGCAGGGAGATGGTAGTATGCCTGGGTCAGTTCTCCTTTCTGTTTGCAAGCCCCTTGTTTGTTAAGCAGAGCTAGATAGAAAACCTAATTTGATCTTTCTGGGAAAGAAATGCCCTTGGCAAGCTGCTCCCTGGTAAGAACCTGGGAGAGTAATGCACTAGGGAGTTTTTCTCCAAGGCAGTAGCTGGCATGTATGTGCTCTGTTCTCCTCTCTCTGTCATAGGCTTTCTACTGAGGACAGTTACTGGAGTTTTTCTGGCCTATCACTGAAGTAGCAGGGGCTTGCTCTGATGTTCCCAGCAGCCCTGGACTGACAGCAGAAAGTTGTCTGTGGCTGCAGTCATTTCACTGGCTCTAGCATGTAACTGGAGAGGCTCCATTGAGTCAGATACATTGCAGTGAGGGGGGAATCAGGCCCACTAAGCTTAGCAAGTATATTAACATTTTGAGTTGAGAATGTCTGTGGCAGGTGGAGGGTTAAAAATAAGGACCTCAGGAATGGTAGGGCAGTTCATGTGATGCCCAGAAGGAACCAAAAGGTCACATATCTGCAAGTCAGCTCCCCAGCAGCTATGTCAGTAAGAAAAGTCAGGGATTGGGGAAAGACTGTGACACAGAGTGGAAATGAAATCCCAGCTTTATTTCAGCAAGCCCCAGTAATGGCCCTGGGATGCAGGGCCGAACACAGCCATGGGTGAACCAGGCAGCCGCCCAGGGCCTGGGCAGAAAGGGAGCCCCAAAATGATAATTTTTATTATTATTATTAGCATTATCTCTGGTGAAGGGGGGCCTGATACTAAAAGTTTGCCCTGGGGCCACAGGAGTCTAGGTACGGTGCTTTTGGGATGTAGCACTCCTTGCCTCTCTGAAGACATGACAGCAAGGTTTGGGTCCTGACAAAACACCCCTGAGCCTGCCTTTAAAAGGAACAATCCTGAAACCTTTTCCATTACAATGAAAGTTGCCTGCATAGGCCAAGTCTGAAGGGGATGAGCAGGGACACTGGCATGAAAACATCCTTATCTGTCCTGCAGAGATGTGTCTGAGCAGTGTTAGATGCTGAAAAAAGGAATAGGCAAAGGGCTTCAAAAGGACATGGTGTCAAGATGCAAATCACAGGTTTTCTCATTAACTGGATTTTTTTCTCAGGTGAGGAATATTTATTTTTAAGTGACTTGCCTGAGGTAACAAGGGGCTCAAATATTCTTGTTCCACCTGAAGGAATATGGTCACAGCAAACTGTTTTTCCCCAGTCCTACATTTTATTATTATAGTGGTGTTCAGAAGCATCAAACAAAATCAGATTCCTGTTGTGCTGTGCAGACACCTAACAAGACTAGGAGAGACATCTGAACCTCCAGGCTTGGGGCTTGCATGTAGGATCCCTGCCATGGATTTGGGGAGTATCTGAAGCCCAGAATGTGATAAGTCTTGGTGGGAGGATACTTGCTTAGTGGTAGAGCCACACAGACATGAATGATTGAGCTGTGCTCAGTTGAAATTTGGAACTTGACTACTGGCTTTGACTAATGGAATTCAGATCTGATTTGGCCCTTGAATGAAATTAAAAAAAAAAAAAAAAAGATAACCATCATGCTAGAGAGAAGTGGTGCATGTCCCCTACTGCCACCCCAGTGGTGTACATGCACACGTATTCCTGGCCTTAGCAACAGATTTCAAAACACTTTACAAATGCAAGGTTCCCCACCTTGGGAAGAAAAACCTGCAGCTTGCTTATAGGCTTGGCAGTGCTACGCTGGCTAGCACTATGGATGAAAGGGACTTGGGGGGCATAGAATCATAGAATCATAGATGTAGGGTCGGAAGGGACCTTGTAGATCTTCAAGTCCGACCCCCTGCCTGGGCAGGAAGAAAACTGGGCTCAAATGCCCCCAGCCAGGTAGGCATCAAGCCGCTTCTTAAAGACCTCCAGGGTAGGAGCCAGCACCGCTTCCCTTGGAAGTTGGTTCCAGATCCTAGCCGCCCTGACTGTGAAGTAGTTCTTACAGATGTCTAATCTAAACCTACTCTCCAACAACTTGTGGCCGTTATTCCTTGTTATCCTGGGGGGCGCTAGGGGAAACAAGGTCTCCCCCAAGCCCTTCTGGTCCCCCCTAGTGAGTTTATAGACGGTCACCAGGTCCCTCCTCAGCCTTCTCTTGTGAAGGCTGAACAGGTTCAGGTCCTGTAGCCTCTCATTGTAGGGTCTGCCCTGCTGTCCCCAGATCATGCGGGTAGCCCTCCTCTGGACCCTCTCAATGTTGTCCACATCCCTGTTGAAGTGGAGTACCCAGTACTGGACACAGTACTCCAGCTGTGGCCTGACCAGTGTCATGTAGAGGGGGAGGATCACCTCCTTGGACCTACTTGAGATGCACCTGTGGATGCACGATAAGGTCCAGTTAGCCCTGCCGACCGTGACCTCGCATTGTCGGCCC
>NW_005841949.1:423713-436478 GCF_000455745.1 Alligator sinensis | reverse complement strand
ACACCTGCATCCAATGCTTTTGTGACCTGATCGTAAAAGGCAATCAGGTTGGTCTGACATGACCTGCCCCTAATGAAACCGTGCTGGTTGCCCTTGAGCATCATCCCCGATGCCGGCCCATCACAGATGTGCTCCTTGATGATCTTCTCAAAGAGTTTCCCCAGGATTGAGGTAAGACTGATGGGCCTATAGTTGCCCGGGTCCTCCCTCCTCCCTTTTTTAAAGATGGGGACCACATTGGCTATCTTCCAGGCATCTGGCACCTGGCCCGAGCACCACGAGCGCTCATAAAGCCGTGCCAAGGGCCCTGCAATAACCCCTGCTAGCTCCCTCAACACCCTGGGGTGGAGAGCATCTGGACCTGCTGATTCGAACATGTCCAGCCCTTCCAGAAGCACTCTAACCCGGTCCTCCTCAACCTTAGGTCTTGAGGCGTTCCCCTCGAGTCATGATTGACTACAAGATGAACATGAGCCTTCAATGTGATGCTGCGGCTAGTAAATCAAGCAAAAAGCTGGCTTGCATTCAAAGATGCTTCTTAAGCAAATCCCAGGACATCATTCTCCTGTTGTACTCGGCCTTGGTGAGGCCGCAGCTGGAGTACTGCGTCCAGTTTTGGGCTCCACAATTCAAAAAGGATGTGGAGAAGCTTGAGAGTCCAGAGAAGAGCCATGTGCATGATCAGAGGTCAGGAAAACAGACCTTACGACGACAAGCTGAGAGCTATGGGACTCTTCAGCCTGGAAAAATGCAGACTCAGGGGTGATCTGATGGCTACCTATAAGTTTATATAAGTTTGTTCACTAGAGTGCCCCAAGGGATGACAAGGTCGAACGGTTATAAACTCATGCAAGACCATTTCAGGCTGGACATAAGGAAGAATTTCTTTACTGTCCAAGCCCCCAAGGTCTGGAATAGCCTGCCATTGGAGGTGGTTCAAGCACCTACTTTGAATGCCTTCAAGAGAAATTTGGATGTTTATCTTGCTGGGATCCTTTGACCCCAGCTGACTTCCTGCCCCTGGGGCAGGGGGCTGGACTTGATGATCTTCTGAGGTCCCTTCCAGCCCTAATGTCTATGAAAGCTATGAAATCTACAAAGGTAGCCAAGCGGTATGATCATTCTCATTTTACCAATGGGAGGATGCTGAAGTCAATCAATACAGAGGCAGGAACTGCAGGGGTGCTACTCTGTTCTGTCCACCAGCCCGGGGCTACCTCTGTGTCACCATCACTGACCTTGACACTCGTCTAGCTAAAAGACTTATAGCAATTTGATTCTCACTGATAGTGGCACACAAGTTCCAGGCATATCACAAAGCCCTGGCTGTCCTGGAGTCAGAGGGGAGATGTCCCTGTTTATTACTGCATCAGCCACAGCAGCAAACATGGATCTTGTTAACATGTATCCAGGTCCTCAGCAGAGGGGACTCTAGCAAAATCAGCAGAAAAGAACCATTCTAGTTATGAGGTGCCATCTCCACTGATTATACTGATACTCTCCCACTCTTGATGTCAGCATCATCTGGCTGAATAACCTTTCCTGAGGGCTCCCTGAACAGTGCTGTTTCCTCGACCATAGGGCCCTTCCCCCATGTGGGGTCTAAGCACCTCTGTGCTGGGCACAGTGCAGAGCTGTAGGCCTCTAAGGGAAGAAGATGGAATTTCTAACCCAGCAGGCAGATCAGATAGTGGCAGTGTGATCCTCAGTATCCAGCTTAGATACCTCATTGATGGAAACTGTTCAGCCCAGACCAAGGAGCAACAGTTGCTCTACATGGGCTGGCACACGACTGCTGAAACTATAGGGCCCTCCTCATCTTGCAAAGAACCAGAGGTCCAGAGTAAAGATGGTTTCTGTCCCTACCAGCAACCACTATCCATGCATTCCTGTAAAAGTAGGAACAAGCAAGGTGGAGAAAGTGTGTGTCTAGCTTTGAACAGAGTAATTTCTTGGTCTGTAATATATAACTGCATGTATTGTCCCTTTAAGAAAACTACAGGCCATGAAAGTATTTCAACAAAGCACTCCAGGGATATGCAGGCAGGCAGTGCAGCAGGATAGGATAGCACTGCACACCAGGATAGAGGAGTCCCATGGCAGCACTATTGCAGGAGAATGGTATTTTTCTTGCATCAGCAAAGCAAACCTGCCTGTAGCTGAAAGTCCATGATGATGGAAAGATATTGCTTTTTGCTTTTCATATAAACAAGATTTGGCTCTGACAAAGGGAGCCTTGCCCTGGGTTAAGATCTTGGTCTGTGAGGGCCTACCTGGGGAGAAGGTTCCTTCAAACTAGTAGACAAAGGTGCTGGCTTGGAGCGATTCAGATTGGAATAAAGGAGCCTGAACACTACAGACTCCTAATTAAGCCCAGCTTCTGGTGTCACATGAGCTGATCAGAAGCTTAATATTTATTCAGGCAGTACATCTGTACCCTTGTGGTTGTGAAAAAGCATCAAAAACTTTGCAGCAGTGTCTCCAGTGCCTGGACATCTGCCTGCATCTGCAGGGAGCCAATTGCTCCATGCTGCTTCCTGGACTGTTAATTCGGACACCCAGCAATGGCTTTTCAGACAAGCACCTCCCAGGTGGGGAGCCCTCCCCAGGTAGTCTATCAGACCTGTTTTGTGGGACCTGCCCAGGCAGAGGCAGGGCCTCTGGGGCAAGGCTGGATGCAGGGATCTCATAGGAGAATATGTCTATGACCATTTATGGCTTAACTCAGCACTGCATGTAGGAATTGTGTGTGAACCATGCAAGCTGTGTGCGCACAGGCACATGAATAAGATTTGAGACAATATGTGTAAGTATAGATTCATAGATTATAAGGGACTGGAGGGGAACCTCACAAGATCAATGGGCCCAGCCCCCTCGCTCTAGGCAGGAAAGACAACTGGGGTCAGGTGACCCCTGCAAGGTGACCATCCAGTCTCCTCTTGAAGATTTCCAGGGTAGGTGATTGTGCCACCCGTGGAGAGAGCTTATTCCACAGTCCGGACATCCTAACTGTGAAGAAGTTTTTCCTAGTGTTAAGCCTGAAATGATCTTCTAGGAGTTTGTGGCCATTACTCCTGGTTTTCCGCAAGGGTGCCCTGGTGAGCAGTTGTTCACCGAGCCCTTGATGTATTCCCCTGATATAGCAGTAAGCTGCTACCAAGTCCCCTCTCAGCCTTCTCATTTTTAGGCTGAAGAGACCCAAGTCCCTCAGCCTTTCCCCGTATGACTTGCCTTGGAAGTCTCTGATCATACAGATGGCTCTTCTCTGGATTCTCTCAAGCTTTCCCAAGTCCTTGTTGAAGTGCAGCGCCCAGAACTGGATGCGGTACTCCAGCTGTGGTCTCACTGATGCTGAGTAAAGTGGAAGAATCACTTCCTTGGTTTTGCTTGAAATGCATCGGTTGATGCAGCCAGAGTACTGTTTGCCCTGCTTGCTGCAGCATCACACTGACAGCTCATGTTCATACTATGGTCTATTATTACCCCTAGGTCCCTGCCAGTCATGGTGTTAGTCAGTTTGGTGCCACTGAGCCTGTAAGTATGTCATGGATTTTTCATCCCCAGATGGAACATTTTACACTTCTCAATGTTGAATTTCATCTGGTTCTGATCCGCCCAACTTGCTAGTCTGTCTAGGTCCGCCTGTATCTGCAGCCTATTTTCAAGTGTGACCATGCTCCCCCATAACTTGGTGTCATCTGTGAACTTGGCCAGTGAGCTCTTCACCCCCACATCCAAATCGCTGGCAAAGATGTTGAAAAGCACTGGACCAAGCATGGACCCCTGAGGGACACCATTGGCCACTTCTCACCAGGACAATACAGATTGGTTCATATATTCATAGATTTGTAGGTGCTAGGTTTGGAAGGTACCTCAACAGATCATCGAGTCTGAACCCCTGCCTAGGCAGGGGGGTTCGAATGACCCCAGCCAAATGTCTATCCAGCCTTCTCTTAAAGACCCCCAAGGTAGGGAAGAGCACCACCTCTCTTGGAAACCCATTCCAAATTCTGGCCACCCTTACTGTGAGCAAGTTTTTCCTGATATCTAGCCTAAATCTGCTCTCTGTCAGTTTGTGACCACTGTTCCTTGTTACCCCAAGAGGCACCCTGGTGAACAGAGCATCTCCGATCCCTTGCTGCGTTCCCCTAATGAATTTGTAGTGCATCATTGACTAGACTCCTGAGCACACTGAAGTTAGCCTTCCTAAAGTTAAGCACTTCCACCCTACTTATTATCTTACCCACCCTATGCTGCTTGGTGAATTTGATTGATTGGTGGTCACTGTCCCCAAGGTGACCACGAATCTGCAGCTCCCCTACCAGGTCCTCTCCCGTAGCCAACACCATGTCCTGTAAGGCATTCCCCCTAGTGGGACCGTATACCTCCTGCATTTTTGAAGGTCCTGCATGCGGGTTAAGAACCTACATGAGTGGTTGGATTTGGCTGACTGCTCCTTCCAGCAGATGTCAGGGTAGTTTAGGTCCCCCATGACAACCACGTCCCTAAACTGTACGGCCTCTGAGAACTGCCTCAAGAATTCCAAGTCTAGCTTTTCCTCTTGGTGTGGTGATCTGTAGCAGACCCCCACCACCAAGTCCCTTTCCCCTTGACCTCCATGTATCCTAACCCACAATGCCTCAACTTTCTCCTCCTCTGATCCCATTTTGATTAGGGTAGATGTATAATGCTCCTTTACATAGAGAGCAACCCCGTTCCCTTTCCTCCCTACTCTGTCCCTTCTGTACAACCTGTAGCCCTCAGTGTATACTGCCCAGTCATGGGCAGGATCTCACCAGGTTTCCGTTAGCCCCACTAAATCAAAGTTATTGTCTGCAAGCAGGAGTGCAAATTCTTCCTGCTTGCTCCCCAGGCTCCTAGCATTAGTATAGAGGCACTTGAGCCCTCTGAATGGTGCCTTTGGTGCCCCCCCCGTTCTGAAGCCCAAAGGCCCCCTTGGTACTTACTTGAGGTGTACTGCTGTATGTCTCACAGTTTGTAGGTTCTAGACTCTCTCCATCTCCTGCCTCCCCATCCCCCGTTGTACTTAGTTTAAAGCCCAATGTAGGAGGTCAGCCAACCTGTAAGAAAAGAGACTCTTACCTTTTGCAGAGAGATGAAGCCCGTTGCATCCCAGGAAGCCCCTTGCACGGAAGTGTGGATTGTGGTCCAGGAAGCCAAAACCCGCATGATGGCACCAACTCCAAAGCTGCAGGTTGACTTCTCTGACACAGGTGATGTTATGCCTACTGCAACCACTGACCGGGAGGATTGATGAGAAGACCACCTGCGCCCCCATCTTCCTAAGCCTGGTCCCCAGAGCCCTGTTCATTAGGACTGTCTGAATCCTACCCTGCAACCAGCTTCATACCCACCTAACTGTTGAGCAGTTAAGCCCTCAATCCTCCAATTTGCCCATGAGAACATCATGGGATACCAGATCAAAGACCTTTTGGAAGTCTAGGTATAGAATGTTGACCTCCTCTCTCTTATCCAGGTGGCGAGTTACCTGGTCATAGAAGGAGATGAGATTGGTAAGACAAGACCTGCCCTCAATGAAGCCATGCTGGCTGCTGTTCAGAATCCTACCTTCTGCAAGCGTATTACACATAGACTTCTTGATTAATTTTTCCAGGATTTTCCCTGGGATAGAAGTTAGGCTAACCAGGGTCCTCTCTCCTCCCCTTCTTGAAGATGGGCACAACATTGGCCCTCTTCCAGTCTTCAGGGACCTCCTCCAAGCACCACAAGTTTTGGAAGAGTTTTGCCAGAGGTCCCATGATGACTTCAGCCAGCTCCTTCGCACTCTTGGATGAAGTTCATCTGGTCCTGCTGACTCATAAATGTCTAACTTTTCTAACTGATCACGCACCAGTGTAGCATCAACAGTAGGAAAGTGGTCATTCCCACTAGCCCCATTCTGAACCTTATCTAGTATGATTTTCTCCTTAGTTTGGTGAAATATAAAAGCAAAGTAGTCATTCAGGAGTTCAGTTTTCTCCTGAGTGTTGGTAACCAGCTGTTCTGTCTTGTTAAGCAATGGCCCTATGCTTCCATTTGTTTTCCTCTTGTTCCCTACATACATAAAGAAGGACTTCTTATTGTCCTTGATTTCTGTGCCTAGTTTAAATTCAGTCGCTGCCTTAGCCTTTTTAATCTGCTCCCTACAAGTGTGGGTTGTTGTTGTATAGTCCTTCTGGGGGACTATCCCAAGCTTCCATTGTTGGTATGCCTCTTTCTTCTTTTTCAAGAGGACCATGATATCCCTATTAAGCCAAGAGGGCTTACCACTCCAGTCCTGATGCTACCTTTCTTCCACATGGGAATGGTTTTATTTTGGGCTCTGAGGATCGTGTCCTTGAGGAATGACCACTCTTCATGCACTCCTTTCACTGTCAGTCCCTGGTCCCACAGCACTTCCCCTACTATTGCCCTGAGCCTGTTGAAATTTGCTTTTTTGAAGTCCAAAACTTCAACCCTGCTAGCTGATTTTCCTGCCTTGCAATGGATGGTGAACATGATGGTTTCATGATCGCTGTTGCCCAGGCTACCCTCTATATTCAAGTCACTCACCAGATTGTCTCCTCTGGCCAAGACCAAATTTAAGAGAGCATTACCTCTGGTTGGCCCATGCACTTCCTGAGTCAGGTAGAGCTCTTCAATACAGGTCAGGAAGCAACAGGACCAATCCGACTTATTCGAATGTTCCTCCCAAGAGATGTCTGGATAAGTGAAGTCACCCATGATGACCATGTCCCATGTGTGTGTGGCCTGTGCCAGTTCTTGAGAGAACTCCAGATTGAGCTTCTCCCCCTGGTTTGGTGGTCTGTAGTACGGTATACACCTACAGTTAGGTCTTTCTCACCGCACCTCCAGGAGCACAGAGGAAAAGACTACCTTCACCCCTGACTCCTTGAGCCCAGCCCCCAGAGCCTTGCAGTCACTTATGACCCAGTCCAGATTACTCCTGGCCATATCATTCATGCCCACGTGGATGAGGAGCATGGGATAGTGGTTGGAGGGCCGAATGAGCCTAGGGATCCTCTCTGCAACATCCCAGATGTGGGCCCCAGGGAGCCAGCAGACCTCATGGGCTAGGGGGTCTGGATGGCAGATGGGTCCCTCGGTGCCCCTCAGGAGGGAGTCCCCCACCACCATCACCCCGCATCTCCTTTTGGGGGTGGCAGTTCACTAACTACACACCTCCTCCTCCTCCGGTATCTCCATCAGAGCCTCCTCATGTGTGGTGAGGGGAGCATACCTGTTGTGCAATGGCAGGGGAGGGGCAGCCCTAGCCCTGCATGTCCTGGAGCCTGAGCTATCTTCCAGGTAACTTTGGATGGGACTTTTCAGCCACGAGTCATGTATCTGACATACGTGTGTAATCTGGTCACATGAGCCACATGTACAAAAGTGAAAATGTCTGTTCCCTGTATTTATGCATGATGAACGCCACACAGGTGTGTGTGAATTTGAGATTTCTCTGTTAACCAGGAATGTGCTGATGAGCACTGTCAATCAGAGTAAGATCTGCATGCATCAGTCATGAACATGCATGTACATGAGTGTGTGAAGAATACAGTGGGTATTAGTTGCACCTTGCATGTTTGGGGATTGCTCTGTGTTAGTGAGAGTCCTTCGCATGTATAGAGAGGGGTGAGCATGTACGATCATGTCTGAGTTGTGTAGGTAAATGGGGAGTGGTAGGTCAGGCATGGGGAGTGTGCCCTGTGTCTGTGTTGAATTCTGGGTGTGTGAGATCTCCCTGCATGAAATCTGCAGGTACGAGAGCTGAGCATGTGTGCTGAGGCTGCATGTGTGAGAGTTTGGGGAGTGTGAGAACGCATGAGTGCCTGTTGAGGCATTCCAGGAATGCTTGTCTTTTCCCTCTGAACATGTCCTTCAGTCACATGCTTCCTTGCAATGGCATTTCCTCTTTGGAAATTTCGCCCTTGGGGGTTACCTTTGCTATGTGCCAGCAAGCAGCAGAGACAAAGTCTGCTTGAGAGGCAAAATTGTTAACACATGGGTTCCCTTTCCCTTCCCCCACATCCGGGCTGCCATTGCTGCTGCTGCTGCTACATGGCCAAGCCCCAGCTCCTGAGGCTTTCACCAGTACTCATCCGCCTATAGTGGCACAGCTCCAGGGCAACACAGCCACAAGAGGAATTTGCTCTACACCCTGCCATGACAAAACACATAGGCTGTGAGAGGGCCTTTGGCATTTGTGCAATCTTCGACTCTGCTCAGAGACACTTTGCTCTCTTCATGCTTTCTGCCTTTCCCCCCCCATGCTGAATAGATACACCAGCAGCAGGGCTTTGAGGGGAAATTTGTGCGCATAGAGGGAACCATGCCTGATTCAAGATGGTGGGTGGAGTGGGAGGGTGGGGGTGGGCAAACAAATCTCAACCTGAGAGCTTCTTAACAAAGTGATTTGCACAAGATGATAGTGTGACTCACCGGCCCCAGAATAGAAGCCATGTAGGCCTTGGTCAAAGAAGCGAGCCACGGCCAGCCCTTCGGAGCAAAGCTGAGGGGACTACAACTGCTGCTCATTGCTGACAACAGCAAAGGACAGTTTCAAGGGCTTTAAACAAATCTCTTGATTACAGTTAAACCATACAGCTAGTGTCACAGATAGCAAGGCCTTCTAGTCTTTGGTTCTGGCCTGACAACCTCACACTGACTCCTCCCTGCAGCCTGGACTCTTTGTTAGAGTTGCAATGGGTTGTTGCAGAGGCAGCAACTGGTCCTGGAGTGATGGGGCCTTCAACCCTCTCTCCTGCCAAGTTCTTCCAGTGGTTAATCACCCCAGGGTTAAAAATTCCCACCTCTTTTCTAGTCTGAATTTGTCTGGCTCCAGCATCCAAGCATTGGATCCACAGGGTGCCTCAGTTGTTTTATTATTACAGGCAATAAAAAACATTCCCCCACCAAGACAATTGGATTTGATTGGCTTCCTGGCCCCACTGCTAATGAGAAGACAGGGAGTGAAGGAACTTGGCTCTTCCAAACAGCACAGATGAATGCACCTCATGCTTTGGTGCTGTGGGGCTGATGTTGTTAGCGAGCATGATTGAGTCCCACCTGCATGGCACTATTAGGCTTGGGAGACAGCAATGTTGGTTATAGCCCTGGTTCCCTCAGGATGGTCCATGAAGGTGGCAAGTGAGAGGGAGCTGGAGGAAGCAGCCCAAGGAGACAGAGCTAGAACCAAGGTGGGAAAGTAGACCCCCATCTTTCCAACTGGATGCAGACACAGGCCCTCACTGTTACATTCCGGATTCAGCCATTAAGATTCCCTTTCTGGCTCACAGATAGGCACTAGAGCTGTGCGAGGCTTCAGATCGCACTTTGGATCTGGACCGCTTTGGATGCTTTGGCGTCCGAAGCAGCATGCCCAGAGCGAAGCACTGGCTCCTTCAAGCTGTCCGAAGCAGTTCAGAGCTTCTGAAGCACTTTGGAAAAGCTTCCAACACTTCCTACACTGAAAGTGAAAGTTAGAAGAGGGAGGGGGAATAGGGGAGGGAGGGAGAGTGGGGTGGGGGAGGCGTGGGAGAGGGGGTAAGACTGACATGTGTAGGTGGCCAGTGAAAAGGATTTCTCTTTGGCTGCCTTTCCAATGACGGCATCTATGGGGCGGGACCTAGAAACAGCATAAAAGCTTCTGTTTGGAGGTGTGCTGTGCCTTTTGCAAGCTTGTTACCTCTCAGGAACTGAATAAGAAAGGTACCCTCAGACCTTTTCATTCCATCCAGGAAGAGCACACACCAACTGCTGAAGCTTCCTTAGCCTGGCGAAGGGTTTTTGAACCCGAAAGCTTGCTTAACAACTATTCTCCAACTATTTGGGTTGGTCTAATAAAAGATATCAAATTCACCCAAGGAACCTTGTCTGCCCTCAGACACAGGCATCTCAGCTTGGTTTCTTTTCTCAGTAGTTGAACTTGCCTGCTCCTTTTTGTTGTTAGAAAGGATTGGGTAGGATTTAGTTTAGCTTATCTTAGCTTAGCATCTCTTAGTACTATTCAGTTCATTTCTTTCAATTTATATTTGCTTTTTTTTTGTTGCAAACTTTGAAAAAAGAAGCTGTGTTTCCCTGCTAGTGTAATCCATCACTGTGCAGGAGGCACACAGATTGCACGCATGCACACACATATGCACACACACACACACACACACACACACACACACACACACACACACACAGTATAAAGAAGAAAAATCAGATATTCATAGGAGAAGAAGACAGACAGACAGCACACAATTTTTACATAGCTCTTAACACTGAAGCAAACAATCAAAGAAGAGACCAATGCACAAAAGAGTGCGCGCACGCACACACATATACACACACACACACACACACACACACACACACACACACACACACACACAGTATAAAGAAGAAAAATCAGATATTCATAGGAGAAGAAGACAGACAGACAGCACACAATTTTTACATAGCTCTTAACACTGAAGCAAACAATCAAAGAAGAGACCAATGCACAAACACAACAGAGGGAATAAAACACACAACACAAAAGGAGTGACACACACACACAGACCTTTGGCAGCACAGGAAAGATTAATATGAAGTGTGCTGGAAAGGCAGGTGCCAGGTCTTCTGGCAGGGGAGGGAGAGGGGGTAGGGGGAGAGCTAGGGCTGCAACACCCCCGCCCCCCAAACACAGATGCATTCTCTTCCCAAGCAGCCATGACATCCGTGCTGCCAGTGGAAGCAAGTAGGTGGGAGCAGTGTCTGCACCTGACGTCCCTGCACCTGCACCATTCCCTTTCAGACCAGATGTGGGCACCAGCAGTGGAATCACTGTTTCCTCCACCCCAATGTCATCTCTCAGCGTGAGCCTCCCACTGCCAGAGGAGGAGCTGGAGCTGGAACCAGGGATGCTGACTGTGCTGGCTCAAGCAATTCTGGGGACAGAGTTTGTGCTCCACACCCCTCAAATTTTCCCTAGACCCAGGTCTCCTCCAGAAAGGAGCACCTTGGAGGAGGCTGAGGTTGTGGAGGCAAGTGGCTCAGCTGAGGCAGCTCCTCCTGCTGTTGAGCCTCAGCCTGCTGAGGAGTGGGAGAAGGCAGGATCCTCACCCTCAGTCCAGAAGTGGGGGAGTAGTGTAATGTGGGAGCATTTTGAGCTGGCAGATGATCCCAGGTTTGCCATCTGCCAGCACTGCCAAAGGCACATGAGCTGTGGCAAGGATGTGAGGCAGTTCTCCACCACAGCGATGCTGCTGCACCTGAGGAGGCAGCACCCCTTTGCCCTTCTTCCTGCTCAGCCTGGCACCAGTGCGAGCATGCCGAAAGGGAAGTCCCCCACTCGCTCCAAACCCCCCTTCCCCCCAAAGCAGAGGCAGGCCACCCTGGACCAGTGGGGGAAAGGTAGACAGAAAGGGGGGTGCATTCCCAAGGCGAGAGAGATCACCCAGAGCATTGGGGAGATGCTTGCTCTGGATAGCCAGCCCTTCTCCCTAGTTGAGCAGCCAGGGTTCAGGCAGTTTGTAGCACTTCTGGACCCATCTTACAAAGTGCCCACATGCACCACCTTTAGCAGGACGCAGGGGTGGCTTGTTGGGCAGGTTGAGCTCACCTGCAGGTTCACGGTCACCGACAAGGGGGCCAATATGGTGAAGGCTGTCCGTGATGCCAACTTTGTTGGCATCTGCTGTGGCACGCAGGCTGCACCTAGTAGCGAGGGATGCCTTGGAGGGAGACAGGGCTGCCAGTGGTGGCACCGCTACCAGTACTGCTACAAGCCAGCTGATTTTGAAATGTAGGAAGGTGGTGGGATACTTGCACTGCAGCATCAAGGGGGGCAAGATGCTACGGGAGAAACAGGCAGAGCTGAGCATCCTGCAGCACAGAATCATACAAGATGTGGAGACTCGGTGGAACTCATAGTTTCGTAGTTTATAGCCAGTAGGGTCGGAAGGGACCTGAGCAGATCATCAAGTCCGACCCCCTGTCATGGCAGGAAAAAGTACTGGGGTCAAACGACCCCAGAGAGGTGTTCGTCTAACCTCCTCTTAAAGACCCCCAGGGTAGGAGCCAGCACCACTTCGCTGGAAGTTGGTTCCAGATCCTAGCCGCCCTGACAGTGAAGTAGCGCCTTCTGATGTCTAGTCTGAATCTACCCTCTGCCAGCTTGTGACCGTTATTTCTAGTCACTCCTGGTAGTGCTTGGGGAAACAAGGACTCCCCCAATGCCTGCTGGTCCCCTCTGATTAGTTTGTAACAGGCCACTAGATCCCCCCTCACTCTTCTCTTGTGAAGGCTGAACAGGTTCAGGTCCCTCAGCCTCTCCTCGCAGGGCCTGCCGTGCTGCCCCCTGATCATGCGAGTGGCCCTCCTCTGAACCCTCTCAATGCTGTCCACATCCCTCCTGAAGTGCGGCGCCCAGAACTGGACACAGTACTCCAACTGCAGCCTGACCAGTGTCGCATAGAGGGGGAGGATCACCTCTTTGGACCCGCTCGAGATGCATCTGTGGATGCTTGACAAGGTACGGTTGACCTTCCTGACCGCGTCCCCACACTGTCTGCCCATGTTCATTTTGGCATCAATAATAACTCCAAGATCCTTTTCTGCCTCTGCACTGACGAGAAGGGAGTTCCCCAGCCTGTAGGTATGCTGCTGGTTCTTCCTCCCCAGGTGCAGCACCTTGCACTTGTCAGTGTTGAAACCCATCCTGTTCTCATCTGCCCACCCCTGTAACCTGTCCAGGTCCAATTGCAGCCTATTCCT
>NW_005841949.1:415577-422272 GCF_000455745.1 Alligator sinensis | reverse complement strand
TGCCAATGTGGGCCATGGGCATGGCTTCAATGCTGGGGTCCAAATGCACCAGACCCCAGCCTTGGGCAGGTAGCGCCGAGGCTTCGGTGGCAACCTATCTCGCTAAGGATGTGGAGCCGCTGGACTGCGACCCCCTTGGCCTACCGCAGCCAGATGTGGCAGGATCTGGCCACGGTTGCCCAGCAACACCTGTCCTGTCCACTGACCAGTGTTCCAAGCAAGAGGGTGTTCAGCATTGCTGGGGATGTTGTGACACCCCACTGCACCTGCTTGGATCCTGCTTTGGTGGAGCAGCTGGTGTTCCTGAAGGTGAACCTCCTGCTGCTGGGGTTCCCCAAGCTCCACCTGCAGACAGACTGAGTGCCACCCTCCTAACTCTATCTGCACCAATTTCCTTTTTTTGAGGTTTTGAAAAGCCAAGTAATGCCCCGCTCTCAGCTGGAGGGGGCACTAACTGCATCACCAGCCAGCGGTGGAAGAACATGTCCATGCTGAGCTCATTCCACTGCCAAGACAAACTTGGAGGTATGGGATTGGGGCTATGGGGAAGGAGGAGGCCCCAGGTCCTGGGGCATGATCACTAAAACTGCACTCTGCTAGGGTATGGCTGGATCTCCGAGACGGCTCCGAAGCTTCGGAGCCACTTCGGCCGGAGCAAAGAGGAAAACCGATCCAGAGCTCCAGATCGGATCATTGATATCTGAAGCGACTGGATCTGAAGCTGGATTGAATACCTGCCTACTCACACAGGCCTAATAGGCACTCCTTCCGTTGCTACATCCTTCCCAGCTCCCATCCACTACCAAATGTAAGTCACCTCCTCCACCACTTTCTGTAGCTCTGCCTCCTCATCCTCCTGCCCGCCCTGTTTTTACCACTGTCCCACACCTGTCTGTCCCTTTGTTTGTCCCTTGGACAATCCCCTCTCTGCTGCTTCCTACACTTGGCATGGCCCCCCATGAGATCCATACCTGGCATGGCCCCCATGAGATCCTTCCTAAGCTGACCTTTCTGACAGGAGTCTTTCTTCAAAACCCTCTGCCAGCCACTCTCTTCTGTGTACTCCTTTTCCAGACCTGACTGTCTGTCTGTCTATCTTTAGACTGGGAGCTGCTTGGGACACATGGCCCAGGACCACTCCCAGCTTGACTGGACCTATGGCCTGTAGAGGTGATAGGTCCCAGCA
The DNA here is from genome assembly GCF_000455745.1 of Alligator sinensis. Lineage (NCBI taxonomy): Eukaryota > Metazoa > Chordata > Crocodylia > Alligatoridae > Alligator > Alligator sinensis. The sequence continues at coordinate 421,086 of NW_005841949.1, read as the reverse complement.
TGAGGATACCATGTGCATTGCTCACTAGGGCATGCCATCTCCATACCCTATAACAGGTGGAGGTGACTGCAGCAGTCTGTGGTGAGATACCAGTCAGGATCCCCTTCTTGCAAACCTTGGGGCCAACAGCTATTCCTTTTAATATGTGGCAGGACTGGAGCCTGGTTATGGCTTTGGACTTCACACTGGTGACTCATATGACCCTCAGTGGAGAGCCCTGCCTTTATCCACTGAGTTCCATTGGGGTTTTTCTTTTGACAGCACTATGATTAAGGATATTTCCCAGGGCTCAGCTCTGCAGGGAAGTCCCTGCCCATCTTATCTTCTATCCTGGCTGGCCAGAGCTCCTCCTGATGTTCCCTGCCCATCATAGCCAGATTCCTTAGAGCTGTACAGGCTGTGGAGGGGTCTCCTGAAGGGCTGGGCTGCCCTCCTCCCATGTCATGAGGCTGATAAGGAACATCTGCCACCTCCCAAGGTTTGGCTGGCAGGCTCTTATCCGTATGCCAGCGTATTAGAGGTAATTATGTACGTCTTAAAGCTGTGGGAGCCAACCCTTTGGAAGGTGCGCAACAAAATAGTCTCACACTTTCCCCAAGTGACACTCTGATTCCCTTGTCTTGCCTGATCTGATGCTCTGCTTTCTGCTCCCTGCCTAACTGCTATGGTGTTGCCTGTTTCCTTCCCAATCTGCCAGAGGCTGCCCATGCCCCTTGTGGCACTCATGCAGCAGGTTGGCCACCCCGTCTTAAAAACACATGCTCAAGGAGATGCAGCCCTCTAAATGACCCTGTCCCGAGAATGTGATGTGAGGTTGAAGGTGGATTCTAAGGTCTCAGCACATGATATTAGAGTTGCCAGCTCTTGAGATTTTAGTGCAAGTTTCATTGTATTTGATGATTTTACTTAAAGCCCCACATACTGGAGTCCTGCTATGTAAGAAATCGGTTTGCATTATAGAAAAATAGTTTCTAGTCCTGACAGTTTCAGAGGAAAGCTTGAAAAGATGACCTTTTTAAAGGGGGGGGGGAAGAAATCAGCATTATTATTATCATTACAATCAACGTTATCAATGACAATAACAACAATATTAATGACCATGATTATAATAATCTCATTATTTATGAGCCCTTCTCAGGCTTCTCCAGGCCTGATTCATGCATTCTGAATGTGTGGGGTTGTTGACACTACAAGGAGAACAATGGGTCTGCTATGCATTTTGGGAAATCTGGACCCACTCTGCTTCCAAATCTGTCTCAGCAGCTGAGAACAAAAGCAGGAAGCAGTTTGTGGAGCAGCTGGCAGGAGGAGCATATGGGAGTAAACGCCATCCCCTGAGAAGGGGTGTGGGCCAGGTCATTGCAACACCCAAGGAAGAGAAACTCAAAGGGCCTCCATTTCAGCATGAGGGGAGATGGTAATACTGTGCTAAGTATAAAAGGAGCCCTGCTCTTCACAGAACAGGCTATCATTCCAAGCCTCAAAGAGCAGGTATTTTACATATGGGTAAGCCACGTGGAGCAAATACCAGCAAATAAGATTGAAGCTCTACAGACTTGGCAACAGCCTCTCAGTTAACCCAGCAAAACAACAGCAGATGTGCCTCTTAGAAATGGGGGAAAGGTTAGTTCTTCTGCTCTAGGAGAAAGCATCCATCACAGAGCAGGGTGGAGAGTGCTGCTGAGTCTGAGGTAGGGATGGAAGTGGAAGGGGTGTGCCTCAGTGAGACAGGCATGTATGTGTGCGTGCATCTGACTGCATGAAAGGGGTGGTGAGGGAGAGATAAGTGTGTCAGTTTGTATGGCTGTCAAAGGGGGCATGTAGATAAAAAGGAGGGTGAGAGTGCATGAAGAAGCGGGGAGAGAATTTTTGTTTGAGAAAGGTTTAAATGTATACAAGGGAGCAAAAGTGTGCATGTGAGTGCTTATAAATGTGTGAAAGGGGGTGAGAGTTTGCGCGTTTGTGAGACAGTATGTGTGTGAGCAAAAGGTGAGTGTGATCTTATTGTTTGTGAAGACTAGGTGTGTGTGAGTGAAAGGAGTATGTGGGCACAGACAGCTGCGTAATCCCAGCCTGCCACCAACCTCTCCTGTGATGTTTGCTATGCCAGTAACCTCTGCTGGGACACTGATGAGGCAGCAGGGTGGGTTTTGCATTTGGTTTAAAAGTCCCCCTGTACCAGGTATGCAATGGATCTGGGGGCAGGAAACTTGGCCCTATCCTCTTGCCTCTTGGTACCAATGTCAGCCACACTGCGTAGGGGGAGCCTCTCTTAGAGCAGCTGCTTCCAGTTCTGTGCAGGTGACCTTCCCAGCAGCAGATCACTGTATGTGGTATGATAGCCTTGCTGTGCTGGCAGCCTGAAGAGCAGAGCAGACTTGTTGTAAGACCAGAACAGAGATAGAAAAGGCCTATTAGGAGATGGAATCCAGTTCTGGGCGAAGGTACTTCAGGGCACTCTGTTTAGTGGAGGCACCAACTGTGCCATCTCTGCTGACTGGAGGGTGTAGCCATTATGGGTGAATACAACCAAGCTGGAGAATGCATACAGCATGCCATAGATCACTGCCTGTTTCCCTAATTGTTCTCATGTCTCATGATGCCAGGCAAGTGCAAACAGCGTGGGGACACACAAACTAGACTGCAAAATGGTGTTTGCCGGTGGATACCCCAGTGCCTAGATTGGGCACATTTCAGCAGAGAATGAGCTCCCTTCTGTAGATCATTGTGCACAGGGCAGAAAGGTCATCTTTTACTGCTAGCTAGTGAAGTGTGGTGCACAGTGCCTTGCTTTGTCTCCATGAGCATGTATGTAGCTCCAGCTGTGCTAATGAGGGATTTTTCAGTGTGCCAGCAATTCTGAAAAGTGAGAAAAAAAAATTCTTTTGGATCAAGCTAAAACAAACCTTTTCCAATAAATGAAAAATCAAGGGAGACATGTTCTGAGCTGAATGAAACTTTTCCTTTTGATGCTGAGTGACTTTTACATTTCTTTCAAAATACATTTGAAAATCCTTTCAAAATGCAAAGCTGGTGTGAATCAGAAAGTCAGCTGTTTCAGCACGTGTTTGCTTTTTTTTCTTTTGGAGAAAAAGATTTAATTAATCCAAACTGAATTCAAGAAATGCTTCAGTGTTACCAAAACAGTATGTTTTTGCCCAAAAAGTTTTGGCTGGAAAATGTCACCCCACTGTGTGTAGGACATTTGCAGTCCTTCAGCTAAAGGAATGCCAGGGCTAGTGTCCTTTGGAGTCACTCTTATCTCTTTCAGCTCTTGCCTGTAGCCAGTGCAAGAGAAAAAGCAATTGCTATCTGCAGTACAGTTGTGCTTGAAGGTCCCAGCTGACATCAAGACCTCATGATGCTTTACAAGTATATAAGCCCCAGCCACAAGGATCTCACAATCTAAGGGCTCAGACATGCATGTAAGGTGCTTCAAACTCCCTGTTTATTTGAAGCATTTCTTGGTGAGCAGGGATCCCCTGATGCGTCCACAGATGGCATATGGATGGCCACAGCGGGGCCTTATACATATTTCACCCCCAGGTTCTGCTTTGCATTTTCAGCAATCGCAGAACACTCTGATTCAGCTGTGTTGCATTCACAGAGGGATCAGGGAATGGACATCTATCCTTTCCTCACTTTACAGTGTCTGACCAAGCAGAACTGCAAGGTGCTGATCCTGTTCTCCAGCTCACAGCAGAGGTGTCCCTTCCTCAGCCATGCTTCACACCACACTGTTTCAGCATCTCTGCTAGCTGGTGTATAGCAGAACCTGAGAGGAGCAGGGCCAAGCTGGCCCTATCACCCCAGGGACAAGCCATCAGCATGTGCATGTCCATAAGAATGGAGAAGTGGGTGGAAATTGCCATCTGGAAGCTGTCAGCCCCCAATAGCCTTTGCTCCGTAGCTTTTGCTCTGTAGTCAATGGGCAAGTCCATGGTGGAATCAGCCGTTGTGCAGGGTGTGGTAGGCTAAGCCATCCAGAAGGTGCTGGTACCACAGATCTTTTGCCTTACCAGACCACACTATATCATAGCTATTTACCCACATGGGGTTTCCAAACTGCATCAAGGCCATAGATGACACCTGCGTCTATTACACTGTAGCTCAGAGTGCATCACCTACAAAGGGCACTTCTTTATCATATTGCAGGGGTTGAAATGTAGAGCACTGGGGACCATTCAGACCCTTGACCACAGTGTGGCTGAGCAAGAACCACAATGCCTGGGCCTTTGGGAGCTCCAGCTTGGTGCCTTTGATGACATGGGGAATATTTGCCTGTGGTACCATGCAGGGCTGGCCCGTTTTATACTGCGAAACCCATGGCCGCAGAGGGCCCTGCAGTGGAAGTGGTGGGATAACGGGGCTCAGTGCCCCCAGACACAGGGCAGCAGCAGGCATTGCCTTAGGGCAGCCCGGCCGCAGGGTCCTACAGCAGTTGGGGAGCGTGGGCATGCTGAGCTACCCTGCGCACTCACAGCTGGCCCAGCCACAGGCTTTAATGATTTTTTTTATTTCTATGGGCTTGTGGGGAGGGCAGATTGAGACCCCAACAGTCCAGGAGAGAGTGGGGTAGGGGAAGGGTGAATCATTCACCCCTGCCCCTGGGCCGCTCCCTCCCGTACTGTGGGGATTGTCCCATGACCCAGCCCAGCCTGGCCCCCTTTCACCATGACTGGGGCCCTGACCCAGCTGGGTCGTGGGACTATCAGAGCCTGGCTGCTCCTCCAGAGGCATGGTGCCAGGCAGCCAAGGGGGGGACAGCACGTGGCCCCTTGATCTTTGCATAGGTGAGGGCAGGCCACCGCTGTGAGCTGGGCTCAGCCTCTGCTCTGTGTCTTGCCACTACCATTTTGAAAGTGGCGGGCAGCTGTGGCCTGCCCAACCCATGTGTAACCCGGGCAATACTCCAAAAAGGTACCTCCTCTCCAACTGAAGGGATCAAAACACGTGCACAAGCGCTGTGGGAGGTGTAGCAACTCTCCTCCCCCTATAGAGCAGAGCCAGACCACCACTGGGGACTTAACCATATACCTTTTAATGAGGGAACAATACTGGGAACATAACAGGCATAATCAGGTGGTATAGTGGACACCACAATGCCCCAAGGGGTACTTACAATCATTGACAAGAGACAGGGTTAACAAAATATAACAAACAAACAGCAGAGCACACAATACTGGTTGGGGAAATATAAAAAGGCACAAAATACAAAATGCCAAAGGACAAAGAAATACAGGGTCTAGGTACCTGGAGGGGGAGAAAACACAATGGCCCGTTTCCACTGCAAGAGGAATGTCTCCTTGCTAGCTCACTCACCCCAAGTCACCAAAGCTGGGACTTAAACTTGGATCTCCCATGTGGTAGGCAGGAACACTGTCACACAGCCACCAGTGCTGGTACTACTCCAAGCTGCTAGGGGTCTTGACCTTCCTGGAGCCCCGGACTCATGTCAAGCTGCCTGGCCTTTGCTTGGAGGAGCTGGAAGCCAAGCTGGGAACCCCTC
>NW_005841949.1:406657-415260 GCF_000455745.1 Alligator sinensis | reverse complement strand
GTGAGGAAAGGGAATCCCAAGTCCTCCAATCATCTTTTACCCCTTCAAAACCCCTGGGCCAAATCATTACCAGATTGGTGAGGAAAGGGAATCCCAAGTCCTCCAATCATCTTTTGCCCTTTCAAAACCCCTGGGCTAGGTCACTGCCAGCTAGCCTGTCACACATGTAAAGCTCGAGGGGCCACGTGCCATCCCTCCTCTTGGCTGCCCAGCACCATGCCTCTGGAAGAGCTGCTGGGCTCTTCCTGGGGATGACGCAGGGTGGGGTAGGGTGGGTGTGGGGGTGGTGGGGGCTCCATCCTGGCTCTGGACGCCCCCGTGGCTGGTGCAAGAAGGCAGCTGGAGCCAGGGTGGGGAGGCAGCTGGGGTGGGGAGGCAGCTGGGGTTGGGGCCGGGGCCAGAGCTGGTGCAGCTAGGAGGCAGCTGGGGCAGGTGCTGGGGCTGAGAGGTGGCTGAGGCAGCCAGGGCCGGTGCGGCCGGGAGGTTGCCGGGGTTGTGACTGGCACAGCTGAGATGAGGAAGCAGCTGGGGCTGGGGCTGGGGCTGGTGCGGCCAGAGCCAGAAGGCAGGTGGAGCCGGGGCTGGGAGATGGCCAGGACGGTGCAGCGCTGGGCAATGCCGCTTCTCCCCTTGGCCCTTTCTTCTCCCCCCTCAGACTTTCCCATGTGGGGGGTTTGTTTACATCTTACAGGCCACTTACCATTGCCCCTGCCCTCACCCCCCCTGCTGCTGCTGCCGCTGGCTTCTCTAGGACAGGGGACCCCAAAACTATCTCTGGCAGTGGGACCCAGAAAATGGTGGGCTGGCCCTGGTACCACCGGCATAGAAGCGGAAGGAGTGACTACAGCAGGGGAAGGCAACGTTTTTTGGCCGGAGTGCCAAAAAACCCACAATGTCTATCTACCTTGGAAGGTGCCAGAGTGCCGGCATGCTGGAAAAACAAAAGGTGGGGGGTACATGGCATAAATGTTGCCTTTGTTGTTGTATATTCCTTTTTTGTTGAGCATGTTGCAATGAGAGAGAGAGAAAAAAAAAGAGGAGAAAGAAGAGAGAGAGAAAGAAAAAGGAGAGCAGAGAGAGAACCAGACACATGTACACACACACACAGAACCACGTGTGCAAAGACAGAGAACCAGAACACACCCAGAACAGACACATGCACGCACACATCCGGAACCAGACACGTGCACACACAGACACACAGAACCAGACAGAGGCAGACAAACGCACAGAACCAGATGCACAGGTGCACGGAGCCAGGCTCTTAGGCCACTGGACAAAGTCCAACCCAACAATGCCCTGGTCCCACCAGAGCCCCTGTGCTTCCCCGGGGAGCCAGCACCCAGGCTGCAGTGCAGCTGGCCAAGGCCCTGGCCCAGAGCCTGCCCATCAGCCCAACCACCCACCCTACACAGCTAAGACTGCAAAAGGTGTGGCGCTTCTGGCAAGGAGCAGTGCCATCCCCATCCTGGTGTGGGGCTGGGCCAGGGCTGGGCTCAAAGCGGTTGGGAGTCAGATGGGTTCAGCTGCAAGCCCTGCTGCAAGAACTCTGGGCTCCATGGTTGGCAGCAGCTACCCAAGCCTGGGCCGGCTACAGCAGGGAGGCTGCAAAGAGTTACTTCGGCCTCCAGCATCAGCTCCATGCTGGCGGGTGCACACACACATCTGAGTGGACGGTGGGGATAGGGTCTGAGGCTGTACAGCCCTTCCACTGTCCGCTCTGAGGTGCATGTGCAGTTGCCGCCAGCATGGAGCTGATGCTGGGGCTGTGGAGCCTGCTGTGGCTGCCCAGAGCCCAGGCTGGCTACAAACAGCTGCGCCAGGCTCCAGAGCCTAGTCATCAGCTTTGTGCTGGCAGTGGGGGAGAAGCCAGGGTTGTGCTGCCTCAGGTCGCTCCCCCACCAACTGCTCCAAGGCGTGCCTGCACCGGCCAGTATGGAACTAATGCCAGAGCCCAGAGCAGACGTTTGCATCCTCCAGGCTGCAACCAGCCCAGGCTCTGGGTAGCTGCTGCCAGCCACGGAGCCCGGTTTGCATGCAGTCGCCCAGCTGCCTGCTGGGACAGCCCAGGCTTTGTGGCTGGCAGCAGCTGCCTAAAGCCCAGGCTGGTGGTGGCATACTGAGCAAAGTGGCCTCGTGTGCCATGCTCGGCACACATGCCTGGGCTTGCTGACCCCTAGACTACAGTATCTCTCTCCTGCTACTTGAGGACCTGGCCTTTCTGTTCCTCCAGTGACTCACGAAGCCCTGTGCTGGGTCCTTAGATGCCAGGAAGGAGTTCTTTGACTACCAAGTGGGCTGTGTCTGGATGACTGTGGAATGCCCCATTGGACACCACAAGGCATGATGGAGAGTGTTGTGGGGTGTGCTTGGATACTGGTGAGTGGTATCTGTCTCTTTAGCTTGTGTGCTGCATAACATCTGTGAAACCAAAGTTGTGTCCGTGGGAAAAAAAAACAACGTAGGCATGGGGATATGGAAGACAGCATGGCTTGGTTGTTCTCTGTCTGCTGATAGATACGGTAGTGTTCAGCCTAAAAAAGAGAAGACTTCAGGGGGATTTGGTGGCAGCTTACAAATATATCAGGGGAGAGCATCAGGGGCTAGGTGAACAACTATTCACCAAAGTGCCCCAGGGGAAAACCAGGAGCAACAGTCCTAGAAGGAGATTTCAGACTGGATATAAGAAAAAATACATGGCTGAACTCCACTGAAAGTGTAGGGTAAAGGACATGATTGTGATGGTAAACTGAAAGAGGTGAGGGAAGATGCTTGGAGAATGGACAGAGGGAGGCTGCAAACCCATTGACTTATAAGTGGGCACCATCATTATAGCTCATCAGTGCATATCGGGTGCTCCAGTAGGGTGTCATAGATTCATAGATTGTTGGGGGCTGGAAGGGACCTTGCAGATCATTAGGTCCAGCACCCCTCCCCTTCCCTCCCCCCTGCTCTAGGCAGGAAGACAACTGACCCCAGCGTGGTGACTGTCCAGTCTCCTCTTGAAAACCACTGGGGTAGGTGATTCATAGATTCATAGACATTAGGGCTGGAAGGAACCTCGGAAGATCATCGAGTCCAGCCCTAATCATCAAGTCCTGGAGGGAGTTTATTCTACAGTCTGTGCACCCGTGCATCTGGGTAGGCCCAGAGCCTGCCCATCAGCCCAACAACCCACCCCACACAGCTAAGACTGCAAAAGGTGTGGCACTCCTGGCGTCCTTCACCCTGACTGTGAAGGAGCTTTTCCTGGTATTAAGCCTGAAGCAGCCTTTCAGGAGTTTGTATTTACTGGTCCTGGTCTTCCCAAGGGGTGACCTAGTGAACAGTTGTTCACTAAGCTCCTGACACACTGCTCTGATTTAGCAGTAAGCCACTATCAAGTCCCCTCTCAACCTTCTCTTCTTTAGGCTAAAGAGGCCCAAGTCCCTCAGCCTTTCCTTGTATGCTTGCCTTGCAAGTCCCTTATCATATGGGTGGCTTTTTTCTGGATCCTCTCAAGTTTTTCCACATCCTTATTGAAGTGCAGTGCCCAGAACTGGATGCAGTACTCCAAATGTGGTCTCACCAGTGTGGAGTACAGTGGGAGTATCACTCCCTTAGTTTTGTATGAGATACATTGGTTGATGCATGCCAGTATGTTATTTGCCCAGCTGGCCACTGCATCACACTGGCAGCTCATATTCATGGGATGGTCAATCATTACCCCTAGATCCCTTTCGGCTGTGGTGCAAGTCAAGCTGTCACCACTGAACCTGTATGTATGTTGAGGGTTGTTTGCCCCCAGATGGAGCACCTTATGCTTGGAAGTGTCAAACTTCATCTGGTTCTGATCTGCCCAATTCTCGAGCCTGTCCAGGTCTGCTTGTATCTGCAACCCATCTTCTGGCATGACCACACTGCCCCATAACTTGGTGTCGTCTGGGAACTTGGCCAGCGAGTTTTTCACTCCCTCATCCAAATCACTGATAAAGATATTGAAAAGCACAGGTCCAAGCACAGACCCCTGAGGGACATCACTGGCCATGTTGCACCAGGCTGACACAGATCCATTCATGAGAACTCTCTGGGTCCTATCCTGCAGCCAGTTTCCCACCCACTGAACCATCAAGCAGCTAAGCCCACAATTTTCCAGTTTTCCCACGAGGATATCATGGGATACTAGATCAAAAGCCTTTTGGAAGTCTAGGTCTATAACATTTACCTCGTCTCCCATGTCCAGGTGGCGAGAAATCTGGTCACAGAAGGAAATGATATTGATTAGACAAGACCTTTTGTTGCTGAAGCCATGCTGGCTGTCATTCAGAACCTTACCTTCCATGAGCATATCACACACAGATTCTTTAATCAGCTTTTCCAGGATTTTCCCTGAGATCGAGATTAGGTGGATGGTCTATAGTTGCCCGAGTCTTCTCGAAGATGGGTACAATGTTGGCCCTCTTCCAGTCCTCAGGGATTTCCTCTGTGTGCCATAAATTCTGAAAGAGCTTTGCCAGGGGTTCCCATGATGACCTCAGCCAGCTCCTTCAGCACTCTCGGATGAAGTCTGTAACAGAGTCACGGCTGCCACTCTGTTACTAAAGGACGACAGCTGAGGATAGTTACCTCGGCTGGGCCACACACACGAGAGCCAATGAGGCTCCGAAAGGAGGTATAAGAAGGCGAGGAAGCCGGAAAGAAGTTACCTTCGGGCACCTCTACTTTGTGAGAGAAGCGGGAGAGGAGCCCGAGGACTCGTGGGCAGCTCAAGAGATCGGGCTCACCCCGCAGACGGCGAACGGTGGATCGACGTCCTTGGAGTCACGGTCAGCCTGAACAAACAACTGTTGCGGTGAGTCCCGGGGAGACGGAGTGGTGACGTGGTGAAAGCCGCGGCTCCGAGTCAGGGCGCAGCGGGGCTGCCCAGGAGAGACGGGTGTGGGGAAGAAACTCCCTATCCGCCCCGGGAGAAGCAGGGACCCGACCCCTCATCCCGAGAGAGAGAGAAGAAAAAGAGGAAGGAGAGAACGGCGATACGCGGGCTGACAGAACGAAGCCGGGGAAGCTCGGTATCCGCGTTAATCAGCCGCTAGCGAGGCAATTAGCGGCTGATTGCGGAACCCGCCTCTGATGTTTGGACTGCTGAGCCAGAGCCTCGCTACTCCAGATAGTTGCCAGACCCCCGCCTGGGGCTTGTTTTTTCAATTTCAAGCTCGTGCTCCCCGCGAGAGAGAGAGAGGAGAATCTATTAAGAGTAATAAAGCACCTAAATCGGAACTCGAGCTTGCGTGGTCATTAGCGTGGGTATCCGCGGTAGTAACACCACCTCCTTCACCCCAATTTTGTTAAAGATCAAAGTCGTGGCAGGCGAGAATAGCGGGGCTCGGGGGTACCCAACTCGAAACCTCTAAGTGGTGCATTGGCCGGGAACACGGAGGACCAGACGGACGCCATGGACACCCAGCAGCCCAAGGATTGGCAGCAAGCACACGGCCTCATGCTGAGACGTCTCCAGGGTCAACAGGCACAGCTGGTGGAAACGGTGAGGATACGAATCCAGGAGGCAGAGAAGGGAGCGGGACAGGGCTGCCCCGGATGACTGGGGAGGAGGACGTGGAGGCATATATATATGAGAGGCATTTGAACGGGCAGCGGTGGCTGCAAAGTCCATCCGGTCCTCCTGACTTATAAATGTCTAGCTTTTCTATTTGGTATTGCACCCGCTCAGCACCCACAGTGGGGAGGCTGCCATTCCCAGCATGCCACCTATAAGCCTAAATACCGAAGCAAAGTGGGCATTCAGGAGTTCAGGTTTGTCCTGAATGTCGGTTACCAGCTGTCCCAAAGAGTTAAGCAGGGGTCCCACACTTCCACTTGTTTTCTTTCTACTGCTTAAATACCTGAAAAAGGACTTCTTATTGTCCTTGACTCCTGTGGCTAACCTAAACTCAGTCACCACCTTGGCTTTCCTGATCACTTCCCTACAAGCTCAGGAGGCTTGTTAGTGAGGTCCTAAGGGACCATGACCCAAAGGGGAGGGGAGTTCAGGAAGAGTGGCTGCTCCTCAAGGGAGCAATCCTGGAAGCTCAAGCAATGTCTATCCCATCTCGGAGGAAAGGCAACAGTAGGGCACAGCAGCCCCCTTGGCTCTGCAGGAAACTAGTGGACCTCCTGCATTTAAAAAGAAAGAACTAGTAAAGGATGGAAGACTGGGTCCACCCCAAAGGAGGAGTACTCTGCACTGGTCCGGACCTGTAGAGGGCGAATGAGGAAAGCCAAGGCTGTGACTGAACTCCAACTGGCTACACATATCAAGGACAAACAATAGAATATCCCTTTTTTAGATATGTGAGGAGCCAGAGGAAAAGCAAGGGTAACATTGGACCCCTGCTAAACCATATGGGTCAACTGACAACCGATGCCTAGGAAAAAGCCAACCTGCTTAATGGGTATTTCGCATCAGTTTTTCACCTGCCCCAAGGAACGGCCCTGCTGAATATGGGATGGGAGGGCAAGGGAGAGGGAGAATTGTTACCCTTCATCAATGTTGGCCATGTGAAGGAACACCTTGAGAGGCTGGACACCTTCAAGTAAGATGTCTGGGCCAGCTGACACCCCAGGGTACTCAAGGAGCTGGCAAGCATCATAGCTCAGCCCCTGGCACGGGTCTCTGAGAACTCCTGGTGCTCAGGCGAAGTGCAGAAAGATTGGAAGAAGGCCAATGTGGTGCCTTTCTTCAAGACGGGGTGGAAAATTATGGGTCTGGGGAACTAGAGGCCCATCAGCATGACCTCTATCCCAGGGAAGATCTTGGAAAAAATTATCAAAGAGACCATTCTTGAAACACTGGTTGAAGGCAACATCCTGAGGGACTGCCAGAACAAATTTGTTGCGGTAGGTCTTGCCTGACCAATCTCATCTCCTTCTATGACCAGGTGACACATCACCTGGACAAGGGAGAAGAGATTGGTGTCATATGTCTTGGTTTTTTTTTTTTAAGCTTTCAATCTGGTATCCCATGTTCATCTCGTAGAAAAACTGGCCAACTGTGGCCTCGGCTACATCACAGTCTGCTGACTGGGGAATTGGCTCTGTTGACAGAAGTCAATCATCGTGGTATGCCATGACCAGTGGGGTCCCCCAAGGCTCCGTCCTTGGTCCTATTCTTGTCCACATCACTAATGAAGATGTTAAAATCTGTGTCAGGAGTGAACTGGCCAAGTTCACTGATGATGCCAAACTTTGGGGTAAAGTGTCTACACCCAAGGACAGAATGGTGATCCAGGTCAACCTTGACAGGCTTGGAAAATGGGCGGATGAAAACCTGATGACCTTCAACACCAAAAACATGCAAGGTAGTCCACCTTGGGAAGAAAAACCCACAGCATGCTTATAGACTCGGCAGTGCTACACTTGCTAGCACCATGGCCGGAAGGGACTTGGGGGTCATGACTGACCACAAGATAAATATGAGCCACCAATGTGATGTTGCAGCTGGCAGAGTGAGCAAAATTCTGGCTTACGTCCACAGATGCTTCTTTAGCAAATCCCAGGATGTCATCCTCCCACTGTACTCGGCCTTGGTGAGGCCGCAGCTGAAGTACTGCATCCAATTCTGGGCTCTGCAATTTAAAAAGGATGTGGAGAAGCTTGAGAGAGTCCAGAGGAGAGCCACACGTATGATCAGAGGGCAGGAGAACAGGCCTTATGATGAGCAGCTGAGAGCCATGGGACTCTTCAGCCTGGAAAAGCTCAGGCTCAGGGGGGACCTGTTGTCCCCCTATAAATATATAAGGGGTGTACATCAGAATCTGGGGAACTGCCTGTTCATCAGAGCGCCCCATGGGGTGACAAGGTCAAACTGTCACAAACCTCCAAGACCATTTTGGGCTGGACATAAGGAAGAACTTTTTTTAGTCCAAGGCCTGGAACAGACTGCTGCCAGAGGTGGTGCAAGCACCTACTCTGGACTCCTTTTAAGAGTCAGTTGGACATTTATCTTGCTGGGATCCTGTGATTCCAGCTGACTTCCTGCCCCTGGGGCAGGGGGCTGGACTCAATTATCGTCTGAGGTCCCTTCCAGCCCTAATGTCTATTAAATGAAGTGCTAAGAAAGTGCTGCCCACTATTGTATAGTCCTCCTTGAGGACTGTCCCTAGCTTCCACTATGCATACACCTCTATACACTTTTTTTAATAGGACTGCAATGTCCCTTTTTAAGCCAGTAGGGCTTGCCAGCCCTTCTGCTACCTTTCCTCTTTGCAAGAACAGTTCTTTCTTTTGTGCTTTTGAGGATCGTAGCCTTGAGCAACAGCCATTCTTTGTGCACCCCATTTGCCTTCCCTTCCTGGTCCTGCATTGCCTCCCCTACTAGTGCTCTAAGCCTGTTGAAGTCAGTGTTTTTTTTGAAGTCCAGGGCTTCAATCTGTCTCTAGTGGGTTATGGAATAGAGAAAATCCCACACAATTTACTGATTCGTTTTGATGCACTGGCTGGGGGAGTAGTTAGCTGATTGCATGATTTCACAATGATTACACACTTAATTCATACAACACAATTTTATTTTAAAACTCTTTGCTACGTATATAACACTGCTTAGCTTTAAGAAACACCACAAACATTAA
>NW_005841949.1:405374-406495 GCF_000455745.1 Alligator sinensis | reverse complement strand
TTCAATAGGCTGGTCTCCGCAGTGATAGGACTAAGTCCCCTTCCTTCAGTCCCTTTCAGGTGCTCCGCGGCTTCAGCGTGAACTAAGAGATTCGTGTTCATGGAGAGGGTGGCTCAGGTGATCAATCTGATCCGGCCTACACTTGCAATTCTTCCTTCGTTGTTCTGCAAGTATAGTCACCTCCAAATTGGGACAGTAAGTTACAGTTTTTATTGAGCGAGCTGCCGTCAGTGGGCTCCTCCTACTCAACCTGTCATTACCCCCAAATTTGGGCTCGGATCTTACTCAACAGATTCTTTTGCCTTTGTTAAGCATTTTAAATTACTCTTGGGGAGACTTCCATATCACTGCAAATGCCCTTTTCTTACCAATCTGGTTAAAAGGCCTTGGGGTTTGATCTCTCGGAATTCAGGATATTTGCTCTCTTTGTAAAAGACTTCTAAAGATAAAATTTAAATTAAGACTTTAAACGAAGTCAGGACCTTTTGCACGTAGTCCCAAAAACAATGAGCTAGATAAGGAGAGAAATCCTATCTTCTTCCTGAAACTGGCTAATGGGAGACCTTTACAAACATTCAAACTATTTTAATTCAATATGACACAGTCCTGCTTGTTGATTTGTCAACCTTGAGGGAAATGGTGAACCTGATAATTTCATGGTTGCTGTCACTCAGATTACCCTCAATGTTCAAGCCACACAGCAGATCATCTTGTACCCCTTTTTGATATTTTTAAGGGATGGAGGGTGCAGACTGAGTACCCCATGGTGAGGGAGGGGGTGGGGCAGGTGTTGCAGCTTCATCCTGCACTCCACCCCGGTTGTGCAAGAGTGGTTTGTCGAATGGGGAGGCAGGGGCAGCTCCTGCTAGTACATACACCCCAGTGGAGGCCTGGGGGCACGTGCTCCCCAGATCTGTGTGTGAGGCAGAGGCAGCTGCTGCTGCAAAACTGGACTCTACACCCTGCTGTCCCAAGAGCCACATGATGCCATGTACCTGTTGTGGCTGAGAGAGCAGGGGACAGATGCACGCACAGCATAGCAGGTAAGTTTTTTGGGGAGGGGAAGGGGCAGGACAGGGGAGAGAGAAGGGTCATGGGGAGGGCCAGATGGAGACCCCCCA
>NW_005841949.1:384245-405343 GCF_000455745.1 Alligator sinensis | reverse complement strand
TGGGGAAGGGGCAAGGGTAAATGGAGCCCAGGCTGGGCTGGGTCCTGGGACAATGGGAGCCCAGTAGCATGTCCAGGGGCTGTCAAGGGAGCGGCTGGAAACGGGGCGGCTGCTGGAGCCCCACTGCCCTGCAAGGAGTGTGGTTGCATTGCCAAAAGTACCCCACTGGGCTAGCAGGCCCAGGAGCAGATTAATTGGGCACTAATTCAATTTACAACAACCACTTTCAAGTACCTGCACAGACTCTTGCTGTCACTGCTGCTGCCCCGTGCTGCTGCCATCACCACTCCCCATGCTGCTTTTCCACAGCCAGTTTCATGTATGGCTCTATGGGCTGCTGACAGGTCTTGCATCCAGCCAATCATGTGCTATGGGGACTGGGCACAAAACACATCCACCCCCCTGGTCATTCAGACCCTCATAGCTCTGCTGTAAGGGGGTAGTGACCAATCAGGAGAGTGAGCTGAGGTGGGGAGGTGCCACAGTGTGCTGTGCAGGGCTGGTGGCACCCAGTCCATCCCTCCCCTAGGTAGGAGGCAAAGTATGGGAACACATCAGAGAAGATGCCGACACCATGCCCTGGGGTGCATTCCATCCCCACCCACCTGCCCTCATATACCCCCTATGACCTTTCTAAGTACCTCTGGGGATATGCATACCCCCAGTTGACAACCCCTGCCCTACAGCACTGTTTGAACCATGGGAAACACATGCCTGCAGAGGTGTTCCTGTACTCCTTGCTGTCATGTACTTGTGATATAGGCCTTAGACTTAAGGGCTCACTGATGATGCTGTGATTTCACCTCACTTTCTATGCACAGAGCCATAGAGCTCACTTTCTCTTTTCCTTTGTCTGTTTGCTCCTGGTAAAATCAAGCTGTGGGGTGGGGGCAAGCAGGAAGAATATATACATTCATATATCTCCTGTCCTGGGTCCAGGGAGGACATATCTGACTGGCTTTCCATACAGCTCCTCACAAAAGACTCTTGGGTTGCAGACCAGTGTTGAAAGTATGACTCTAAAGTGATGGAAGGACTTGAATTCTGGTTGCTTTCCCAGCAGACTGCAATCTATTTGGTTTCTGTATCCACAACAGCTCTGCAGTAACTGCCATGGAAGAGACCCCAATGTGCAGGGCTAAGTCCCCAGCTAATTTAAATTGGTGTTGCACCATTGACTTAATTTCCTTCCACTGAACTATACCCATGTATCCCAGCTGGAGACCTGATCCACTGGCTTCAGTGTAACTCCATTTCTTTAACTCAATGACATTTCTGACCCATTGGTTTCAGTTGAGTTGCACTAACTTATACCAACTGAGTTCTATCCCACTCAATTATCACCACTGCCTCCAAAAAGAGGGAAACAGCAATTCACCTAGCAATTAACTGCTGTAATCATGGCCTGCAGAATGGACTAGGCCCTGCCCTGTCTTCATATTCTATTTGCTATTTTAAGGTGCCTGCATGGAAGTGGAGCTGGGTTTGGCACAAAGCAAGACTCAAGAGATATGTCATCAGTTGTCAGCATTATGGAGCTCCTTTCAGGGGGAGGGAATTCCTATCCGTTGCACACACTTCACACCTATAAAGTATAGTTTAGTTCCAACCTCTTTGATCTCAGCAACGCTTATGGAAACTGTTACCCATTTTCGGTTATCTCGCCTTTGCCAAGCAGGCCTTCTATAAAGCCTGAAGCTCTCTTTAAAGCACAATGTTTTGTTTTATCTTGTGATCTAATCCTAAAGGAGCACCATGGCTCCAGTCTTGTTGGCTGGCATGTGCATTGTGCAAGTCTGTGCAGAGCCCAGGCATTCCAAGGGAAGATCTGAGCCTCCTGCGTGAGCAGCAAAGCACCTGGGGAGGGGAAAGTAAAAACAAAATGCTTAAAAAAATGAGATCAAAACTGAAAGACCTGGGCAAACATAATTTTGTTCCCTCACTGAGCTGCAGCATCAAGGCAGGGATGGCTTAGCTTCACCGAGATAGCCATGTTCTAAAGACATGAAGCCATAGCAGTGGCAAAGACAAGGCTACCATGGATTTCCCTTTGGTTTATTCCTTCAGCGTAGTCACTAGCATTCATTAATTTCCCTGTTTTGGTAAGAGAAGATGCAGCTATGCTGAAATTACTTCCTATCCCTTTAAAAATTCTCTTTTCCTATGAGTTCCTCTGCCTGTTGGGGACTGTGAGCTTGAATGCAATTAATCCATTCATTCATTCCTTCATTCATCTCTGTCTCTTCAAAGCATCTAACCAGAGCTTTTCTGCACAACCAGGGCTGGTACCATAGTCTGGGAAAGGGTCAACATTTTCAGATGTACAGACAGGCAGCTAAATCAGTGAGTGGCTTGATTTTCATGTGCTGAGCTAATGTACAACTCCCAGTGACTCAGTATCTCTGAAAATTCAGCCATTTCCTGAGGTATCTAAATATGAAATTGATTGTCTAACTGTAAGTGCCCAGCTAGATCACTTTACCTACCTGGATGGGTCTGTCTCTTGTGGGATTTAATGTAAGGGCAGCTAAACTGCAACTTCCAGAGAGGCATCAGGGCTCCTTCAAGGGTGTCTAATGCTCTCTAGCTATGAGAGAAGGCAGCAGAGTCCATTCAGCTGAAAACCTGGTCCACAGTCCATATTGTCCCTGGGGATATGGGGAAGCATTGGGCAACTGCAGTGGTGGGCCATGTCACTAGTGGAGATGAGGACGGACTTGCTAACCTTGAAGGAAGTGATAGAGGGAACAACTGGAAATGGGGGAGGCAGGGGACCCCATTTCCTAGTGGAGGGACTCCCATTCTTCAATGGATTTTCTTTGACCCATTAAACACCCCGAGGAAGGCAGGACCTTTAAGCCAAGCAACCTGAAATGCTTTGCTAGGACATGGAGTTAGCAAGGTCAACAGGGTTCCGGATTCCTCTACCCAAACAGTCACCTGTAACAGTCTCTCTAAGGATCTGCAAGTAACCCGAGGATGATTTTCTTCTATTCAAAAGTTTGTCTGACTTATCCCAGTTACATAGTAGGTGCAATAAAAGATATCAATCTGAGAAATTCTTCCCTCACACAATTTCTGGACCATCATGGCTACAACCTCACTCTTACATCTAAGGTTCTGACCACAGGGTCAGCCTGTGTCCTGTGAATGACCACTCAGAGATGACTCCCAAAACAATATGTTGGCTGCAGTGAGACTATTACATACTAAGCATTCTAAGAAGGGCCATCAAACGAGGAAGCTGTGCCTGGTAAGAACAATGTGGCACAGTGGGATTCTCAGGTCATAAAGGAAAGCACAAGGGGCTTCAAAGATCTGCAACCAGTGGCATGTGGTGGGGTGGAAATTTAATCAAATTAGACTGGATCCCAACAAAAGCTGTCTGGAGACCCCACGAGAGACAGTGTTAAATTAGAGCTGGTCTGAAAACAGCTTTCACCAGCACATTTCAGCAAAAATGATAAATAAGGTTTCATTGAAGTTTTCCACAGACAAGTCTGCCTCTTGGATGAAAAACACAATATTCCATTAGGGCTGTGCATGCTTCGGACAGAGCTTCAGATCCAGAGAAGCTTCGGATGCTTTGGCATCTGAAGCAGCATGTCTGGATCAAAGTTCTGGCTTTGTTAGGCTTTCCGAAGCGGTTTGGAGCTTCCGAAGTGCTTCGGAAAAGCTTCGGAGCCACTTCAGAGATCCGGCCATAGGGTATAATGGGGAAACAATGAAATATCTATACATTTGTTGTTTTTGGTCTGATTTGGATGATATTTTCAGAAATTATAGTCTCTGCTGTGTGCATGAAGTCTGCCAAGTTTCAAGAAGATCAATGCAGGGGTTTGAATTGCACCCCAAATTCTTGAAAGCAAAACTGATGTCACGTGTACGTGTTACATCACGGGGGGGTGAAAACTGCAGAAGTTGTGGCCCCTGGTGAGGCCACAAAGCAAGCCAAGTTTCAAGAAGATCAGTGCAGACCCCTGCTGAGGCCACAACGCCTGCCAGCTGTCAAGGAGATCGGTGCAGGGGTTCTGGTTTCTGGGGCCCAGCACCTCTAGCTGCTGACAGGCAAAACTCGTGATATGGGTGCTTGTGCAACTGTGTCTGTCTGTAGGCCCGGCTGCTAAGCTACTGTGTTACCAGTTACCAATCAATTATGATTCAGTCAGGGACCAGCTCAATACACAGTACCTAGCTAATGTAGCCAGTTAATTACCATCAATTAACACCTACAAAAGCAGAGACTGAGGAGAGGAAATAATCAATACAGACAATCAACTGCCCCAAAAGAGACACAGACAGTTGCACAAGCACACATGTCAAGAGTTTTGTCTGTCAGCAGCTAGGGGTGCAGGGCCCCAGAACCACCC
The DNA here is from genome assembly GCF_000455745.1 of Alligator sinensis. NCBI lineage: Eukaryota > Metazoa > Chordata > Crocodylia > Alligatoridae > Alligator > Alligator sinensis. The sequence goes on along the minus strand of NW_005841949.1, from coordinate 400,973 downwards.
TGCACTGATCTCCTCGACAGCTGGCAGGCTTCGTGGCCTTAGCAGCAGCCACCATCCCTGCAGCTTTCACCCTGCTGCACCTTAACACACACAGGGTCACCCAAGTCATGAGTTTTGTTTGCCTGCAGCTTGAGGTGCAGTTCCCCCAAACCCCTCCACTGATCTTCTTGAAATTTGGCAGGCTTCATGCTCACAGTAGGGGCTACTACCCCTGCAACTTTCATCCAAATCAGTCAAAAAACAACAAAGTTACAGATATTTAATTGATTCCCCATTATACCCTATGGCCCGATCTCTGAGGCGGCTCCGAAGCTTCAGAGCCGCTTCAGCCAGATCGAAGCAGAAACCCAGTCCAGAGCTCTGGATCGGATCCCTAGCATCCGAAGCGGCCAGATCCAAAGCCGGATCAGATCGCTGCCGGCTCGCACAGGCCTCATTTCCATGTGGAATGTCAGCACAGTGCCTCTTGGGAGCTGGAGGTTGGCTGCTTGGGACTCCCATTCTCACTATAATCCAGGCCTTTAGGCAATGAAGTTGCACCTGAAGACTTCCTGTACCACAATGCAGTGCTCCTTATCAATGCAAACATGCAGACCACTTGAATGAAGCTGGAGAACTGTCTGGTCAGATGATTCCTCTCTGGAGGCTCCACCCCCAGACAGTCTAGATGACACAGTGCAGTGGTCTCAATTTAGATTCCAGTGGACCCTGATGGCCACCTGGGTTCATTTCTGAACAACTTGCAAGACAAATAATATTGATAAGATGGGAGCAGAGTCACTATTGCTCTACATCCTGTCAAGTCACTTAGCTCAAAGCCAGTGCAATGTGGGTGTACCATGCTGCCATAATGATTCAATTGTGTTTTACATCCCTTTTGCTCCAAATGCACTGAATTGGTCCAAGGGTCAGAGCTTTAAAAATTGCAGGCTATTAATAGCTGAAGTCTTGAGAACGCATCCCAAACATGTCTTTTATCTCTATCCCCTTTCTTCTGTGCATCTCTCCTGGTGCAAGGGAAAATAAGGCTAGGTTTTGTCATGCACTTCACATTTCTTTTGCTGCTCTTATGAGGAACAGCTGTCAGTCTTTTTTTTTTCATTTGCATATACAGATCTGAGGTCCCTGTAGAGCAGTATGGTATTTAAAGGATCTCCACCAGCTACTCTCCCTCTGTTAAGGATAAGGGACTTTTTTTGGCTTGTTTTCTTCAGAAACTTTTAGTATGTATGGAATGGAGGAACTAATAGTGCTGGCTAGAATTTGGTAGTGTATGGGAAGGAGAGCTGAAAACTTTCTCACAGCTGTGCCTGTGTACATGGATATGACCTATAGCACTGCTTTCCTTTTCCTTACAGCTCTGCCAGTATACCTTAGCTACATGCCTGCCTTCTCACCCACACAAAGCTCTGTCAGTGCTTCTCAGTCCTGGCCCTGCAGCCATCCTATGCTTTCTTACTGCGTGTGGCTCAGCTGATGGCACAAAGCCAGACCTGCAGCCACCCCACTCCCTCAGCACCTGAGCAAACTGGACCTTGTGATGCTAACTTGGGCAGGTCTTTTCAATCCAGAGTAGAGTGGGCATCTTGCCTCCACAGCTATCCCCTGAGAGATAAGCAGAGTAAAGGTAAGTGCAAGGCTCGTCTTGGTTATTGCAGTAAGGGCATAAGCCCTAGAGTAACTTACATATGATGGTGGGTGGCACTAGGGCTGTGGCTCCAGTTATGCCAGTGTGCTGGAGTACAGAATCAGGCATTTGCACCATCTTGCCTTCTCAGGACCCCATTGACCACCTCACTGTTGTAAATCTGTAATAGCTCTAGTGAGCCAAATCCTGCTGTTGTCAGTGCTGGTACAAGTCCAGAGTAACCCTGTGGAAGCCAGCACATTCTCTGGCCTGTGAGCTCCCTGTGCATAGGGCTATGTGCTAACAGCAATGTCATGTTTAAATCATGCTCAAAGAATTATCTCATACAAAATTAATGAGCCTGAGCTGGTACCGTGGAGGCTCTGAAAACAATTGGGGCCACATCAAGTAGGGGCAGCTGTTTGCCACGTGGGATGATGTGGCAATTTATGATGCACATTAGTTATTAATTAAATAAATCCCACTGACAGGAGGTGACAGCAAGAAATATGCTGGAGTCCAGCTCAGCCCCAGCAAGTCACTTTAAATCTTTCCTCTAAGCAGCAGTTAATCTGCCCCAAGGACACGAGGAGCCCAATTCTGTAGGCCAGGGCTTGAGCAAGGGGGTGGCTCTCTCTCCCCCTCCCATTTGGGGTTATGCCCCCCAGCTGCAGACAATATGGAAGTAGGACACAGGGCTCCCCATGGAGCCTGTCAGCTCTGAACTCTGAGACGATCCAGGGAGCTGTAAGTTTTCCCAAGCTGCAGAAGCGTAGCAATGTGGTCTGGCACCTGAGGCAGATGCCACACACAGGGTCAGCGGGGACTTCTGTTTTTTTCCACACTCCCCCACCAAGTCAGCACCCAAAGTAGCTTTTCTTTCTGTCTGGGGTTTTTCCTTGATATACTTGCAGAGAGGAATATATCCCCATTCAGACTTTGTTCTTCTAGGCTGAACAAGCCAAACTTACTAGTCACATGCCATATGAGAGAGACTCCATTCCCCAAATCATCCTCACAGCCTTTCTCTGCACATGTTCCAGTGTGCATTCATCTTTCTTGAACAAGAATGACCAGCATTACTGCTGTTATTTCTCCTTCCAACACCCAGGCTCTCAGGGGGAATTCAATCACTAATGGGGGTCTAGCTTAGCCAAAGGTGTCAGCAAGCTGAGAATGTTCTTACTTTACTCAGTATTTTAGAAGTACCTGTCAACACTGCTTTCTGAAGGACCCATGTTGTTATAACAGAATTTTCAGCTTATGAAGTCCTGTTGTGGTCTTGCATCCTCAGATCCCAGTATACCAATGAATAATTGACATTAAATTAATACATTTTGGGTGGAATTCTATTTCTCTTTGTGTATCTAAATGACATTTTTGTCCCCACTTTATGTTTTGGACACACACATCTGCACATGTAGACTAAGCATGTTCAGTCAGACATGTATTAGTCAGGCACATATGCAACTATGTGTATATGTACCTGGGAAATAATCCCAGACATAAATGACACTAGGGGAGGTAAGCATCCTTCCATGTTTTAGTCTCAATAGCAAAATGGTTAGGGTACCTGTCCAGAAAATCAGGGACCTGGGTCCAAGTATCACCTTACCCTGAATTGAAAGGTTCAACCTGCATCTGTCCAACTTCCCAGCACAGCACTCTAACCATCACCACAACACAGGTAAGCCTTTATCCAGACTCCTCCCTACACTAATCATTGCATAAAATGGATGGAGAGCGGTACAGTGTGGAAGTTCCTTCCCCAGGGGGAGCAAGGTTCCAGGCTAGAACCCAGGGCCTGTTAAAGTCAACCATAGGGGATCAAAAGTTTGACCACCTCTTTAGGACTGGATATATCATGTTTGAAGGGAAACAATGTGCATGAAATATGAGAGACACAAATGCTCTCCTTTGATTGACAAGCTGGTTATGAAGACTGCCAAATCCAATAAAAGAACCTCAGGGTAGTGTGAATAGACTAGAAGGAAGCAAAATTATGTGTAGGGATGGATTGAGTTTAACACCAGAGGAAGTTATTGACTCATCTCTTGAAGAAAACTACCTTGGCATTTTAGAACATGGTGCCATCAGCAATACTGACATGAAAAGAAATCTACAGTAAAATGTAAGAAGAGGCTCTGTCAGCTCCTAAAATCAAAGTTCATCAGAAACAGCTGTCTGAGAATTAACACCTATGCCATCTTGTCATGTCTTATGTTGCTGCTACTGTAAATTGTGTGTTGAAAGAGCTAAGACCAACAGATTGCCTAGAAAACAATTCAGCTTACATGTAGAACTCTGCGTCCAAAAGTAGACAGACTATAGGTACCTAGATGGAAGAGAGGAAGGGGCCTAAGTAAGTGTATGAAAGATCTTGCATTTATGGAATACTGGGCCCTTTCTAAATATCTCAAACAAAATACCACACCAACCATAAGAGGAATGGGCAGACAAAGAACTGCAGGAAATGGCAAGAATGAAACCCCAGCAGCACATGAAGGGCATTTCAAGAAGATAAGAGGCAAGGATCCTGCATGAAAAGGTGTGAAACTCCTTCTGAATGCTGAGGAAGATTCCTTTCGATGGCTGAGAAACGCCCAGTTAAAATCTCCAACCAAAGTCTCCATTACCTTGTCCTAAAAACCACATACTAATGTAGAAGAGGCACCACATATGCTGAGACTACAGTGCACATTGTGTCAATCATTGCTTGATGACTCCTCAAGTTATGCATTGAGAAAGAAATAGCTAGCCAATGCCCTGGTACTGGTACCTGTAACAGAGACACAGGGGCTCCCCATTACTTTCAGAGGAACAGCAGCAGAGAGCAACCATGATGGAGGGAGCACTGCCCTTGATGAGCTGGCCTTCAGGGGAATAGGCTCCAGGGCAATAAGCTTTGAAACCCTATTGCGAAGCTAGCTGCTCTGCAAAAGTGTGATAGGGCAGAGCCCTACTTGGGTGGCAGGGGTACTACTACAGCTGCTAGGCTAACAGCTATAGCCTGCCTTGGAGACCAGCCAGCAAGCCCAATTAGAGACACCTGTGGGTGGCTGGGAAGCAAATGACCTGAAGGGGCAGGGCTTGGGAAGCACATAAGCCCAGAGTTTGTCAGGGTAGTTAGTCCACCTATTCAAGCAACAGTGGGAAGAGCTCTGCCGCAAGCTGGTGGTGACTGAGCTAACACCTGGGAACAGTAAGTAAGGAGTTGAGGGCTTGCAGGGAGTTGGGACCTAGGATGAGTAGGGGTTTTGCTCTACAGCCAATGTGCTAAGAGTCTGTATTCTAGTCTGAGTGCTTATGCTTTTTGTTTGAGTTTTAACTGGTGGTTTGGGGTGGAACAGTTAGGGGTGGTACAGAGGTCCCGCTGGTGCCCCAGGGGCATGTGACTGTTTTGAGCCCAGCTGGGGGCCAGGTTCAAGGCACTGATGGGTGGTGGCCAGTGAGGGCTGAAGCCTAGATCAACTGAGGCCATGACCCAAGAATGTGAGGGCCAGGGCCTGGTGGCTGTGAAGGGTAGGGGCAGGGCCAGAACCCTAGAAAGGCAGAACCAGGGCCAGGGACCCAAAGCTGAGAGACAAAACAGGAGCTGGCACACAGTAAGCTAAGGTCTGATGCAGTGGGCTGAGGCAAAAGCCCCAGTGAGAGTAGAGGGGCAGAGGCTGAAAAGGCCATGGCCCTAACAAGGGAAAGTGACAGAACAGTAACACCTGTGAGAGATGGGCATGGATGTAGGGGAGGTTGGATGCCTCAAAACTAGCTGTTAAGGCAACTAGTGCCCTGGGGACACAGATGGGCCATCTCAATACAGTGAGGCCTGAGACTGGGAACAGCAGGGTCTGGGAGAGACTTGTTGGCCCAGAGATGGATGAAGGCTCGATCTGGGACCCAAGGGCAGCCTCCTTTATTGCCCATCAACTAGTTGCATTGAGATGCGGCAGTTGGGAAAGAAAGGGAAGGTACCCAGGGAACCAGAGCAGGACAGGAACTACATAGCCACCAGGGGTCATCATGACCACTCCTGGAGCTTGGTCCTGTTACAGAGAGTGCTTTTTGGGACCATCCCATCTCTGCAGGTGTTGGGAGAAGTGAGAGCACAAATCTGACCAAGTGAAAACCAGTGCTGAAGTGAAGATCCTCCAGGACTGGATGGCTGGGAGGAAGCCAGGAAATCGGTTCCACTGATTCAGAGGGCCTCTGGTCATGGCCACAAAGTCTCCATCCTTGATCTTGCTTATCCTTGGGATGAAAGTCTGGCAGGGAAAGAAGAAGAAAAGACTTCCAAATATCAGCACTTAAGAATGGAATTAGGAAGCCTATAGAGATGAAGAGCTAAAGCAATAGCAACTGTTATGGGTAGCCTGGGAACTCTGGCCAAGACCTCCATAACTCACTTTCTGGGGCTTTTTTTAATAAAGCTTTTATTTTGAAGACCTCTTCCATAGCATGATAGCATATTGACCTCTAAAGATCTGTGTGATTCTGAACTCAAGATGAGGCTGTGAAATAAAGTAATAGTGACCCTGTCATATTAATGTGGGAGGAATCCAAATAATTTTTTCACCCCCCAGATTCAGCCAACTCTGAAGCATGGGGCAGCTATTTAATAATGCAGAACAACATGACATCCTTTTAGGAAGGGAACAATTCAATGGTCGGTTGAGAATGAAGGGGTTGGAAGTTAGGTCAGCAGAATGTAAGAACTGGGGATGAACCACATTTGGTAAGGACACTAGAAGACCAGCTGGATCATACTGTGCCCTGGGACAAGTGGTGCACAAGAGGGACACCTACACTGGGCACCAAGTTAGGAGTGCTGGAATTGCCTCCCACCCCCTCAGAGTCTGCACCCCTGCAGCATTCTCATGTCTGTTACTCTAAAGCAGTCCTTGGCAGTGGTGGTGGCTGCTGCTGCTTTAAGAACAGCAGGTAGGGCAGTGGCAGCAGCTCATCTGGGTCCTGTTTAGGAGTTTCCAGAATGGGTAACACTGCTGTCCCTGTCCCTGGCTCTGGGAACCTGCAGCCCCCTGCTGTCCACTCCAGGTTTTATCCTGGGCATCAACTCTGCTTGTTAGGCCGCTGGCTGGGGTCTTTTAACAGCAACAGGTATAAATGGCTTCAGCTCCACCCCTCAACCCCTCCTCCCCCCCCCCAGTGGGCGAAATACAGCCCATGGGCTGGATCTGGCCCACAAGGCCATTCTATCTGGCCTGCAGGGCCCCTAAACAATTTAGAAAAAATAATATTTATCTGCCCTGGGTTCCTGTAAAAAATGATGGGAACCAAGGGCAGTAGGACCCAGGGGAAGCCTGGCAGGCTCCCACAACAGCAGGGCCTGCCTGGCCCAGCCCCTCCCCAGCTGGAAGGCCCAGCAGGAGCTTCTGGTCTGGGAGCAGGTGGCTGTCCCAGCAGTACGGGAACGCAGGTGAGGTGGGGGGGAAAGAGCAGGGAAGGAGCCCGGGGAAAAGCTGAGCATGGGTGGGGGGGAAAGCAGCCCCTTGCCTGCCCTGTGGCCGGAAGCCACTCACAGCCTGCCTGGGGCTGCCTGTGCCTGTGCCAGACAGCCCCATGGCCTGCGAGTGGCTGCAGCATGGGGCTGCAGCATGGGGCGCCAGCCACAGGGTGGGGAAGGGGCTGCTTTTCCCTGGGATCCTTCCTGGTGTGGAGGAAAGTGGTCCCTCCCCTGCCCTGTGGCTGGTGCCCCACAATGCAGCTGCTCGCAGGCTATGCAGAACTGCCCAGAGCAGGCCCAGGTGGGCTGTGAGTGGCTGCAGCGTGGGGCACCGTGCACAGGGTTGGTGAGGGGCCACCTTCCCCTTCCTTCCCCCCACCCCCATGCTCAGCACCACCCTGGAACCCAGCCCCCTGCCAGCCTGGGCCCCACACTGGCTCCGGGCTTGCCCGTTGGGGCTGTGCATGGCAAGAGCAGCTGCAGCCCCCACCCCCAACCTTGCCACGCTGGGCAGTGTTTGCCATCACTGCCTGTGGGCTGCCCAGCGCACAAGCCCTGGGCAGGCAGCAGCAGCCAACACTGCCCAGTGCAGCAAGGTGGGGTGGCAACAGCTGCTGCTGCTGCTGACAAGACAGCCCTGCGTGGGCTGCGAGCGCCTGCAGCAGGGAGTGCCGGCCATGGGGTGGGCGAGGGGCCACTTTTCCTTGTGCTCAGCACCAGCTTCTTCCCTGCCGGCGAGCAGGGGGTCGGGGCTGTGCTCTGCCCCCCACCTGTACCACAGGGCTGGGGGGCACTTGGTGTGAGTGGGCGGGGAGCCAGCGGGAACACGGGGCCTGCATCCGTGTCCCAGGGCCAGTACCAGCAGGGCCCAGAGCAGGGTGGCAGGAGCACGGGGTCCCAGCCAGCAGGGGCTCTATGGAGCCAGTCCAGCTCCCTCCTCTCCCTGCTGGAGCAGCACAGCCTGGCTCCACAGACCCCTGCCAGCCTGTGCCCCATTTTGGGCCCCACCGGTGCTGGCCCTGGGACATTGGTCTCAAGATGGTGAGCAGGGAGCGCAGCACCTGTCAATGGGCAGGGCACCTGTCACGGGGTGGGGCTACCCATTCTGCCCTCGACAGCCTGCCAAAACTGGGTAAGCAGCCCTCTGCCCAAAATAATTGCCTGCCCCTGGTATAGGGGCAGAGTGACATGGGGATTGTAGAATCCACCACTGGTTTATAGCTTGCAGGAAAAAAAATCTGCCTACACACTAACCTAGAAGAGAATTGCTGGGGAACAGAGGACTCCAACAAGATCCTGCGCTTGCCTGTGGCTGAAGTGCTTATCCAGCCTGCATTGCTGCATGGCACTTGAGCTGTGCAGAGTCACCTATTGGAATGGAAATGGGCTTTGGGATATGGGCCAGGGCAGGGAGCTGGTAGCAGAGGGATACAGCCTATGGCAGGGAGCTGTTACCCAAGGGCAGGGCTGAGCAAGGGAATATGGTCCAGGACAGGGAGCTGATACCCTGCTGCCCATCCCTCAGGTATTTCCCAAGGTAGGGAGCTGGCACCTGAGGGGAGTCACTGTGGCCTCTTGGGAATGCCCCCTTAAGGTCCCAGTGTAAGCCAAAGCAGGTCATCAGGTACTTGGTATTAGCCAGGTGAGCTGGGGACTAAGGGGAGGCAGTGCTACCAGCTGGGTCCCCATAGGACATCTAGCAGAGTTTGGGAAGCAGCTTTGCCACTTGCTTTGGAGCTGAGGCTGTGGGTTGGAGATACTCAATTGCACCAAAGGGAAGATCCAGGTCTTGGCTCCCCCTCCAGTGTAGCAAGACAGGGCCGCCTCCTTCTCCCTCCCTCTCCCATTTCCTTTCCCTCCATCCCTCCCTGTAAGGCAGTGGCTGGGCAGGGTGGGAATGCCTGTTTGCTCCCTGTACCATCCCCCTGGCCAGCCCACTTCTGCTGGCTCAGCGGTGAGCCAGTGCTCTGGAATCCAGCACCTAGTCATTAGCAGGCAGAACTGGGACCAAGGAGGGATGTTTCCAAAGCAACAAGAAGCAGAGAACATTGCAGTGCTTCACAAATTACCACCCTGGCCCTGGGAATAGCAGGATTGGCTATAGCTGCCAGGAGAATGGGATCCCACAAACCTCTGCCTTGTCCCCCACAGCCTCTCTGAGTGCAGGGAAGTTCAATGACCCCACGCAGGCTTGCTTCAGCTTGTGCCCATGAGATGGGGGCTCTTCCAGCATAGCCACAGCCTCTATCCCTGGAGCAATGGCACAGGCCAAGTGTGTGTTTCAGGAATCATGCTCACTGGCTTAAGTGGTCAGTGGAGTGAGGGTTATCTGAGGCTCACTGGCCTCCCTGGTCAGGATCCAGGCACATCTGATCTCTGTCCTTCCTCAGTGCCACAAGCAAAACATAAGAAGGCAGGGATGTCTAATGTGTATAGTAGGTCAGGGCATGGAGTCTGGACCCCTGAGCTCCATTCCTCACCTTACAAGGGAATGAAGTCTAGTGGTTAGAGAAGGGGGCTCTATTCTGAGTTCTGGGAAGGGTTGGCTCCTAAAAGTTATTCAGGACTTCTGGTTCCTCTTCTCTCTCTCTGAGAAAGGGATGGTGTTCTAGTAGTTAGAACAAGGAGCTCTGGGAGTCAGGACTCCTGAGTTTTGTTCCTGGATCTGTCACAGGCTTCCTGTGCCAGCTTGGTCAAGTCCCTGTATCTCTGTGCCTTGTTTTTTTCTGCCCTCTGTGCACTCAGCCTCTTGGTTCTCAGGCTGGTGGGAGATGGGAGCTGTGCAGCTGTGGCACCATGGAGGTGGCAGCTTCACCCTAATGCATGGGAGCTCTGGTTCATCTTCAACAGACAGGAATTTTGGGCTTGGCAGCAGTCCTAGGAACCCCTCCTCCAGGGCCAGGACATGAGTAAAAGGCCCTGTAAAGATTTTGGTGCAGGGCCAGGTAACCTATGGTCCATGGGCTGAATTCAGCCCACAGAGCCTTCTGATCTGGCCCATGGAGTGAGGTGATCTCACTGTGCTATGTTGCAGTGGGCTCTGGCAGAGGGGGAGCTGTGCCCATGCCATGCTGCAGTTGGCCAGCACAAGCTCCAACAGAGGAGACTTTAGCTGTGCCATGCCACAGCCAGTCAGTGGGAAGAAGGGGTGGCAGTTCCTAGTACCTGTCTGCCTCCAACCTGACCTGGGTCATTCCAGCCCCTCTCCAGAAAACCTGGCTGATTCCTGGTTTAGATTCCCTCACTAACTGTTTTAGACCCTCCAAAGAGCTAGGTTTGGTGAAATTCAACCCTGCATCCAGATCCAAGAGCTGATTCTTAGCTGTGCAACAGGTCAACTCCACCCTTTCCCAGCTCATCTGAACTACACAGTTGAATGCACCGGGCACTATGAAATGCCCTAATCTTTCTTGCACTTGAATCAGTCATGGGCTTCATAGGCAATGGTTCTTGGCAGCACTGTAGTTATATGTTCACACCACTATCAGGAGCAGGGTGGGCCAGCTGGTTTAAGCCAATGATGTTTCAGGAAAGTCAAAGAAGGGAACTAAAGCCACTGGAAAGTCACCTCTTTACACAAACCCATCCACCTCTGGGCTTCCATCTTATTGGTGTCATGCCTGAACCAGCTGTTGGTAGGAAGAGCAGCATGGCATGAACAGCAGTGCATCCCTCAAAGAGAGGCCTTCCTCATCGGTGTCCTTGGGATACCTGCCTCAGATCCTAGATCCCAAGATCATTGCTCTGTCCTAGACGTAAGCCTTTCCTGGCTCTTCAGGACTGCAGCCAACTTAGGCTACCACATCAGGGTTGTAATGACAGCCTCCCAAGGTGTGGAGACAGCTGGGAAATGACACCAGAACTACCAGCACAGATCCTGTCCCACAGACAGGCTCAGGGGTAACATGGCTTATTTCACAGACCCTGAAGAAGGCACATGTATGGAAAGATACAGGGAGAAGAGAGCCTCTCTATTGCTAGTTGTGTTGATTGCTTCCAGCATTCATCAGTGCTGGGACACATTCTCCTCTGAATAACCCTGATGCCTCTGGAGTCATGCCACTGATGCGTGTGGAATCACTTCAGGCCACAGCAAGGTGGGTGGGCTTGGCTTAGAGTCTATTCCAGTGACCCACCAAAAAATGCACCCAACAAGCAGCATTTCCTAAACATGTTGAGAACAACCCCCTGTAAGAAAGGCCAAGGGCAGAAGGGAAAGGCTGTGGGAACAGGGATGCTGAACATGCACTGTTATGTGGGGCTGCCCCCTGGGAACTTCTGCATTGTCATCTCCAGTTGGGAAGGAGCAGAATCAGGGGCATAAGGGAGTGAAAGGATGCACAGTTCTTGAGATTTGGAGCATTCCCTATATGACTTCTGTTGACCCCCAAGTCCAAAATAAGTCCTACTCACTTTCTCCTGCTTGGAAGCACTTAAATGAAGCAATTATTAGGCAGTGAAGGTGGCTCAAGAATAGTCCTTGAGTAGTTGGGGGCAGACCAGAGTGCCTAGATCCCCTCACACTTCTCCAGACCTAGTGCTTCGTTCATGATACATGGATGGACCACCATGTGAGACACTGACTAATCTGTGCCTGTCCTGGAATTCTGGGTTCAGCTCTTCCAGAAGCTAAGAACAAGGCTGTGAGTTCCCCCACAACCACAGTGTGGTGAAAATGGCACTCAAGAGCAAACGCTTTGGCTAGCAGGATGGTCTCTGAAGAGCCCCCAGTGGAATGGTGATGGGTGAGCCAAGAGGCCCTATAAGGTTCTATGCAGTGAAGCTGGGAGACCCAAAAGGATGGAGTATCAAGTCCTTGCACTACACAGTGAAGGAAACAAAACAGTCAGTCTGTGAGCTCATAAACCAAAGTCCCCCCTGGCACCAGGCAGGGTAGATTCAGGGAGTGCAGCAGTGTGGATGCAACCCCCGCACCCCTCCTGCCACCATTGCTTTCCCCCTGATGACCCAGGTGCAGGGGGAGCCCCAGAGTCACTCCTGCTCTGCACCAGCTTTGGACTGCGACTGTGTTGGGTGCCAGGTTCAGTAGAGGGGAGCAGTGGCTGAAGGGTTTCCTCTTTTTTCATCTGCCACTCCTCCACCATGATTCCCATTTGCCAAGAGCAGACACTAAAAGGAGGACCCCTGCCCCCCCCCCCGGCTGCTGCTTCTGTCCCTGGTTGATGCAGGCATGGCAGGAGCCTCTTGCACTGCAGCCATGGGCTTCAAGGAGCAGCTGTACGGAGTGCAAGGCTTGGCTGGGGACAGCAGCAGCAGTGACACACAGTGCTTCTAGTGCACGCTCTTGGCCAGCAAAAGACACCGGATGAGAAGGAGCTGGCCAGGTATGGAGCAGGATGGAAGGAGGAGCCTGTGTGCTGTCACCGCCCCTGTCCTGGTGGAGCCCAGCACCCCATGCAGCTGCTCCCTGCAGCTCCCAGCAGGAGTGGGGCAGGACTGGGTCTCAGGTTCCACCCATGCTCAGGCCAGCTGGGGACAGCAGCAGCAGTGGTGCAGTGTTCCCTCCCTTCCAGCACCTGATACCTGCCCAGGGGCTCCACCCATTCCTTGCACCTCCCCATGATCTGGTGAACAGAGTGCTACACCCCTCATTAAAGGAAACTCTAGTCGTTCCCCCCATGCACCAGGTGCCCTTCCCTGTGCATGCCGAACTTGACCTATGTCAGTTCCTAGGCAGGAAGGTCAGTTATGTACATATCAGGGGGATGGACTAGATGACCTCATGAGGTCCCTTCCGGCCCTACTTTCCTATGATCTTATGATCCTTTAGTTCTCTCTGATGCTCTTGTTTGGGATAGGGGGACTTGTGCCTGCCCCACCTCATACAACAAGGGGCAGGAACTATGCAGGAGTACAAAGCAGGTTCACACTTTGGGAGAGTGACAACATGGGCCTAATCCAGTGTGGCCCACCCTAGAGAGAACCAAGCCAATCAACTATGGCCTACCAATAGCGAGACAGCATTGAGCCACTATGGCCTGTGTTATAGAAACTCAGGAGAATACATTATAGCCAACCCTATAATACCAATTCAGCCCCTTTGGCCCATCCAGTAGAAACCCAGACAATCATTACAGCTCACCTTGTAGCAATATGGAATGGAGGCATCATGCCCAGCCTATTGTGATATGGGCCAATCCATTATGTTCCTCCGTAACACATGTGGTGCTTTGGGGGACCATACAGTAAAACTTGGGTGTGCTTCTTTTCAATGGAAATTCACTTTATCTTAGCAGATACCTGCCCCCCCCATACACTTGCTGCTTCATTAGTTACCCAGAGTATTTCATTATGGTGAGTAGCACCTAGCTAATACATTTCCAGACCATGCCACTGCAGCTGGAGCCCTGGCTTATAAATATTAATGGAGCATTCTCCAGTATGGCTTGGATAATGACCAGCACTTAGGACTCATAGCTGCACCATGCTCAGTTAAATCAATCAAGCTCTGAAGTACGCCAGTGTTTTGGGTGCCTACCTGGATGATTTGATCTTGCATGGAGCTGGTCACAGGGCAGCATGTGAGCACCAACTCTGGGATAGTGGGTGGCTGGAAATCTGTACAAGCTTTAAGAAGTTGCCTTATAGCCATGCTGTTTCATCTGGAGAGGTAGCCCCTTTCTCACTGTATCCCTTCAGCTCCTGCCCATCTATCTGACTCTGTTCCCTACCCCACTGCACAGTGCCATGGCATGGACAGCCCACTGACAGCGCTCCAGTGCTGACCCACTGCATAGCTCTCCAGCCTTACCCATGGCATGGCTCCACCTTTGAGTCCCACTGTACCCTACTACTACTGCACAGGTCTCCTTCCCCACATAACCCCTGGCTCCCCAGTTTTTCCCATCACAGCCACCTGCATTGCATGACTCTTCAGCCCTGCCCCACTGCACAGCCCTGGGCTTTGTCCCATTGAGTTGTTCACTGGACCCACTGCTCAACTAGCTTTGGAGACTTGTTCCTATTGCTTTTTACCCTGCCTATTGCTTTTCCTGCCAAACAGAAACACAATTTGTGGCATCCACTGTGTGGGGACTTCTAGCAGCAGCTACTTTGGAAAGGAAACAGCTTACTGCTACTTAACAGTGCACAATAGTATTATGGGACTATAATCACCCAAAGACCTCACTGTGCCAGGCATCATACATTCAAGTGGAAGACCATTGCTGCCCAAAGGCTAGTCAAGGGAAGCAATAGGAAAGGAGTAGCTGGACTGGAGGTGGAAAGCAACTGGTTTTAATTCACATGGGTGACTGGTCCCGTCTTAGTCCCAGGGTCCGTCCCCCGCAGGCAATTCTGCAGTGTTGGGGGCAGGTGTGCCCCGGACAATCCCATGATGGGCAATCACTGCGCTCACTGCAGCTGCTTCCAGGAGTGGCTGCAGTCACTCCTAAAAGTGGCTGCAGTGAGCACAGTGATCGGCCAGCGCTTGCGGGGTGGGCACCGGCGTTCTTACCTGCCCCCCCCCGCCTGCCCGCCCATTGCCTAAGCAGCGAGCACAGCCATCAGGGGGTGCACCAACGCTCTCGGGGGTGCACGTGCACCCCCATGCGCCCCCTACATGTCGCCACTGCTAATTCACCCAAATGTTTAATGGCAGTATCTTAAATAATCCAGATCTCCTGATACCCAGCTTCATGCCTGATCTGCTAGATCTCAGGTACAGTGCTGAGGAATATCCTGACCAATTGATTCTATGTGGGGAGGTTGGGGCAGACTATGATTGCTCAGGCTGTAAAATAGTGAGACCACTGGTGCCAGCTACTCTGCAAAAGGTGCCATGGGATCTATTCAGAAGTGCAAGACCTTGTTTAACTGCCTATGTAAAAGATGGCCACTTCCTAGCACCTGCCAACACCAGCCTAAGGATGTGGGGCAAGCAGGACTCAAAAGGAAGAACAAACCCTACTGAATTCCTATGTCGGGCTTTAAACTAGCTCAGACGGGGGTGGGGAGGCAGAAGAAGGAGAACATCAGGAACCTGCAATCTATGGGACGTCCAGCAGTACAGCACAGGTAAGCAATAAGGGGCCCATTGGGCATCAGAGCCGGGGGGCAACAAAGGCACCAGTCACAGGGCTCAAGTGCTTATACACCAATGCTAGGAGCATGGGGAACAAGCAGGATGAACTAGCACTCCTGCTTGCAGAAAACACTTATGACTTAGTGGGGTTAACAGAAACCTGGTGGGACTCTACCCATGACTGGGCGGTACACATTGAGGGCTCTAATCTGTACAGAAAGGATAGAGTAGGGAGGAGAGGGGGAGGGGTTGCACTTAGGTCAAGGAGAGTTATACATCGACCCTTATCAAAATGGAATTAGAGCAGGAGAAAGTAGAAGGATTGTGGGTTAGGATACATGGAGGTCAAGGGGAAAGGGATTTGGTGGTAGGGGTCTGCTACAGACCCCCACACCAAGGCGAAGAACTAGATTTGGAAATCCTGAGGCAGCTCTCAGAGACCATAAAGACTAGGGAAGCGGTAGTCATGGAGGACCTAAACTACCCTGACATCTGCTGGGAGATGCAGACAGCAAATTCCCACTGTTCACGCAGGTTCCTATCCTGTGTACAGGACCTCCGCCTGATGCAGGAGGTACATGGTCCTACTAGGGGGAATGCCTTACTGGACCTGGTACGGGCAACGGGGGATGACATGGTAGGGGACCTACAGATCAGTGGTCACCTGGGGGACAGTGATCACCAAATAATAGAATTCACCATAAGGCATAGAGTGGGAAAGCTAACTAGTAGGGTGGAAGTGCTAGACTTTAGGAAGGCTGACTTCAGCGAGCTCAGGCATTTAGTCAATGACGCACTGCAGGGTAAGAGATCTGGTGAGATGGGAGCCCAGGAAGGGTGGCTCCCCTCTGGTCAGTTAACTAACTCTGGTCAGTTAAGGAAGCAATCCTTCGGGCACAGAGGGAGATGATCCTGATGCGGGGGGAAAAGGGGGAAAGGGGTCAAGAGGCTTCCTTGACTGACCAGAGAAATCTAGAGCAGTCTAAGGGCAAAAAGGGGGGCATATAAGCAATGGAAACAGGGAGAAATTACTAGAGAGGAGTATGCCTCCTCAGCTCACTGTTGTAGGTAGGCAGTTAGAAAGGCCAAAGCTACCATGGAGCTGAGGATGGCATCCCAAGTTAAGGATAACAAAAAATTGTTTTTTAGATATATAGGGAGTAAAAGGAAGGCCCAGGGCAGTATAGGACCACTACTGAATGGGCAAAAGTAATTGGTGACAGAGGGGACGAGGCTGAACTCCTCAATGAATTCTCTGCCTCAGTGTTCCTAAGCGAGGGGCAAGACAAGGCTCTCTCTGGGGTTGTAGAGAGGCAGCAGCAAGGCACCAGACTACCAAGCGTAGACCCTGAGATGGTGCAGAGGCACTTGGAGGAACTGGATGCATTTAAGTCAGCAGGCCCGGATGAGCTCCATCCGAGGGTACTGAAGGCACTGGCTGATGTCATTGCACAATCACTGGCAAGAATATTTGAGCACTTGTGGCACACAGGCCAGGTCCCAGACGACTGGAAAAGGGCCAATGTGGTTCCTATTTTCAAGAAGGGGAGGAAGGAGGATCCAAGCAACTACAGGCCAGTCAGTCTCACCTCCATCCTT
>NW_005841949.1:377558-384128 GCF_000455745.1 Alligator sinensis | reverse complement strand
CCCACCCCATACTGGTGAACAAGTTAAGAGGCTGTGACTTGGATGATTACACAGTCCAGTGGGTGGCAAAGTGGCTAGAGGGTTGAACCCAGAGAGTGGTGGTGGATGGGTCGGTATTGACCTGGAAGGGTGTGGGCAGCGGGGTTCCGCAGGGCTCGGTCCTTGGACCGATACTCTTCAATGTCTTCATCAGTGACTTGGACGAGGGAGTGAAGTGTACTCTGTCCAAGTGTGCGGATGATACAAAACTGTGGGGAGAGGTGGACACGCCGGAGGGCAGGGAACAGCTGCAAGCAGACCTGGACAGGTTGGACAAATGGGCAGAAAACAAGAGAATGCAGTTTAACAAGGAGAAATGCAAAGTGCTGCACCTAGGGAGGAAAAATGTCCAGCACACCTACTGCCTAGGAAATGACCTGCTCGGCAGCACGGAAGCGGAAAGGGATTTTGGAGTCCTAGTGGACTCCAAGATGAACATGAGTCGTCATTGTGACAAAGTCATCAGCAAAGCTAACTGCACTTTATCATGCATCAGGAAATGCATGACAAATAGAACCAAGGAGGTGATACTTCCCCTCTATCGGGCGCTGGTCAGACCTCAGTTGGAATACTGTGTCCAGTTCTGGGCACCACACTTCAAGAGGGATGTGGATAACCTGGAGAGGGTCCAGAGAAGGGCCACTCGTATGGTTAAGGGCTTGCAAGCCAAGGTGAGAGGAGAGACTAGGGCACCTGGACCTCTTCAGCCTCCGCAAGAGAAGGTTGAGAGGTTACTTTGTGGCTGCCTATAAGTTCATCATGGGGATGAGAAGGGAATTTGTGAGGCGCCCCCGGGGGTCACAAGAAATAATGGCCATAAGCTAGCAGAGAGCAGATTTAGACTAGACATTAGGAAGAACTTCACAGTTAGAGTGGCCAAAATCTGGAATGGGCTCCCAAGGGAGGTGGTGCTCTCCTCTACCCTGTGGGTCTTCAAGAGGAGGTTAGATAGACACCTAGCTGGGGTCATCTGAACCCAGCACTTTCCTGCCTATGCAGGAGGGTCAGACTCGATGATCTATTGAGGTCCCTTCTGAACCTAACATCTATGAATCTATGAATTCTCATGCCTTAGCATTAGCTTGGAGGGCGCACATTTCCCGTCCATCCAGGGCCAGTCCAAGGATAATTGGCACCCTAGGCGAACTGTGTATCTTGGTGCCCCCACCGCTTCCAATATAGAGAAAAATAAGAAGTCTAGAATGAACTTTTACATGTACCTATTTGATATTTGGAATGAACAATAAAACTATAAAAACAAATGTTTTAATTGATTGTTTCACACTTTTCATTAACCCTAACACAATTATACCACAAAAACTCTAATAGAATTTATTATAATACATGTACAATTAAAAGAAAATCCTCATAATTATTAGTGTAAAAAATTAGAACTTTGCTTTTTGTGCTTTCAGTTTTGCAAATTCAGAAACAAGTTCTTTAAGACAAAGTTTTTCAGCTATTTCTTGTTCTATCGACACGGTGGCCAGTCCAACAAGTCTCTCTTGCAGCATAGAAGAATGAAAGTATGTCTTTATCAATACACTCCCCACTAGCAACATAAACTGGGAGAGTCAAGAGAATGTGGAGATCAATGAAGATGTTGGGAAAACTGTCTGTCAGTTTATGTTCAGAAATAAACCTCAGTACATCTTGAGGTGTAAGATGTTTTGGAAGTCGTCGTGAAATAGCCTGCAGTTCACTGCACAAATTCTTTCCATGCTGTAATGCCAACTCTAGCTTCAAGCAATGTTCCATTATCTGTTTTGATGTCTTATTTTGTGAACTGTAGACATCATAGAGGAAACCAAAGACTGAATCAAGCTGCTGTATCTGTTCAAATCGCACTTTAACTGACTTAATTGTAGTATCAAGGATTGCAAAATAGAAGTTTATTTTGAATGTTTGTTTTGGGTCCTGAATTGACTTGTCTTTTGCTTCATATGTGAAATGCTGCTTCTTTCTCTGAATGCCTACTGGTTCTGGCTCAAAGTTTGTTGGTAGCTCTAACTCTTCAGCAAACTCACAAGCATCTACCAGTGTCTTTTCAAATCCTTTATCACTCCTGCATTCCTCCAGAAACTTTTTGGTTTGTTTCAGTTGCTGGATTGCAGAATGTATGTCAAAGTCCTTTGCCTGAAGTTGCCTATTAGTAAGGTTGATCTCAGAAAGGATGTTATACCACAAAATGAGTGAAACCAAAAATTTGAACTTGGAAAGGTCATTTGCAAGAGCTTCTGCATCAGCATGTGTTGTATTGCTAGATGATCCTGTGAGGGTAGTATCATCAGAAATTTCAATTAGTGCATCAGAGATATTGCCAAGCTCATAGCGAAGAGGCTCCAAGGCATCAATTCGACTCTCCCATCTTGTTTCACAAGTAATAACGGCCACAAGTTGTTGGAGAGTAGGTTTAGATAAGACATCCATAAGAACTACTTCACAGTCAGGGCGGCTAGGATCTGGAACCGACTTCCAAGGGAAGTGGTGCTGGCTCCTACCCTGGGGGTCTTTAAGAAGCGGCTCGATGCCTACCTGGCTGGGGTCATTTGAGCCCAGTTTTCTTCCTGCCTAGGCAGGGGGTCGGACCTGAAGATCTACAAGGTCTCTTCCGACCCTACTTCTATGATTCTATGTTCCACTCAATGGTTTCATAGTTAGGCATGGTGACTAAGAACTTCCCAACTGTGTGCTGAACCTGAGAAAAACACAAACACGTTGCACTAGGTCAAAGAAACTACTTGCTTCCAAACAACATCTGGCAGCATCATTGACAACCAAATTCAGAGTATGTGTTCAAGGAACAAAAGGCCTGAGGATTAATTTCTATTATTCTCCTTGGTACACCATTGTCTTTACCCTTCATATTACTTACATTGTCATAGCTTTGGACATGTACGTTCTCAACAGATAATGACATTCCTTCAAGCTCTTGTAGAATGCTTTAATTCATTCATGCTGACTTTGTGAAGGAACATCTTGAGAAGCTGGATACCTTCAAGTCAGCCAGCCCTGACAATCTTCACCCCAGGGTACTCAAGGAGCTGGCGAGCATCATAGCCCAGCCTCTAGCACGGATCTTTGAAAACTCTTGGCGCTCTGGTGTACGCGCCAGTGCGCTCTGGTGCCCGAAGACTGGAAGAAGGCCAATGTGGTGCCTATCTTCAAGAAAGGGAGGAAAGTGGATCCGGCTAACTATAGGCCCATCAGCCTGACTTCTATCCCGGGGAAGATCTTAGAAAAGTTTATTAAAGAGGCCATCCTTAATGGACTGGCCGACGCCAACATCTTAAGGGATAGCCAGCACAGGTTTGTTGTGGGTAGGTCTTGCTTGACCAATCTCATTTCCTTCTACGACCAGGTGACCTATCACCTGGACAAGGGAGAAGAGATTGATGTCATATATCTTGACTTCAAAAAAGCCTTCGATCTGGTGTCCCATGATCGCCTCTTGGAGAAACTGGCCAATTGTCGCCTTGGGCCCTCCACGATCCACTGGCTGGAAAATTGGCTCCGGGGTCGGACCCAGAGGGTAGTAATCGATGGAAGTCACTCATCGTGGTGTCCTGTGACCAGTGGGGTCCCCCAAGGCTCTGTCCTTGGACCCATACTGTTCAACATCTTCATTAATGATGTGGACACTGGAGTCAGAAGCGATCAGAACTGGCCAAGTTCGCCGATGACACCAAACTTTGGGGCAAAGCATCCACACCAGAAGACAGGCAGGTTATCCAGGCTGACCTGGACAGGCTCAGCAAGTGGGCGGACGAGAATCTGATGGTGTTCAACGCCGATAAATGCAAGGTTCTCCACCTTGGGAAAAAAAACCCGCAGCATCCTTATAGGCTCGGCAGTGCTATGTTGGCTAGCACTATGGAAGAAAGAGACTTGGGGGTCATCATTGACCACAAGATGAACATGAGCCTGCAATGCGATGCGGCGGCTAGTGTGCATGATCAGAGGTCAGGGAAGCAGACCCTACGATGACAGGCTGAGAGCCCTGGGGCTCTTTAGCCTGGAAAAGCGCAGGCTCAGGGGTGATCTGATGGCCACCTATAAGTTTATCAGGGGTGACCACCAGTATCTGGGGGAACGTTTGTTCACCAGAGCGCCCCAAGGGATGACGAGGTCGAATGGTCACAAACTACTTCAAGATCGTTTCAGGCTGGACATAAGGAAGAATTTCTTTACTGTCCGAGCCCCCAAGGTCTGGAACAGCCTGCCACCGGAGGTGGTTCAAGCGCTTTCATTGAACGCCTTCAAGACGAAACTGGATGCTTATCTTGCTAGGATCCTATGACCCCAGCTGACTTCCTGCCCTTTGGGCAGGGGGCTGGACTCGATGATCTTCTGAGGTCCCTTCCGGCCCTAATGTCTATGAAATCTATGAAATCTATTAAATAAAAGCACCAGTCGTCTCCTTCAACAGTACAAACCCCCCAAAAATGTTCCTTTATGATCACTTCAGTGTTATCCACATCTGCAGATTTTGCCGCATCTACAAAGTGAATGATTATTGTCATCTGCTCAACATGACTTGCATCTTGTGTACAGTCCAGAATTATTGAAACATATTTTACATAATGATCGGCTTTAGATTTAAAGATTTTCTCTTTAACAGCATTTGCTAGGCGTTGAATCCATTCATTCTGCAGCCTTTTCCCCAGGTAATGAACATGTGTTTCATGGTCACTTATTTTACGCAGAAGCTCCTTCATGACTGGACCAAACAAAGCCAGGTATTCAATAAATTTTAAGAAGTTTCCATTACCAGCACTGCGTAATTTTTCATTTGTCCTGCGGAATGCCAGGTTTTCCCACGAGAGCTCTCACTAAAGCAATCAGTCACTCCAATAGTTGCTGACAGTATTCTTCTTCTTCCTTGATCCCACGTAAACTTTCTTCATCAATTGTTTTGTGTTTTTTCAATCGCAGTTTAAGTTCTTTCCAGTTTTGGAAATTTTCCAAATGTTCACTACTTTATTCATGAGAAGAGAGAATTGCAGATATGTTTTTCCAGTCCTTTGAACCATTTTCAGTAAGTGATGATGCACCAATTGTGTTACTGCTAAACAGGGGCGACACGTAGGGGGTGCACACGGGTGCACGTGCACCCCCTGCACATGACGGTGCACCCCCTGCAAAAAGGTGCTGCCGACACTGTTGGCGGCACCTGCAGGCGGTCGCCGCTCACCACCTCGCTGCCAGCACCACCGCCAGCATCTGTGAGCAGTCCCTGATTGCTCCACTGCCATTGCTGCCAGCGGTGCCTGTGGGTGGTTGCTGACCCATGGTCAGCACTCACCACACCTGCCCCCGCCCCTGCCAACAGTGTCAGCGGCATCTACAGGAGCTCCCCGCTCACTGGCTCTAGGCTGCTGCTGCTGCTGCCACCGCCACACTCCTGCCACTGCCAGCACAGCCATGCTCCTGCAGCCACTAGGGGCACATGCCGTTCTTGCTGCTAAAAGCTTGCAGCAGAAGCAAAACACTGAGTCTTTTGACACTGAATATTGTAACCACTGTCACTACATTTCTTCCCCATTGGTGCGTTTGATCTTGTAAGGATGTGCAGAGAATTTTCTTTTATTTCCATCTTTAGAGAAGTGAAATTCCTGAACTTGTTCAGGTCCATGTTCCACCAGAATTTATCACACACGGTCAACACATTTAGGCCATGTAACAGGGTCACCATACTGCAACTTGTTTGTACCTTCCTAATCTTTCACATATGTACCTTCTGCTTCCTTATTACCTTTATCTACCTCAACTTCAGCATGTGTGTCTATAGGTGAATACATTTTCTCGATTTCAATGTCAGTTTGATGCTGTGAGCTACCTTCATCTTAGATTAATAGATGCATAGATTCCTAGGTGCTGGGGCTGGAAGGGACCTCGGAAGATCATCGAGTCCAGCCCTCTGCCCCAGGGGCAGGAAGTCAATAGGGAATCATAGGATCCCAGCAAGATAAATATCCAAATGTCTCTTGAAGGTGTTCAAGGTAGGCGCTTGAACCAACTCCGGCGGCAGTCTATTCCAAACCTTGGGGGCTCAGACAGTAAAGAAGTTTTTCCTTATGTCCAGCCTGAAACTGTCTTGAAGAAGTTTGTGACCATTTGACCTTGTCATCCCTTTGAGTGCTCTGGTGAACAGACATTCCCCCAGATCCTGATGAGCACCCGTGATAAACTTTATAGGTAGCCACCAGATCACCCATGAGCCTGCACTTTTCCAGGCTGAAGAGTACCATGGCTCTCAGCCTCTCGTCATAAGGTCTGTATTCCTGACCTCTGATCATGTGTGCGGCTCTCCTCTGCACTCGCTCAAGCTTCTCCACATCCTTTTTGAATTATGGAGCCCAAAACTAGACGCAATACTCCAGCTGCGGCCTCACCAAGGCCGAGTACAAAGGGAGGATGACATGCTGGGATTTACTTGAGAAGCATCTATGGATGCAGGCCAGCATTTTGCTTGCTTTACTAGCCACAGCATCACCTTGAAGGCTCATGTTCATCTTGTGGTCAATCATG
>NW_005841949.1:373682-377453 GCF_000455745.1 Alligator sinensis | reverse complement strand
AGTATAGGCCCTAGGACAGAGCCTTGAGGGACCCCACTGGTCACAGCGCACCATGACAATTGTCAACCACCACCCTCTGGGTCCTACCGTAGAGCCAATTTCCCAGCCAGCGGATTGTGGTGAGGTCGAGGCCGCAGTTGGCCAGTTTTGTCAAGAGGTGATCATCGGATACCAGATCGAAGGCTTTTTTAAAGTCAAGATATATGACATCAATCTCTTCTCCCTTGTCCAGGTGATAGGTCACCTGGTCATAAAAGGAAATGAGATTGGTCAAGCAGGACCTACCTGCAACAAATGCATGCTGGTTATCCCTCAGGATGTTGCCCTCAGCCAGTCTGTTAAGGATGGCCTCTTTGATAATTTTTTCCAAGACCTTCCCCTGGAGAGAGGTCAGGCTGATGGGCCTGTAGTTTGCCGGATCCACTTTCCTCCCTTTCCTGAAGACAGGCACAACATTGGCTTTCCTCCAATCTTCAGGCACTTTACCAGAGTGCCAGGAGTTCTCAAAGATTTGTGCTGGGGCTGAGCTATGATGCTAGCCAGCTCCTTGAGTATCCTCGGGTGTAAACCGTCAGGGCCAGCTGACTTGAAGGTATTCAGCCTCTTGAGATGTTCCTTCATGAGGTCAGCATTGATGGAGGGTAAGGGATCTCCCTCACCTGGGCCTCCCTGTCCTGTAGTGGGCAGGGGGTCTCATGGGACTGGTGAAAAACTGACGCAAAATACCCATTTAGCAAGTTTGCTTTTTCCTGGGCGTCAGTTGTCAGTTGTCCCATCTTGAAGTAAGCTGCCTTCATCTTGAAGTTGTGAACTACTTCCATCTTGATGTGGGTGACATCGAAGGTATTTCAGGAAGGAACTCTTTTGCTTTGCCTGTTCTTTTGCCTGTTCAGCTTTTCATTTACGATACTGAGCTCCAGACATTTTTTTCTATTTGCCATGGTACCATTCCCCTAAAACAGTTTAAAACTGTTTCAAATAAATTATCAATATAGAAAACAATCAATCTAAGTACAATTTCAAAGAAAATTCTGACTGTGATGACATTAATAATGTGGACAATTGATTAAATTATCATGGAAGAAATATGATTAGGCACTGCCTAAAGTGCCGTTAATGGGCAAACTGCCCCTGCAATCAGGAAGGTATTTGTTAGGATGTACAACTAAGGGTGTAAACATGGTAACTGGTTATCTAATGTTGGTCAAGACTGTGTGGTCAAGCAGATGTTTTCCTGTTTATCAAGGAGCTTTGTAAACTAAGTATTATTTCCTGTGTACAGTACTCTACTAATTTACATCTTTTATCTAGTAGGTAGCCAGGTTCTCCGAGCAAATTAATACTTCCTTAGCATGGTCCTCTGTAAAGTAAATTGTCATTGTCTATTGAGTAGTTATGTTTACTTATGTCACATATCCTGTCAAATTTCTGGGTCAACCAACCTTACATGGAAGCAAAGTCATACAACTGTTTCCTTATACAACAATGATACAGGTGTTATAAAACAAACTAATTAAAGAATATCTCTTGAGCTTGCTAGGAATTAATTAGCACTCATTCGACATTAACATACATATTCTAAATACCTATGTATCTCTCACATGAGTATCCAACCATAATATATACACAAAGGCTTACCTCTAGCTTGACTTAGGTTAAAAAATCACATGCGTTCTTACAATAATTAAATGTAACAATTCAGCAATCTTACTCCGACCATTTCTAGACATTATAAAATAGAGAATATTAAACATGACCACTCAGGTGTACCTATGATAATAACTACATTCATACATCAGTTCTACATCATATAAATTAAATGAGATCTGCACAATCAAACCAAGAAATTCCTACCTTGACGCCTGTTTCCTGAATTATGGGCACAATACATATCTGTACCCAGAGTTGGCATATTTTGATCATCTTACTCTTGATGAAATCTTAAACTCAACTGATGAAATCTAGGGCACTTTAGATTTAAAAAAATGTGGTTGGAAGGGAGAAGGAAGGTGTAAGAAATCAGTGTCACGAGCTGTAAGATGATATAGGAGTAGGGTAGCTTTTAGGATGACGTTGCCAGCGGTATGCTCTTATCACAACTCTTCTTGAGAGTTGAAAAGGTAGGAGTCATGAGGGGAGTGTGAGAGAGCTGTGAGACTCACTTAAAGCCATGTACAATCCCTTGATGTAGCTGTGGTAACCAGGAGTTCTAGCTGTGATGGTGGTTGATTCTAGTGATCTTTCCTCTGAGATCTTTTCAGAGGTCTTTCTCCCCTTACCGAACCAAAGGTCTTAGACCAAGGTGGAGCTATAGCCAGCCAGGGCTTTATTTAGAATAATGTTCCTGTTATTTTGTTCTGCACATAATTTTGGGGCCCCCCAAATTTTGGCGCCCTACGTGACTGCCTCGTTCACTTAATGGTTGGACTGGCCCTGTATCCACCACCCAGATCCAAACCTAGAGCAGCTTGTGAGATCTGGGGTGGAAGGTGTGGGCATGCAGCACTTTTATTTCCCTCTGTCTCATTCACTCACTCACTCACATACACAGACCCATACAGAGTCATGGGCTCTTTATATCCATCCTGTCTAGATGGGTGTGGCGGCGACGTGCCACCACGGGTATGAGAGGAGGTGAGGGAAAACTGCAAGGTGCACAAAACCCAGAAGCAGACCCCCCAAGGGGGGAACTTACCTCCGGCAGACTCGGCGGTGCAGGAGCCAGGATCACGGTGGCAGCCGCAGCTGCGCAAGCTGGCATTATGCCAGATATTTAAGCAGCTGTTCCCCACGCAGGAGGCAGCCGGTCCAACTGCGGCGGCTGGCATGACTGCTGCAGGAACATTTAAAAGCCCCGACAGGACCCGGGGGGGAGCCAGAAGGAGAGAGAGGTGGCTGGAAGCACGTCCGGCGTGCTGAGGCTCCTGCCGGGAAGAAGCACACTGTAGCCTGTGCAGTACTGGCAAGTGAGGCAGGGGAAACCTTTGAGCCCCTGACCAAGGCAGAGCAGGGGAGACACAGCAGCTCCCTGATGGAGGCAGGCCAGGAGAGACCAGCACTTCCTCTAGGAGAAGTAGAGCAGGGGAGGGGTTCAGAGTCCCCTGGAGATCGCTGGGGAAGAGAAGGTGGCTCCGCATCCGGCTCCTCCCCAGGCGAATATTATTTCTGAAGAGGATAGGGAGAAACGAAACTAAAGGAAAGTAGGGAAGTCCAAGGAATAGCGAAAGAAGGGACATGAGCCAGCTAAGTTGTTCAGCTGCGTGCTCTTCCCTCCATTTGAGGCCTACTGAGGGGCAAGCCTGCAAAGACCGAGGCTAACATCCAACCAGCACATGACCGGTTGGCGAGTGGACGGGGTGTAGGGGAGGCAGAGCCCCGTGGAACATCATGCCTAACAACTGTGAGTACAACCGTGTCGGGGAGTCTTTCTGGGAAGATCTCCACTGAAACCCTCTTGTGACAATTTAACAGCAAAGTTGTGGCAGGCGAGTCGAGGGGAGGGGCTACCTTACCGACAAGGGATACCACCCATAAGGCAACCGACATCACAATGAGGTAAATGTCACAGATTGCCACAGAGCTCCTTTGAAAAAGATCCTTTGCTCTGGCAGGGGATGGAAGTGCTCAGGCTCTGGGACCGTGGCTCTGTGGATGTGTTTATTCTATTCTAACTCCCAGGACACCAGGCTTCCTTAGGAGCTCTCGCAGTGTCATTTCCGAACAGCTTCTCCTCTACACAGACTCACCCACTGCTCTCAGCAATGCCCAAGC
>NW_005841949.1:349226-373651 GCF_000455745.1 Alligator sinensis | reverse complement strand
TTGCAGTGGGGATGGGCTTTTCAGATCACACTGATGGAATGATGGGTTCAGCTGCACATCCCTGTCACAGCTCAGCTCTCAGCTCAGCCATCTGTTTACTCCTCCTTTTCTTTCCCCATGGCAACCAGCATCAGTTTGGAATGGTCAGGGGGAGGTTTCATACACCATCGGCTGACCACCAATCACTCTGCTCCGACATTGCTTATGGGGCCTGCTGTTACTTGGTATTAACTTCTGCACATCAGACAGGGACAAAAACGGAACTGACCCCAACACCCAGCCCAAACATTCCCCAGCCACCCACCCCTGGGGTTTCCTCAGTATCAGACACATATTTAGCCTCCCCATCCTTGAAAGAAAAAGTGTGTAGCAATCATCTGTGGTGCGTCTGGCTTCTCACAACAGGAAGCACACATGACCTTTCCCAGAAAGGACAGAAACAGCTTTGGGCTTTCCCCATTACATCACTACCTCTCTGCTCTGCCGGACATTGGAAGAGTGCAGGGTGGGAGGGGAAGGTCAGGGTATGGAGAGGCCTGGTATGTCTCTCCTGTTTTAGACAACTCTCCAGCCACTTTATTGCTGTAAACTCTTTGTGAGAGGAGGGTGATAGAATAAACCCTCTACCACCAGGCTGTCCAACTTCTAAGTGGCCAGGGGCTGCCTGCCCCATGGACCGCAGCAGTGGGAGCCATACATCTTGGAAGCCATGCATGTAGTGCCCCCTGCACAGTACATGCTGGTTCCCCCCCAACACTTCACAACATACCCTGCTGCACTGTGTGCACATCCCCACTACTGCGCTGTACACATGGATGCACCCCATCCTTCAGTGCCTCACTCATAAGTTTCCCCTGATGCACTGTGCCATGCAGGCATCCCAGCCCCACCTTCAGCTCCCTGGCTGCTAGCTCCCTCACTACACTGTAGACTCTGCTACACTGGGCTGCCCTTCCTAGGGCAGGGGCAGAAAGCAGAAGCCAGAGGAGGAAGGGGGAGCCCAGAGCCTCTGGCTACTGCTTCAGCTGGAGTGATGCAGAGAGTGGCAGTCAGATGTAGGCCACACATTAACCCCTTGTGGGCCACATGCAGCCCATGGGCCACCAGTTGTGCACCCTGCTCTACTGTATGATCATGGGGCATATCCACACACGCAAGTATGAGCAGTTGCAGCAACTCAAATAG
Organism: Alligator sinensis; assembly: GCF_000455745.1. NCBI lineage: Eukaryota > Metazoa > Chordata > Crocodylia > Alligatoridae > Alligator > Alligator sinensis. The sequence goes on along the minus strand of NW_005841949.1, from coordinate 372,466 downwards.
AAACGGTGCAAATTTGAGCTCGGGCTTTTTGCCTCAGCACACATGCTCAGACATACAATTTGTTGTGGAGCAAATTGTGCCACTTGGGGCAAAATAACCCTGCCTGGCACCTCCAGGATCTGCAGCCAGGGGGAGCTAGAGCCCGGGGCCAGCATCTGTCCTGGCCCCATCAGTACAAAAAGCTGCCCTGTCAAGTAGCTCTGGGCTACTTGCTCTCAGGAGCTTCTGGGAGGAAGATGACCATGCCCCTTCCTGTCCCAGGCTGCTGCTGCTGTTGCTGGTTGCTACAAGCTTGGTCTAAGGAGCATCTGGGGAGAAGATGGCCAGACCTCTTCCTGCCTCTGACTACTGCTAGATGCTGGCTTGCTCTCAGAGCTTTTGGGCCCTCCTCCCCCAGGTCCAAACCCTGGGGAGGCTGGTCCTCAGCTCCATCTCTCCCTATATCCCCATTTGGGCCCTCCTCCCCCAGGTACAAACCCTGGGGAGAGTTATCTCCCCGATGATGGCCCTCTCACTGGGGTGCCAAGACCCTGGCCTCTGCCATGTGCACTCTTTCTGTCGCCAGGTCATGATCCAGCTGGTGGCGGGAATGCGGCTGGAAGCTGAGGGGTGCCTGGCAATTCCTTATCAGGGAGCCCTGGTAAGGATTTTCTATATACTGGGAAACCTGTGGTGCTTCTGGTGCCATGCCCTGGGGCACTTGCATCATTAGTGCCCCATGGGCCAGACAGGGAGGGCATCCAGGGGTCCCACTGGTAAGAAGAGTGCCCCTACCACTGGCACCCTTTCCCCCTCAGGCTCCCCTGGCACCTCAGCCACAACTAGGAGCCCCAACATGATCTCAAGGGACCCTACCCCCCAACCAAGTTTGGTGGAGTCCCGGGGAGAGCAACATCAACCAGGGGAGAGAGGGAGCAGGGCCCCCCTGCCCCTAGTCATGCCACCACTGTAGCATGGCTGCCCCACCCCCACAACCCTCACCTTCTCTTGCTGGAGCCTGTCCACCTGAGGACCACCCCATGGGTGAGTGGGTGCAGGTCCCCTCTGGGCATAAAGGCAAGAGGAAGGCCCGGGTGCAACTGAAGCCCTCTGACATGGAGGACTCCTTTTCCCTTCCCAAGACCACCACACCAGGGGGAAGGAGCAGCCCAGCCTCTGGGGGCCTCCCCAGCTGCGCCTGATACCCCACCCCCAGGAAAGATCAAATGGGTGATCCCCATGGAGGAGGTTTCAGGGCTACTAGGTAGTCCCGAACAGGAGCCCATGGAGGAAGCTCCTCATTCTGCTGACCAGGACCTACCCCCGAAACCATGGGTGTCAAGGCTGAGGCGAACCCAAAGGAAGTCCCAGCAGCACAGCCTCCTCCCTCTGATGATCTGGGCAATTACGGCAGTGAGTCCTGGGGGAGGAAGTCCCCTTTCCCAGGACCCCGAGGCAGATGCAGATGCTGAAGCCACTTCATGCCTGACAGATCTCTTCCCTCCCCCTCCCAGAAAAACCTCACTTCCAACCTACCCCATAGTCCCACACCACAGGGGGTCATGGTGGGGTCCCCTAATCAACAGGCTGATCTTGTTGGGGACCCTGCATTGACCCCCTCCCCCCCAGGGCTCCAGCTTGACCCCACCATCTTGTGAAGGAGCCCCACCTCCACCCCGTCCCAAAGGGCTACAGAGCTCTCCCAATCACAACCAGAGTCCGGGGTCTTAGCAAACCAGGGGATTCAGATGATGCCTAAGGAGCCCTCTGAGCCCCAGGACCAGGAGGAGGACACCCAAGAACCAGCAGGCTCCATGGAGCCTGTAGACCTCTCAGTCCCAGCGGTCCCCAGGGATAAGATACTTGCATTTCTTGACCATGACTACACCCGCTGGTCTGCCAGCAAGGTACAGCTAGCCTTGGACTGCTGAGGAGATTTTGACAGTGTCCTTGCAACTGCAAGGGCGCAGGCGGGGGAAGGCAAGGGGCCTAAAAGTTGCAATGCCTAGATCTATTGGCGGGCCTGCAGTTTCATAGACGCCCTCTATATGTATGAGAGGGTGCTACACAAACCTGTGGGACCCACAATGGCGTTGAGATGTGCAAGGCCCCTGCTCACCCATCTCCTCCACTCCCCACAGCCATGAGGTCATTTAAGATCTTGACCCTCAATGTCCACGGCTGCAGAAGGGTCTCCAGAGGTACCAAGTGCTCTCTTTCTTTCAGGAGGGAGGGTACCCCGTGGTATTCTTGCAGGAGACCCTGACAACTCCAGCTGATGAGCCTAGTTGGTGGCTGGAGTTGGGGAGGCAAGGTCTTTTTTAGCCATCTCTTAGCCACCTCTTGTGGGGCGGCCACCCTGTTCTCCCCAGGCCTGCAGCCGGAGGTTCTCCAGGACATTGAGGTGGTGCCAGGCCGCTGGATGCACCTCCGGGTCCAGGTGCAGGGATTGGTCCTGAACCTTCTGAACATGTACACCCCTGCAAAGGACCCGGAGTTGGCAGATTTCTTCTGCCAGGCAGCCACATACATCAGCACCCTCAACCTTTACTAGTGCCTGGTCCTTGGTGTGGACTTTAATGTCACCCTAGACGCCCAAGACCTTGGACTGCTGAGGAGATTTCAACAGTGTCCTTGCCACCATGAGGGCACTGGTGGGGGAAGGCAATGGGCCTAAAAGTTGCAATGCCCAGATCCATAGGCGGGCTTGCAGTTTCATAGATGCCCTCTATGTGTATGGGAGGGTGCTACACGAACCGGCGGGGCCCACACTGGGGGGTGAGATGTGCATGCTGAACCATCTTCTCCACTCCCCAGAGCACTGAGGTCGTTTAAGGTCGGGCAGGGAGTGGAACCAGTCTGCTGTGGGCATCCTCAGGGAGATCCTGATGGACTACTCCCTTGCAGACATCTGGCGTGCCTGTCACCCTGCTGACCCCCCTGTCTTCACCTATGTGAGAGTTGGGGAGAAGCAGGCATGCCATTCTCGGCTGGACTGGGTTTATATCTGTTTGCCGGGCCTACTCCTCTGGCATTTGGCTGACCCCTTTCAGCGATCACCACCTTGTCTGGGCCCAGGTCACACTAGGCCCTGGGTGTCCAGAATCAGCCTACTGGCATTTCAGTGCCAGTCTGCTGGAGGATGTGGGCTTCAGGTAAGCCTTCTGGGAGTTCTGGCTGGCCTGACAGGAGCAACGGGCAGCTTTCCGCTTGGTTTGGAGATGTTGGGATGTGGGGAAGGTGCGCATCTTGCTTTTTTGCCACAGCTACGCTCGGGGGCATACCCGGCAGAGGGAGGTGGTCTGGGAGCAGCTTGAGTGGGAGGTGCTAGAGCTGGAGAGGTGTGTGGCCACCGACCCAACCAACCTGTCCCTCTGCAGAGAGTGTTGGGAGACGCAGAAAGAGCTTCATGCTCTGGATGACCACTGCACCCACGGTGCATCTGTCCGCTCACGTATCGAGCTCCTTTGGGCAATGGCCCACAGCTCCTGCTTCTTCTATGCCCTGGAGAGGAGGTGGGGGGGCCAAGAAGTACATCACCTGCTTTCTGGCGGGTAACGGTACCCCCTCACGGATCCAGGTAAGATGCGCCAGCGTGCGCAGACCTTCTACAAAGCGCTCTTCTCCCTGGATCCGACCGATGCCGAAGCCTGTCAGAACCTGTGGGAGGGACTCCCACAGGTCAGCATGGGTGATCAGGACTGGCTGGAGGCTCCTGGCTGAGTTTTTTTGCCTGCCCTCCACCTGATGTCTGGCAACAAGGCGCCAGGCATCGACAGGCTGACCGTGGAGTTCTGCCAGGCCTTCTGGGATGTCCTTGGCCCGGACCTTGACACAGTCTGGGCTCAATCTGAGGGAAGTGGGGAGCTCCCCCTATCATGCTAGAGGGCCGTGCTGACCCTCCTGCCAAAGAAAGGGGTTCCCCATGACCTGGGGAACTGGCGTCCCGTGTCCCTCCTCCGCATGGACAGAGGGACAGATAGAGGTGGTAGTGAAGGCCATCTCGCTGCGCATGCGGTCCATGCTGATGGATATGATCCATCCTGACCAGACGTACATGGTGCCCGGATGTTCCATCTTTGACAACCTGTACCTGGTTTGGGACCTCCTGGAGCTAGCGCACCAGGAGGGCCTGTCTTTTGCCCTCCTATCCTTGGACTAGGAGAAGGCATTCGACAGAGTGGATCACGGGTACCTAACAGGTACGCTGTGGGCCTTTGGCTTCGGGCCCCACTTCGCGTGGGCTCTCCAGATGCTGTATGCCTCTGCAGAGTGTTTGGTGAAACTCAACTGGACCCTGACAGAGCCCATCCCATTCAGGAGGGGGGTGCATCAAGGGTGCCCATTGTCAGGCCAGCTGTATGCCTTGTCCCTGGAGCCCTTCCTCATTCTCCTGCAGAGGCAGGTGGCAGAGTTGATGCTCTGGGAGCTGGTGGTGCGGCCAGTCCTGTCAGTGTATGCTGACGACATCATTCCTCATGGTCCAGGATTCAGGTGACCTGGCACAGGTGGAGGCCTGCCAGGCATTGTACTCGGCAGCCTCCTCTGCCTGGGTCAACTGGGTCAAGAGTTTTGGCCTGGTGGTGGGTGATGGGTGGCAGGTGGGCTCACTCCCACCTGTGCTCCACAGGATCTGCTGAAGCGTGGGTTCATTACTCTATTTGGGGGTCTACCTGTCCTCCACAGACCCCTCCCCACCAGAGAACTGGCACCAGCTGGAGGCAAGGATGGTGGAGTGGCTCTGGGCATGGGCAGGGCTCCTGAGATGTCTCTCCCTGCATGCGAGATTGCTGGTGCTGAACCAGCTGGTCCTGTCCATGCTCTGGTACCACTTACATACCCTGCCTGAGGCCCTAGTGGGACTCCACAGATAGGCGCTGGCCTTTTTCTGGCCAGGATGGCACTGGGTCACTGCAGAGGTCCTAAGCCTCCCCTTGTGGGAGGGTGGCCAGGGCCTGGTCTGCCTGCGCAGCCAGGTCTTGGCTTTCCGCCTTCAGGCCCTGCAACAGCTTCTATACAGTGTAGGTAGCCATACGGCATGGGACCACCTGGGGCGTGCTTTCCTCTGTCACTTCCAGGGGCTCCAATATGACTGGCAGCTCCTCAGCTTGTGGGACTTCTTCCTGCAGGACCTTCAAGGGCTGCCAGATTTCTACCAAGACCTCCTCCGGGCCTGGAAGCTGGTCTCCATTTCCAGGTCCCCTGCAACAGTCGCCCAGCGTGCCGACCTGCTCATTGAGCCCCTCCTCTGGAACCCTCAGCTGGAGGTGCTGACGGCAGAGGCGCCCCAGTTGTGACAGAGGTTGATCCTGGCTGGTGTCACCCATATTGGAGACCTCCTGGACTATGATAGGTGGGAGTGGGTGGACTCTGCTGCACTGGCCCAGCTGGTATGGGTCTACCCACAACACATGTGACCTACCATCTGGTTCGGGAGGTGAAATCTGCCCTACCTCCCAATGCCCTTGCCTTTGTTGACCAGGTCCTTTCACGGTGGTGGTTCCCCCACCCCGGTCCTCCAGCCCACCAGAGTTTCTTGTGGAGCTGGTATCTCACCTGGCTTCATGGCACTCCCCACTCCGCCACCTGAGCTGTCTGGAAGACACCTGACCGGTCATTTTTCCACCATCCATCACCACCACCTCTACACACTTGTGCGCTGCACTGTCCATCATGCTGCTCTTACATCCCACCCAGACACCAAGTGGCAGGATCTGCTCAGCAAGGGCATGGCTGGGGCACTCCAGTGGCTGAGTCTGTACTCCCCCCTCATCCCACAAGCCACTGGGGATCTCAGCTGGCAGCTCCTCCATGGAGCCGTTGCCATGGGCGTGTATGTGACGAGTTTCACAGACACCCCAGTTTCCTGCCCCTTCTGCAGGTAGAGGGAGACCCTGCAGGGCTCTCACACAGTACCAGCCACTGTAATGCCCTCCCTCACTAAGTCTGAGCTAACCGTTGGTGGTCTGGTGTCCCTCCTGCGTCTATCTATGATCCAATTGGGAGATTTGTCTTGGTCTGTGTCTATGAATAGATGCAAAGAACTCATTAAAGAGCTCAGCTTTGTCCCCTCTCTCTGTCACCAATTGCCCTAGTTTGTCCTGTAGGAGTTCTATGCTACCATGCGCCTTCCTTTTGCTCCCTATATACCTGAAGAAGGATTTTTGTTGTCCTTAATTTTTGTCACCAGCCTAAATTCTAATCCTGCTTTGGCCTTCCTAACTGATTCCCTGCAAGTGCGAGCCAGGGAGGTATACTTCTTCTTGGTAGCTACCCCCTGTTTCCACAGCCTGTATACCTCTGTCTTTGCCCTTTAGGCTTTCCTGGACTTCCCTGTTCAGCCAAGAGGGCTTCTTGGCCCCTTTGCTCCCTTTTATGCACAATGGGATTCTTTCCTCCTGTGCCTGTAGGAACGACCACCCTTGAGGAACGACCACCCTTCCTGGACCCCCATTTCACTAATTCTCTTGAGCTTTAACACCTCACTAACTAATCCCCTGAGCACACTGAAGTTAGCCTTTCTGAAGTCTAGCACTTCAGCCCTGCTGGTTAGTTTACCCATCCTTCGCTGGATAGTGAATTCAATCAATCAATGGTCACTATCCCCTAAGTTACCTTGTACCTGCAGATTCCTCACTAGGTCATTCCCTGTAGCTAACACCAAGTCCAGCAAGGCCCCTAGTGGGATCATCCCCCAGTGGGATCATATACCTTCTGCATTAGGTGGAGGTCCTGTATGCAGGTTAAGAACCTACTTGAGTAGTTAGATTTGGCTGACTGGTCCTCCTAGCAGATGTCAGGATAGTTTAGGTCACCCATGACAACCATATCTCTTGACTGTCTCAGAGCTGTCTGGAGAATTCCAGGTCTAGCTCATCCTCCTGGTGTGGCAGTCTTTAGTAGAACCCCACTACCAAGTCCCTTTCTCCCTGACCCCCTTGTATCCTGACCCACATTACCTCGGTTTGGCCCTCCTCTAATCCCATCTTGATTATAGAGGACGTATAATGCTCCTTAACATAGAGAGCAACACCCCCACCCCCTTTTTCCCCATGCTGTCCCATCTGTACATCCTGTAACCCTCAATGCCTACTGCTCAATCATGAGTAGGGTCCCACCAGGTTTCAGTTAGTGCAACCAAGTCAAAGTTGTTGCTTGCAAGCAGGAGTGCAAGTTTCTCCTGCTTGTTTCCCATGCTCGTAGCATTAGTGTAGAGTAATGTCTGTTCTCTACTATAGGTATTTCCCTGCTTCTGGGCTTTTTTGGTTGCCATGTGGGGCCGGGAAGGAATTTGTTCCCCCTCCTTCAGATATGTCAGGGTTTGTTTGGTTTCTTGGGTTTTTTGGGGGGCGAGGGGGGTTTGCCTTCCTCAGAAGCACTGGGTGTTGGCTGCAGCCAAGGCTGGGGATTTTGACCCGGGTATGCAAGTGTTCCAGCTGGTACTTAAACCTAGAGGTTCCTGGGTCTTGCCCCTCTGCTCAAATTCAGACCAATCACCATATTAGGGTCAGGAAGGAATTTTAGTTCATGGCCAAGTTGGAACAGACTATGGGGGTTTTGCCTTCCTCTGTAGTGGGGCATAACCCTCTAGTTTCAATTTCTTGAACATATTTTAACAACCTTCATAGCAGAAGGACATTGCCTGCAGTGGCGATGCGTAGGGTGTACACAGGTGTGTATGTATACCCCCTGAGAGCACCAGTGCACCCCCTGACCGGTCGCACTCGCAGCTCAGGCAACTTGCAGGGGAGCAGGCAGGAGCTTCCCCCCTGGAAGCGCTGGCTGAGGAGTGCAGCCACTTCTGGAAGTGACCGCAGTGATCAGCTGCCTCGCAATCAGGTGTGTGGGGATCCCCCCCCCCCCCCCCCCCCCAACTCCATCAGTGAGATTGGCCGCGGGGGACCACCCCCGGTCAGCTGTGGGGGCATGTACCCCTCCTGACTAAGGTTGCACCAGTCTCCCATGTTAGAAATAACTTCTTCACAGTAAGGGTTGCCAGAATCTGGAATGATCTTCCAAGGGACGTGGTACTGTCCCCTACCCTGGGGTCTTCAAAAGGAGACTAGACAAGCATCAAGCTGGGGTTGTCTGACCCCAGCGCTCTTCCCTCTCCAGGGCAGGGGGTCAGACTCGATGATCTTCTGGGGTCCCTTCTGACCCTAACATCTATGATATATCTACTGCTAAATCATTCCTGACCAAAGCCTATCCAATCTCGTAAATGCCTTCAATGATAGATATTCCACAGCTTCCCTAGGCAGTCTATTCCACTGCCTCGCTGTTCTAACAATGAAGATGTTTTTCCTATTATCCAACCTAAATCTACTTTGCTTCATCTTTATGACAGAGGCAGCCTGACAATGGAATTAGGTTCAGAGAGGGGCCCAAGAGCTTGAGGGACTGAAACTACAACTCATATAAAGCACCACAGTAACAGTCCTAAAGTACAATATTTCAACATTCGAATTTCTGATGAGAAATTCAGCTTCTGCTTGTTAAACACCTGCAAAGCCCTGTAACTGAAAACTTCCCCTGGGGGAAAGTTCATAGATTCTTATTTCTAGTACAATATTGCCTAGAGCCACAGATGAGATCAAGGCTCCATTGTGGGGGGCACTGCACATACACAGCAACAGGCAACCCCTGTCATAAATAGCTCCTAATCGAAAAAAAAGAAAAAAAAGAAGGAAAAAGAAAGGAGTATTCTCCCCATTTCACTGAGGAAGAACCAAGTCACAGAGGGGCCAAGTGACGTGCCAAAGGTCACACAGGGGATCTATAACTAAGCCAGAGAGATTCAGAGATTGCAAAGAAAGGACAGTAGATCATCCACCCTGGACTGTTTCTCACAGCACATAGCATGTCATCCAGTTAGTCCCTTATAAAGCCCAGTAACTTGTGCCAAGCTAACACTTATCTTGCAGAAAGGCAGCCAGTCATGGTTTGAAGACATTAGACCCTGTCTCCTTGGTAGGTTGTTCTGAGGCTCAGTCATCCTCAACGTTAAAAACATGTGCTTCATGTCTAACTTGAATTTGTCAAGATTTTACATGTTAGGCCTTTCTCCTCTATATTAAAGAGCCCTTCCTTACCTGGCCCTTTCTCTTCAGGAAGGTATTGATAGTCAAATCACTTCTTGATCTTCCTTTTGAAGAGTGAAACAGACTGAGCTTTTTAATTGCATTGTAGGAGGGTATTCAATGACTAAATGCCCTGCCCATTGTCCAATGCCACAAGGCTGTCCTTCCCCAGGGCAACCCACCTGGTCTCCTGAGAGATGGTTCTCCTCAGTGAGAAAGGCCATTTGTTAGTATAGCAGGGTATAAGTTCTGGTTGTCCCCATCCAAGTGTTGATGAAGCCTGGCAAATAGCAAGTGGCCTGTTACTCTGTGCCCTGTCCTGGTGCTATGGGTTCATGGACCCAGCAGACTCTAGTATTGCCTTACTCCCTCTAGCTGGAATGCAAATTGCATGCTACAGGGCCCTTCCACCTGTATTGAGAGTAGCTTTCCCCATCATGTGTCCTGTTTTAATGCTGGCAAGGGATATATTACCCTTTCCATTCTCAGGTCTCACAATCAGGCACTTGGGGCTTACAAAGCCTGAGAAATTGGCAGAAATGGCACTCCATTGTTACAGTTCTACCCTGCAAGCCTCTCATGTACCCATCATACCCACTGCAGTGCATTTACGTTAAGGCTTCACACTTATTGGTGTAATAAAACACAGCAGGGATCAGGCCACATGTTTTCTTGGGGAGGAAAAAGAATGACACTTTGAGCAGGGCTTCTTCCTGTTCATTCCTGAAGGGAGAATGACAGATAATCCCTCCAGCCGATGTTTTCTACTAGAACAGATGGAAATTGTGTTAAATCACTGCCACAGTGATGGAGTGGCTCAGCTGCCTCAGCAAGAAAAGATCAGCCTGATTCAAAGCCTTTGGGAGGCAATGGGACACTTCTGTTCACAGTGTTGGGCTTTGGATCAGGTTCACAGTCAGCAAGGTTTTTCCTCCTGATTTGGGAGAACACTACTTGCAACCAGAGGCACAAAAATGGTCTGATAGATCTAGAATTCAGCTAGGGTCGCATCCAGGTGTGTAACAAGTGGTTGCCAAATTCAATCCTCCGGTAGATGTTTTTACAGGGTTTCCTGAATTCCCTAGACCAGGGGTAGGCAATGATTTTTGGCCAGAGTGCCTAAAAAAATCACAATGTCTACCTTGGAAGGTGCTGGAGTGCTGACATGCTGGAGCCCAGAGCAGCTGTTTGCAGCCTCCCAGCTGCAGCCGGCCCACAGAGCCCAGTCTGCTTGCAGCAGGGTTTGTAGCCTCCCAGCTTCCTGCTGGGAGCAGCCTGGGCTCTGTGGCTGGCAGCAGCTGCTTAGAGCCCGGGCTGGCAGTGGTGTGCTGAGCAAAAGGCCTGGGTGGCTTTGTGTGCCATGCTCGGATGTGCGCCGGGAGTTGCTGATCTCTGCTCTAGACAATCTGAGTGTCATTTGAGCAGGGTGTTAAAAAAAACCCCACTAGCCCCTAGAAGCCCTAGTCAACTGCAGGGCACCATGGTCTTCAGTGCTGTACAGAGAACACATATCCAGAAAGATGTAATCCTTGTTCCAGCAAGCTTATAATATGCAAGACAAGTGATTCAAAGGGCAACAGAAAAGGGAAGTCACCCAAGCTCACAGAGACAGACCCCAAGTCCCCCAGGTTCTACCACAGGGATGTCCACTGCTCCATCTCCCAGGTGACTCCCCACACGTGCTCTCATGTTTGCCTTGTTTTAAAATTCATCCCTTCAGTATTTTAATAATGGTTGGGTTTTGCAGAAGTCCTTGAGTTTTTTTTAATCCTGTTTTAAGTGAATGTTTTCCAAAGGATATTGCATTCAAATGTCTCACCTCCCCTGGAGCTCTACTTTCCTTCAGGTCATTCTAACCAAATGAAATCCTGTGCCCTATAAACAATAAAGTTTGGAGCTAGCTTCTCCACTAGTGTAAATCACTGCAGCTCAATGGAGCTGTTTCATATGTGCTGAGCATTTGGGCTTTCTGAGAATCAGCTCTGGCTGTGGACAGGAAGCTGTCCCTAAATGTCATTTTGCTGGACATCAAAATTTGAAATCTATTTCAAATCTAAAACCTACATTTTTAAGTTTAAAAAACTGGCCAATCGGAAGTTTCCATTTATTGTGGGGATATTCCAATAAATGCATCTAGATTATACAGTTGAATCTCACCTGTAAAGGCCTTGAGGCAGAGACCATCATTTATTACATTTCTACAACAGCTAGCACAATATATGAATGAACCCTCTGATTGAATGACACTTCCACAATAGAAGTGTTAAAGGAAGAGCATAATACTGAAATGGGGCTGTAATGTGTAAGAAATGTCAGGTTACTCTTTTCTCGGCTGCTTTTCTCAAATCCAAGCAAGTTAAATACTGGAAACAATGTTAATGAGACATTAGGGTTAAGATGCAACACACACAAAATTCAGGATTTTGAATTTTGTGTGTGAACACAGCTGGGGATCATTCAGCAACTGTGAATTAAGCAACTTTGTGCACATATAAGAAGGCTTTAGAATTAGCTCCATTCAGTCATAGTAAACATTGCCCTGTGTGAGAAGGTCAAGTTCCCATTAACGCAGCCACCATAATTGTGAATTCCCTCATTCTTGTGCATGTAAAATCACAACAGTCCTGCTAATCACCTTGCATTAAAGCAGCAATTTGCAGGCATTAAACATAATCCACCAGGCAACTGCCAGAGAACAGGAATGCATGTTTTCTGTCAGGGACAAAATGTAAAGAAATCTGCCTCTGCAGCTCTTGTGTTACTCTCTTCTGTTTCATTTCCAACCATCTGAAGCTATGCTGATAGCTCATCAAGCTTGTCTTTTATCAGCTTCTGGTGGAAGCAGATACAGTTGAAAGTTTCAGGAATTGTTGCTTAGGATGCAGGTTACCCTGGTGACTGTTGCTATAGAAAACACTGCAAGGCAAAATTTACAGTCATATTCATGTGTCCATCAGTGTCTTCTAGAAAAGTCTGTTGTGTCTTGCACAGGCAGTATCCCTGGTTCATCCTGGCATGACGTGTGTGACTGTTCATGGAAAAGCAACAGGAAGAGATAAGCCACTCCTTTTTCCTGTTAGCTGTCTCTCCACTCCACCTTCTTCTGAGCCGTGGCAAAGGCAGATTGCTACAGTGCATTAAGATAGCATAAATCCTAAAAGATACTACCACCATCCTGACTGCCTAGAAAAAGCTATTAAATCTTACAATCAAGGGGGTCTCCATGGAATGAGTTGGAGGTCCACCCATCTATACATGGCTCTCACACAGTACCAGCCACTGTAATGCCCAGGGGTCAAATACAGATTAGCATTAATATTTTGTGTCAAGTAGATCCTGCTTTTCCCAACTCAAGGTTTGGCTGCTCACATTTGGTTCTACATTCCATATTATTACATTTCCTCAAAATATCACTGTACCAACTGTTCCCTTGTTTGATGTCTCAAGAGATGGGCCAATGCTGAACAGTTCATGGGAACAAAACATCTTGTGTATTCATGAAGTCCCTGGCAGGCACAGCCATGGCCCACTGAGGATACATGAATCTCTCAGACAAGCAGATCCTAAATCACTCAGGACTGTAAATCCTGAGTGAATCCTGAAAGCAAACAGGACCCAGATTTATGGGAAAAAATTCTTCTTTCACATGCGCTGGTGTAAATCAGGAATAGCTCTATGGAAGCCAGTGGAATGGCACTAGCATAAAACTTGTAGAAGAAAATGGAGAATTAGGTCCAGGAGCTTGCTGCACTCAGGGTGCAGAGTAGGTGATATGGGAGTATCATGCTCCAGGCTGTCTCATCAGTGGGATTTTGATTATGGTTTGGAAGGGGGTTTCTCCTGACCACAGGACAGAGGCCAACCACAAGGTGACAAAGCCATGGATGGCCTTTGCAAAGTTCACATTAGACAGGAACAATTACAGACTCTTTGACAGTTACAAAGGGCACAGATGGGACTCTCCAAGGAGCTTAAGGGATGTTTAATGGAATGTAGGTGTCTAACTCCTTTTGGCTGCTTGGAAAATCCCAGCCAATGTTTAATTCCATTTTGGGAAGTGACCATCTAAGAATGGCTGACTCTGTGCAAATGTCCTCTTGGACAGCAACTCCTGTCTTGAGAAATCAAAATAAATGGTTTTTACACCCTGCAGCCTTTTTAATTCTTTAAGGCCAGCTCAGAGCAGGGGCGGGGGTGGAATTCCCTGGTCCTGTAGCTAGTTCACTGACAGTAGAAGGAATGGACTCTATTCCCATGGGCCTCAGAGCCAGCCCAGGCATGGGTAGGAAGCCCAGTTATACTCCTTTGGCATCCAGGGCAAAAATGATCCCTAAATTGCTCCTGTGTGAACTGACTGCTGATGAATGGGGCTGGAGAGAGGACATTGAGCAGGACAGAATCGTTCCTGGTGACTGTAGGTAAGAAAGAAGCCCCAGAGAGCAACTGTCTGGTCCTAGGGGCAACTAGGGGAAAAATAAATTATGTTTGTACATAAGTGCCTAAGTGATTTAGGCACCTTAGCCCCAGTGACTTGCAATGCAGCTGTGGCTCCTTCACCTCACTGGCAGATTTGAAAATGTGCCAAGCCATTTCAGGAGAGGTCCCTGCAGAGCTTCATGTGAAGATTTCTCAGTGCTTGGTGTTACTCTATCAAATTTAGGGGGCAGGGTCTTCTCTTTCCACCCCAGACCACCCCTTTCCTGCAGGCCCACTATCTCCCACACAGTGACAGGATTCCCTCTGCAGCATCCAGTGTCAGATCTGTGCTTCCGTAAAGCTGCCTCTTTAGAGACTGCTAATCACTCCTGTGCTTTTTCTCAGCCTTGTCTCCCAATGAGAGCTGCCAGCTTACTAAAAGAGCAATTGTTTTCAAGGCCATCTGACTATCAGCACTTGTGTCATCCAGTGAAATGAAATGTCCATGATCTTTTATACAGTGTTGCCAACCCTGAATATTAAAAAATCATGAGTCAGGATAGCAGGAACTAGCTTAAAAAAAAAAAAAAGTCAGGATAGCGGGTTGGCTGAAAACCACAAGAGTTTAAAAATGTGAAACGTGGTGTTCTTTGTAATCATTTCCTGGTGTCTTCGGCTGTTAAAAGTCATCATGAAGCATAGAAAGCTACTATACTTTTAAAATAAAATTCAAGGCTCTCATGTAATCCCTTGAATCCAGGAGCTGGAGGTTAAAGAAAAACCTCAAACATTGTGAGTCCTTTGGTAAAATCTTGAGAATTGGCAATACTGTTAGCATCTGATTAGTATTACATGAAAAACTGCAGAAGCTGAGCACAGACCCACTAGGCCAAACCAATCCTGGACATCATACAACTGAGCCCAGTGAAAGCACTGAGCGGGGAGTTAGAAGATCTGGATGCCAGTCCCTACTCTTGATTCATTGTGTGGCCTCTCCTTTCCTCCATTTACCCATCTGTAAACTGCAGATCATGTTCTCTGCCAGTGTCACAGACAGCATTAGACCCAGTCTGTTAATGTCTGTAAATCACTTTGGATTTTAAATAGAAAACTCCAGTGCGATTGTGAATTTCCACAGGGGCTTGAAATCTCAGCAGCTCAGTATATGTGCCTGCCTCTAAGCACCTTGCGAGCCCATCAATGACAAACCAATGAAAGAGCCTGGTAAAGACATCATTAATTGGCAGAGCTGGCTGCTCAGAGGCATGCCTCTTAAACACTGCAGGCAGCCGCTGATGTTCTGTGAGGATGACATGTATCACAAGATCAAAATAACCTTGCCTGAGAGCGCCAGCTGCCTGCAAGCCACAAGGCTGAGTATAGACTTGTTGCATTGGTCTAGCTGTACCTTTCTGAACAATGGGAAGGAGCATGCATGTGCCTGCATGTGTCTTTGCATCACAAACACCACAAGGATTTTTTGGGGCAGATGGTGTGTATAAAAGTACAGGAGCATATCAGCTGATATTAAAATAATAACTGCTTTTTGGGCAAGTGGTAAAACTGTGTGTATGTGGAGCTGGGGGTGGGGGAGGGGAGAAGAGCAGTACAGCATAAATAAAATTGATACTATGTGCACAGGGGCGTGGGCAAGTTTGAGAGTTTTCACATGCATACAGTAGGAAGTTTCTGGGAAGTGGGAATGCACACACACACACACATGTGTGTGTGTGTGTGTGTACAAATGCACGTGCACATCCGTAGGTCAGGCACATCCACAGGGTTTTGGCAAAGGTCCCAGATATCCTGACAAAATAGCCTGTCACCCCAGATTTAAGCAGCCTGTTCTAATCTTTAACCATGTGTATGATCAGGAGTTTTGAACAAAGTGTCTCACCTAGGACTCTAAACCAGGCTTTACACTGAACCTGCTATGCAGCAATAGAAGTTGTAATTTGAAGGTGCTCCCTAACTAAAGAGACTGAGGAAGTTGATAACTGTGGGATGGTCCCTCCATTAAACAGCTGGTTAGTTATAGACAGACAAAGGGTCTGCAGAGGTTGCTTACTGCTCCACAAATGAAATTTATTGTTAGTTCTTCTCATTTGCATGCTGGGATTGGATTTTGGGAATATCTTTGTGCTGTCAGAATACCCCTGTGATCTTCATGTTGTACTGCCCATTTGATCGGCACAGCCCATAGGTTGAGAATCTGCACTCATTGTCTTCATTTAAGGGACCCCTACCTGCCATGACCTTAAATAACAGAAGTGATTGGGAAAGGGAGACCTTTGAAACTTTGGGGGGAGAGCAGAAAAAAATTCCCCTGTAGCCATGCAATTATGCTAGCAGCACAGTGGCAGGCAGAAGTCACCACTACCCCTGTGTGTCACAGCTGTCCTAGGCACCTAGGTGCAGTGTTACACCTCTGCTTTTGAAGAAGCTGTTTTCTTACAGGGTTGAAGCAAAGGCCTCAGAGGCCCTGGAGCCTTGGATGGTGTTAGTGCAGCTTGCACTGTCAATCAGCAGATTGCTGGTGGTATTCCTCTGCAGTCCATGCTGGGCGAACAGCCTGCTGCCCTGGAAATGGAAAGCCCTTGCAGAGTAGACATGTTTGGAGGGAGATAAGGGCTAACTGGCTTCTGGGAAGAGAGAGCAGGCCAAGTTCTGTGTGAACAGCACTAAGGAGCTTATGAGTCTCACAGCTTCCTTCTGAACTTGGACAAGGTTAATTGACAGTTAATTCTTTTGCAGCCCACTCAGGACACCAGCCAAAGGGCTGAGGGAAGAGAGTTGAAATGGATTAGGCTGTACCAGGAGGTTGCAGACAGCTGCTCTGTCTGCTTAGTCATGTGACTGCTCTGCCACCAGCCCAGCTGCCAGGCCATGCTCAGCATTAGTACTGCAGCACTCGGCGTGTCAGACCCTGTCTCTCAAAAGGCTAGGGCACAGCTGCACACAGGAGCATGAGTCTGCTTGGGATGCAGCTGCAGGTGCACACATGCACTAAGATCCTTACCCTGCCCTCACTGCCATGGCTGGCTGGCATCTGTTGTGTGTTGTTAGCTCAGGGCCCAGCAAGCCACTGGCAGACTGGCTCCCCATTAGTTTGTGTACTTCAGGTGAGCATCTTACCCATTCGCTTTAAAAAAAAAATCAAGTCCACAGAGTTCTTCCAAACTGGGGGAGAGGAGTCAGCTAGGTGCTGAGTTGCAGCCTGAATGCAACTCCCACAGGCCCCTTCACCTGCAGAAGGTGGAGGGGCCTGCGGGAGTTTTCCTGCAGGCCCACAGGCTTTTCTCTTAGCTGGCTTTTCTCTTAGCTGTTTTCCCGCAGGCCCACAGGCTTTTCTCTTAGCTGTTACTATGTACTGGATTAGCAGAACCTCTCACCTACTCATATGAAAACAAATCTGGTTAAATCCAAAGGAGGCTACTCCATCTTACAACATTTTAAGGTCTGACTCAAGAAGGGGGAACAGGTGATGATAACTGTAGTAAAAACTCATGGACCGGGTGGCCATTGCACCAGGTCCTATCTAAATGCAGAATAAAGAGCCAAACTCAACCACTGAGGTTATGCAGAGAGAAGAGGACCACTAGTGCCTCAAAGAATCCATTCACAGCAGGGCCAGAGAAGTCAGGGTTGAAGTAGTGAAATTAAACTTTATTTAATTAAACTGAGTGGTGGGAACCCCTCCCCCCAAGTATTGAGTATAACTCCCTGCCAATGGGACCAGCTTCTCATTTCAGTATCAGCAGAGAGCCCCTTGCAAAAAACAAAACAAAAAACAAACAAAAAATACCACCTCTGAAGTTTCATTAGGATGGTATCACCCCTCCAACCATACAAACAACTTTGGGATTATTATTTAGCCTTTTTTAGCACTATATAGGGTGGGTGCCCAACTGTTCAATTCAGTCTGCAGGCAAGGAGGGTGGGTCCTGCCCTTATTTTTTCAAACAGGAACTCAGTGCCATTACATTGAGCGCCACTGGTAGGAAATCACTGCCAGGACAGGAGGCTTCAGGACTGGCAAAGTCTGTGGAACTTTAGAGAGAGAAAGAAGACATTGTCACTGCTCCAAGAAACATATAGACTGGTTTCCCAGATGAGTGAGTTAATTGTGGAGCTGGATGTGCACTGACTGCCAGGTTGGTCCGGGCTTTTCCAGGCACTGTGCTATTATCAGAGTGATTCAAGCCTGCCAGGGACAAGCTGCTGTTGAAGCACATGACTGTCAGGGACAGCAGCCATCCAGGAAACCTACCATTAACTCCTGCCTGCACTGTGCTCACCAGGGCAGTCTGAGACAATCTCATTGCAGTGATGATGTTGCTCCCTGCTTGGCTGCAGGGTCCACACATATTGATTACTGGGTTCAATAAACACAAGCATACAATGGATGAGAAGAATGAACAACAAACTTTAATTGTGCAGCAGTAGGCAACTTCTGCAGACTTTTGTTTCTCTATAACAAGCTGTTTCCTAACTGAGGGACCAACTCCCAATTTCCAATTTCCTTAGTCTTTTATCAGGGAGCATCTCTAAATTATAGGACACATATACACATGCCAGACGGTTGCTCCAATGTATGCTAATTAGGATGTATCAGATCAGACTTGATTAATCGAGTCTATTGGAGCATGCTAACTAGCATGCTCCAGCAGCCTCTGCATTATGTCTATTCAGAGTCCCTGCACTTCAATATAGTGGCAGGGGCACTTTAACCAAAGCTCAATGAATGAGCTTTAATTAAAGTGCCTCTATCACCATTTTGAAGCACAGGATGCTGAATGCACGTGATGCCATAGGCACTTTAATTAAAGTGGCTCTCAGAGCTGCTCTAATTAAAGTGCCCCCTTCCCCACTCCGGCACATGGGTAAATATGCCCATAATGTCTATCACTACACCCCACGCTAGGTCTGATTTTACTTGTCTGGATTTTTTCCCGAGTGGTTACAGCAGACAACAGACAGGACTTCCGCATTCTATAACGTGGCAAGCCTTTGTGAAGCACAGGGACAGCTGTTGGGGCCTGGGGATACAAGGGTTATTGCCCTGAGAGTCACAGCATCCAGAGACTGAGATAACGATGCACAAACAGGAAGATAAATTCCAGCAAAGAGTTTGGCATGTGTTTCCTTCAGAGTGGGAGCTACTCCAGAACACTACCTCCTCCTACCACAGCTGTTCACCAGATATAAGCTGGAGGAGGAGGACACATAGCAGGACAGGTTCCTCCCCAGGGCTGCTCTGCTGATTGGCACCATCACTCTGTCACTAATGGAGATAAGACTGTACTCGCACTTGTCCAGCGGAAGTAGGAGCAGCTCTCCAACATCTCCCCCATTCAAGAGGAAAATCAAGGCCTGGGAGAGGAATGTATATGTTTCCCTTCACTTTGGTTTACTCTCACCAATTTGCTAGTGATGCAACCAATGGACAAGGTTTGGAGTCCTGGAGCAGATTGGCAATTGAGAAGCTCCACCCAGATTAGCTGCTTTCAGCTCAGATTTGATGTAGCTCCATCCTGGTAGCTGAAGAGTTGGCCACGCTCCTAGAGAGCAGCAAGGCAACATGCCAAGTCAGACGTAACTTATTTGTGTCACCAGAGAAGAGCAACCTCTTCTCATCACGCTTTGCCTGACAGATGTCAGAGCCATGCTGCAAACCCACAAGCCCTTGCAGCCAGGGTCATCCTTAGTTTGACTTTCACTGCTGGGGGGGGGGAAGGGGATGAGGGGGAGCAGGTCGCAGGGTCAGTCCTTACTGCTGAACCTTGTTGGGTACTGTTACATCCACAACAAAACCTACACTGAGGATTCTCTGCAAGCGTCTTCAGTAGCCACACTCAGAAGCCCTTGCGCTGGTTCAATTTGATGTTGAGCTTATCCACCTATAACAACAGTTCACTGCATCAGCTCTCCTGGATCAGTACAGGCCCTGAGGGTAGATGGGGTTACACCAGTATAAAAGTGCTTAGTATGGTACAGCATGGAAAAGGAATCACTGCGTCTATATAAGGTCTGACTATCCCCACTGGGAATGATCCCCAGCATTTGCTACTTTAACAAGCATTGTTGCAACCCCTCAGGAGCAAGTACTGAGGAGGAGGAATCCAAAACACAACTACATGTTGCAGTGCTAGAAAAGGTCACAGACACCAATGCTTTCACTACAGTAACCATCACATGGCAGCTGATGTGGACCAACAGTAACTGGACAGAATGCCCCCCCCCCAGTCAGTGAGGTCTGACTGCAAACCCTTCCCCCACAGAGGTGTCAGCCCTTGAGCCATCACCCTGTCTCTTGGGATGGAGTCAGATGGTTCGCCTACTTGTCAGACCAGGCTCTGGGGCTGTTTGTCACCTAGGATTTATCTCAGCTGCTTTGACGTCAGTCCATTTGTCAGTTCTGAACCTCTGTTACTCCAGGGTAATGACAGTGGTTAATACAGTGACCAAATATCCTCCTTCAAATGTAGCATCATATGGATGGACAAAACCTGTCTTCAAACCAGGAAAAGACTGCGTGCACATTTGGTTTTCCCTAAGAGTTACTATTCCCTGTCTCTGGGAAGGCCTGCTTACTTAGTCATGTGACTGCTCTGCCACCAGCCCAGCTGCCAGGCCATGCTCAGCATTAGTACCGCAGCACTTGGCGTGTCAGACCCTGTCTCCCAAAAGGCTAGGGCACAGCTGCACACAGGAGCATGAGTCTGTTTGGGATGCAGTTGCAGGTGCACTCATGCACTGAGATCCTTACCCTGCCCTCACTGCTGTGGCTGGCTGGCATCTGTTGTGTGTTGTTAGCTCAGGGCCCAGCAAGCCACTGGCAGGCTGGCTTCCCATTGGTTTGTGTACTTCAGGCGAGCATCTTACCTCAGAGTCTCTCTCTTTCTGTGTCAGCCGATATCCCTAAACAGGTGCTGACAGGCAGCTCCAGACAGATGAACAGCCACTGCCATCCTGGCTACCAAGGATAAGCAGCTGTTGCAGAACACCCAAGAGAAGGCACTCAGCCACCAGGAAGACTTTAGAACCAAGCCCCTGGAGATGGTCACCATTTACTTCTAAGCCAAAACCCGCCCACGCCCTTTCAGCCTGCACCACAGCTCCAACCAGGCTCTCATGCATGGCAGGAAGGTGGCCAGTGCCCTGGAAACATTGAGAAAAGCACAGATGGCATCAGCAACACACTGTGAGCTCAGTGACCTACACACCTATGACTTGCAGGTGGACCTGGTCAACTTCAAGCTGCTGTCTCAGGGCTTCTGGGCCCTGAGCTAATGCTCCTGATCAGCGAGGCACCTCAAAAGTACACTGTGCCTTCAGCAAGGTCCTGCCCACCATCTTGGCTGTCTGGCTAAGAAGTGGAGATGAATTTCCTGTCTGTCCCCGAGCCAAGGCTGGTACTGCTGCTAACACTGTGCACTGCTGTGCTTTGACCCAGTAAAGACCTTGATCCAGCAAAATAAAAGATGACTCTCTCTTCTCCCACAAGAAGTGCCATTTTAGCAAAATAAGGTTCACAATTTCTTAGAACCTAGACACCGGATTCTTAAAGCTAACAGCTTGCCCTGTGGTTTTTCAAGTGTGTACTGGGCATCCTTATTTAGATCTGCTGTGTCACTTTCTTGTTTGCTCTTTCACAGCCTTTATTGAGTTTGATGGATATGATACTGTCATATAGGAAATCTGAATAATACCATATACCACAGCTTCCTGTTGCCAAGAAGGTAGTGTGCAGTGCTCATAAAATGGTTCTATTCAAGTGAGTATTCATCACAGTATTATATAGCACTTCTGTGTCTGTCAGCCTGACTGCCTTCCACTCCCACTGGAATCAAAAGGATTGTTTGGTACTGCGCACCTTACAGCTGCTGTGGCTGTATATCTTGAGGGACACAACTGCTGGATACCAGCTCTTTCTGCTCCTCCCTCACTACTAGGGCTGCAGTGCAAAGGGAAGCTTTCTGGTAGAGCCCAACAATCCTTTATTTCCAGGAGGAACAGACAAAACAGCACTTGGCAAACTGTCCTCTGACCATCAGTGCCTGTATACCACTAGGCTGACATATGGTTTTGTTATCATGCAAACAGTCAATGTATCTTAGATCCAGAAATGAAAAACACCCATCTCCAGAAATCCCCACAGACTTCAACATCAGCTGTCAGCTCCAAAACAAAGGAACTGGTCAGTTAAAGTGCTGTCCAAGCACAGCACAGATGCAAAAATACATAGCTGCCCTGTCACATCCTGCTAGTGTCAGCAAAGAGCAGCCATTTCTGGCTTTAGTATGTAGGCCATGAGTATTTCTGAACTGAGATTAGAATTAAAGGTGCTAATGCAGCCAGGATGAGTGCTGGCAGAGTCAACATCACTGACTGGCTGTAAGGTTATGTGGCATTGGTTTAGAGACAGCAGGCGGGTTTCCATTATAGGTATTGCGACCAGCCCTGGCACTTTTCTGTGGGGCATGAATGGGTCACAGATACCAATCTTCTCTCAGGGAGGGGTGCCTCTGCAGGATAGGCCTGGAAAGTTTGTCCAGGCTTTACCTTCTCTGTGGCTTTCCCAGCCCAGAGCTTCCAGTTGGTTGGTTTCACTAGCAATACATTCAGTTTTAAGTTCTGGTCTCCTGCAGGGGGCTGAAGAGCCCAGATCTGGCTCCCTTTGCCCCTTGGAGACACTATGGAAGCACTGCGACTCCAAGCCCCTGGATGCCAGTAGCAGGGACTCTGCTGTCCCTGGTTCTGAGCCAGAGACTCTCTGTTTCTTTTCTGTTCTTACTCTTGTGATTTGCTTGCCCCTGTAGAGGTTTGATAGATCTTGGCACTTTTGATAGGCTCATGGAGCTGTTGTGCTTCCAAAGCACCTGCAAAACAAAGTCAACAAGAAACAAGACACAACTTGCATGCAGAGTACGCTTGAGCTTGTGAGAAGAGGACTCTAATAAGCCCTGCAACACTAATGAGTGATCATTTGCATTGCTGCTAATTATTTGCAAGGTGCTGGTAATGTATTATACAGCTGTGGTGCTTAAGAAAGGCTTGGAGCCAGACTGTAAGGGGCCTGCTGCAGTATTCACATTGACCCTGACATCCAATGGGTGCTGCATTGGTGACACTCATTTTGGTCTCTGCTCAGATTCAAAATTATGGTGTGCAGGGGTTTGAAGCAGAGATTGAGTAGCCGGAAAGCTGAGCTCTAATTCCAACTTGGCCACTGACTCCTTCTATAGCCTACGCCAAGTTGCTTCATCTCTCTGAGCCTCAGTTTCTCCAGTGACTGCCCACCTGCCAGGAATGTTGGGAGATTAGATTGCTTCAGCCTGAACATAAATGCTGATATTTGCCAAGCCAAAGGTATCCAAACCCCTTCAGCAGCTTTGGAACCTCCAGTAAAACCCTCTACTATTAGCACTGCTAGCTGAAGTCCCTTCCCATTATTTTGTCTATTCCCTGCCAGGGATCCTGTATTGGTCCCTTGCCTCTCAGATGTGTGTGGGGCAGTTAGTAATAATAATGTCTAGCTCAGCCATGTAGTTTAACATCAGTAGGGCTTTATAATGGGGGCCAGTATCATCTTCACCATTTAGTTTTGGAAACTGAAGCCTTAAATCTTAGGCCAGTCCTCTATCCATTAGACCACCCTGCTTTCCTTGGCATACTAGCTCATGTCAATATTCATGGAATGCCTCTTCAAGCCAGCTCTCTCCATTAGCTGCAGAGTGTGTGTGATGGCCTGAGATCCTGGTA
>NW_005841949.1:344198-349216 GCF_000455745.1 Alligator sinensis | reverse complement strand
TAGTCTTCTACAGAAGTCAACATCACCAACCCAAGGCACTGAAAAGTCAAACAGCAGTCCTCTAAATCATGAGATTTCAAAGGTAGAGTCCTTTTAATTTGCCTTCTGACCAATAAGAAATCATGTTCTAGAGAGTTTCACCTGTAGCTACAAGGGCTGGTGGGAACTTACCTTCATTAACATAAAGCCTGAGATTCACTGTATCATCTGACTCCAGGAATTGGGGTAAGATCATTAAAAGTATGACCTGTGCGAATGTCCTGTAGAGTGGAATGGATGAAGCAACATTAGGATACAATGAATAAGGCTTTGGAGTGGTAACTGGAACCCTACAAGACTGAAAAGGGAATTATTGTTTTTCATAGGGCATTTTGTACCAACCAAAGCAATTTTATTGTTGGGGTAATCCCCCCATTCATTTAGCATTTCCTACTGAACTGTAAAGGAGGGAAGAATTTCAAACTCTATTGCAAGCCATTGGTATAGAGTAAAGTGAAATTATTTGGCTGAAAATAATTTGGGTGAATAAACATAGATTTGGTGAGAACCAGACTTCCCACAAGTGACAGATTGTGTGTAAAAAAAAAACACAAAACAAAAAAACCCCACAAAACAAAAACAAACAACCAAAAAACCAAACAAAGCAAAGCATTATGAAAAGGTTAAGAGATTTGATTGTTACAATATAAAAAGACTTTCCCTAGCATCATTTTTTTTAGTTTTATTTGACACTTGCTCAGACTTAAAATTTTATTCAGCCTGAAATGAAGGATTTTGACTTTCCATTTGCCAGCAATTTCAAAATGGTTTTGCTTTGGACAGACCCCAAATTCATTATTGTTTAGTTTTTTGGGTTTTTTTGGAACTGCCAGTGATCCATAAAATCAATTATTTGCATGGGCGTTCACTGAAAATCTTCTGAGATCTGCCTGGGCAGTGATTGTATGGTATTGGCTGCTGCCTCTTATTTCCAGCTGAGAAAGAGATAACCAGAGCAAGTGGGGATAAAAACGAACAATAGAAACATAGCTGGCAACGGGCTTTCTTCAAGAAGAGCAAAATACCACAGGCAAGACAGAGAGAGCTGAGCTCCTAATATTGCTCTATCACGTAAAGAATTGCTGTGGCAGCCTCAGGCTTGTCATAAAAGCACATACAGGTAGAAAGTCTCTTCTAATTGGCAACCTACTATAGGATATTTCCACAAGTGCACTTACAGTCACCCTCCAGCCCACTTTTTATGAGTGGTTGAACAATAGACCAGTAGTTATCAGCCTTTTCCATACTGGGTTCCCCTCTTCCATACCAGACCCTATGCAGCTGATATCCAATTGGGAATATGGGGTGACTATGTTGAGAACTGCTGAAATAATTAAAGCTCAGTAGTACCTGGTTGATACCTCCTCCTCCCTTCTGAAATCAGTCAATGCACTAAACACTAATCCTCTCCCTCCTGCTATCAGACCTGCACTGACACACTGTGGAGAATAATTTGTGACCCAAGACCTTGATAGTAGATGTCTGTTTTAAGTGGGTTGTTTATCTAAGGATTTGCTCTTTACAAAAAAGTCCTTATTCCATCAAGAGAGATCTTCCAGCTGAACAAACAAACCATGAATGAACATCAATTACTCTGCCTTCCAAATTGCTGAATATTTCATTTCACACCTTTCTTAGAGCATTATTAACGTGTAAATCAGGAGTTCTCTTCCCACAGGTCATTGGTACAAAGCCTAAATGGATTGTGTGATAGTCTCAGCCCTTGGATTTGCAGCACATTAGAGAAATACAGTGAGAATCAGTAATACAGATAAGAGTAGAGATCAGAAGATAGAGAGAGACCAGCCACATTCACACTTCAGCCAGCCCCATTCAGTGCACTGATCAATCTCACAAGAGTACAGATCCCTCCAGTGTGCTTGGCACGGTCAGAGACACAGACTTTACCTACCCCCACAGCTTACTAGAGGGCTGAAGGGTAAAAAAGAACATTCAGATTTGTCCACCTTAACATACATTTGTCTTTAAACTTTGAGCCAATCAACTGATAATGTAAAGGCCTCTCTCTTCATTTTCCCCTTGAGCCATTGTTATCTAGCTGGGTTTCTTACTGGTATCAGAACAGAGAAGTGATTTACTGAGGATCTACCATGACCTCACAGATCACTGCAGAGAGGTGTTATAGTGCTTCAGTGACAGTGTGGCATTAGGTGCACAGGCATTTTATGAGAATTAGACTGGACAGGGCTGGTAGTATGAGGGCACTAGATGAGTGGGGATGCTGAAGTTGGGTGGGGGCACCTTTGTGTGTGCCTCAGTTTCTCTACTTGCTGCAACCTGCTTTGTCTATTTTAAATCTGAGCACCTTGGAACAAGGACTGTTTGTCGTTATGTCTGTGTACTGTGGCAAGTACTAAAGACCCTGATGTCAGAACCTATTGGAATAAATAATATGATCACTTTAAGACTGTTAAGACAGGGAGTGTATTGTAAGTCTTTGTGGGTTAGGAAGTTCAAAGGGTTAATTCCCAGAAAGGTCAGTATCTCTGCCACACTACAGATAAGAGCAGAAGCAGAGGTTAAATTATAAAATAATGATGATGATATCCAGCACTTTGCACCTGTAGATCTATCTCTGGCAAACTCATTTTAACCCATTGTCCATTGAGGTCAGATTAATTGGCTTTCAATTGCCTGCATTAACCTTTTCCCCCTTTTCAGGGGGGTGAGGAAGACATTGCATTTGTTTTCTCATCATAGAGAACCAAGCATGATTTGGCAAATCTGTTGAAAATCCTTGCTCCTGGATTTGCAGCATAATGTGCCAGTTCTTTCAGAAACTGCTGATAGAAATGATCTGGTTGCCCTGGCCTGAATGCATTCAGCTCTTTGAGTTTTGTTTCCACCTCAGCTGGGGCAATTTCAACCATTATCCCCTCATTTCCATTATTTACCTCCCTGTTGTCCTCATGGAAAAATGAGGCAAAATATCCATTTTGGGTGTCATTCTACTTCCCTTTGGTCATCACAGTGGCAATGTTTTAGTTATCTAAGTAGTATATTTTGGCACTTCCTTGCAGATAGGGTATCCTCCTGCTTTTAGCAGGCAGTTGGACTACATGACCTTCAGAAGTCCCTTCCAAACCTAATTTTCTATGATTTTTATAGTGATCCTGTTTCCTGGCAATGTATTAAGTGGGCATGCACAGCAGGTTACATACTAGCCATGCATGTAGACAGCTACATGTGTGTGCCCCTGGTGGACACATACTCAGGTCTGAGGCTCAGAGATGCAGATGGCATGAAGTTATAGCTAGTAGGTGATAGATGGACATGAAGATGGGTCCCTATCCCCTCCATACAGCAATTTTAGCCACGTTAGCTGAAAAGGTTAAGGCATTAACCTGGGAAATCAGCATCCCTGTATCAGATATGGTTTGAACCTGCATTTCTTTGACTTTCACACACACACCACAGCACAGGTCAGGCATTCTCTGGGCGCTTCCTTAGCACTCCTTTAAAAACTGGCTCTCTGGGCAGCCAAGAGTGGGAGCTATGTGGAGGCATGAGAAAGAGCACGTTATAGCATGTTTAGCTCAATGAGATGGCTGCTGGGGGAGGGGGAAGGCTGGATTCTAGCATGGAGTCTTGCTTACAGAGAGGCAGAAATCTTCTAATACACTGTCTTTAATCCATTTTATTCAATGACTATTAAATGCAAGGGGCAGTGATTCAACTTCAAAAGGAGGGCTGAAGAGGGTTCTGTATCATACCCAATTTTTGGCCTGGTGGTTTGAGCATGATGCTAGGAAGTGAGAGAAATGCCTGTAGTCATTACACACTCAGGAAACAGAATCCCTACCTGTGTATGAGTGCCAAAAATGCCACTTACAACAACTGTAAATCAACCAGTTAGATGAGCAAAGGGGACTAGGCTGCCAGTTGTTAGCTTTTGCTCCATGCCTAGTCTGTAATCTCTGTTGCATCCTCACTGCATAACAGCTCCACTTGGTTTTACTTTGTTCTTTTATTTACATGACTGGAGACACTCTTCCTATTTGTTTTAATATCCTCAGCTTGCTTTTGGCAGTTCTTACTCTACCCCTTCATTTCTTGACCTCTAAGATGTAGCCTTTGCGGACAATAATTTTTTTTCGTTCATTTTAAATTTGCTGCCTATTCCTTTATGAGGTGGTTCTTCATCCTGAGGTGTGGAGCACTTTCCTTCAAGTTTCCCCATCTCTCTTGGAGTACAGGTTCCTTATATTTTTAGCACCTTTGACTTAAACAATTTCCTCCATGTTCACATCCCCGAACTCCTCAGTCCAGTTGTCTTCCCTCACCAGTTCCCTTAGTTTATCAAAATTTTCCAGTTTCAAATCAGAACCACTAGTCACCGACCTACTTTTATTTATCCTTCCTTTTAATTTGATGCTGTGCTTGTGCTCAGAGATTGCTGCAGTGACAAAGATCCCAAAGGAACAAAGCAGGCTGATGATAAGAGCTTCTGGTGGCATGCCTGTTCAGCTGCTAGTAGTACCCCAACCTCGCTTGTAGAGGTGTCTCTTCAGCCACAGTATCGGAGACAGCGACAAGCACTTCTGCAGCAGTAGCCTGGGAGATGTCACTTTGGGTCTGCTCCCTTCATTGGCAGATGCCATCTCCCAGCACTCTCAGCACCTCTAACCTCTCCTCCTAAGCCAGTGCCTCTGGCTGGTTGATCTTGGTGCTTTTGACTGCTGTCCCTGAGGTCTGTCAGTATCTTCCAGGTAATTCAGTGCTGAGAGATGAACACAATATGAAATGCCAAAGCCACAGAGATCAGGCTCCATGATCTGATGCCTTTAGATACGTAGCCCAGTTTTGTAGGGTCAGCCTCCTACATAGCTATACCCCACGACAAACTCGTGTCTAATATGTTTTGCAATCTTGCCCTGACATTCTCTTTCAGCATCACTGCTCTCCTCTGTGCAGTGCCTTTCTCCCTAGACCTGAAGCTAGCATGTATTTTATCTTTC
>NW_005841949.1:338926-344167 GCF_000455745.1 Alligator sinensis | reverse complement strand
CCTACCACCTGTTCTAATTACTGAAGTCCCTTTTTGCTACTTTCCTGTCCTTGCCAGAGTCAGCAGATCCCCTCAACTTGAAGGAAAAAAATAAGCACAGTCCAAGAGTATCCTAGGATTAAATGGGTGAAGGAAGGGGAGAGAAAGCAGGAGGAGCTCTTTGAGGGATCTGGGAATGGTGATATTGATATCCAAGGCCTTTCAGTATCTGAGATGTTAATTGTTGCTATTGGTGGAGAAGAGAGTGATCCAACCCCAAAGCAAATTTTGCGGTTGGCTTTAGGTGCCAGCCAATCCAATGAGTTTATGTCAAGTAAGCTAGGGCGTATCTTGCCAAGTACTTATCGTACAAGGTAAATACATTCCAAGGAAGTCTGTACTTCTCACTCAAGCATGGAATATTTATACATATAACAAGCTCAATGTGGCCTCATCTTCCTGATGCAACTTTAATACACAAGCTAGAAACATGATTACATTCATTCTTGAAGGCACCAATAAATCATATAAGCAAAGTGTCTTACTCAGGGTCTTCTGAGCCGCATCAGTCACAGCTGTAAAGGGAGACAAAGCAGTCTTACCATAGACAAAGGCACCTCATACATATTGGGGGAGCAGCTGCATCACAATTACCCCTCTCAGGCCTGGCATGCTCCAGTGGTGAGGTCTGGCATTGCTGTGTGACCAAAGAGAAGTTAATTAATCTTTCTTTTCCCTTCAACCCCTATATCTAATTAAGCCAGGGACATTTTAGGGCAGGATCTGTGTGTCTGGTATTGCCTAGCAATGAAGTCTGATCTCAGTCAGGGCCCCTAGGCACTAGGGTAATACACAGAACAACGCCAAGAGATAACGCAGGTATTCATCCTGGTGAAGTAGATATACTGAGCTCCATGCAGCTGGCCCTCAGGAACAGTCTACAACTCCTTCCTCCATGGCTGGGCAGGTCTGCAGGGCCCACAGTGCTAGAGCCTGTTTTAGTCACTGATGCAGCAGACTGGGCTGTGAACACTTGAGGGAGCACATGCGATAGGTAGGAAGGGCTATTTCATGCAGACTCTTCCTGTGGTAAAGTCCCAAATGAATCTCTCTATAGCCAGCTTCTCTCTGGTGCCAGCGCTCACCCACTCCCCTAAAGACAGATGAGTGAATGGAGTCAGAGCTGCTCAGACTCCGTCATTAGCCATTTCTTTATTGCATCCCTCCCCAGGAGTAAGGCCCTCAAAAGCAGTACTCTGGTTTGCTGCAGGTCAGCTCCCCAGGAGCCGACTGCTAGGAGCACATGAGAGCAAGGGCTGGACTCCTATTGGCCTCGTGATGTATGACTAACTGCTATTAATGGTTCATGTTTTCCACCTGTATTGCCACCCACTTGAACTGCCCCCCTGCTGTTGCCATTGGGCGCTAACAAAAAAAGAAGATCAAAGCAGAGGGCACTGACCTGGCACTGCCACCCACCACTTGCAGTTTGACTAATGAGCCAGGTGCTGGGCCAGGGCAGGAAGCAGGCTCACTGCTAAGTGCAGGTGGACAGCAGATCACAGCAGGAGGGCAGTTTGCTGACAAGGCAGCAATGTTCACTTCCCTGCCTTCTCTTTCAAGACAGCCACTGCCCTTCTGGAAGGAGCATTTGTATTTCCAGAGTTCAGTATCACCACTCCTTGCTCAATGAGGCACAGAGCTTTTGTGGGCACTAAGCCAGCTCTGAGGAGCTCCCAGAGGAGGCACAGGGTGGTAAATGAACCTGCATCCTTGGCCCACTGTTCAGAACAATGATGTCAGATGAATCCACCTCACCAGTGCTTACCACTCACTTGCTAGACTTAGCAAAGGGAGGGGGTCTAAGCCAGTGGCTCTCAGCTGGGGTGTTGCAGCACCTTGGGGTGCCATGAGACCCTGCCAGAGGTGCCACAACACTGGCACTGCTGCTGCTCTCACCAGGAGGTATGTCAAACCAAAGGCCAAAGCCCGAAGGTCAAAGCTGCAGGGCCTGCTACTATCCTCCCAGGAAGGCTTATCCTCAGCAATTTCCCAGGGATCAGAGCCACAGGATTTCCATTGACTAAAGCTCCCTGGGTTGTAGACAGACAGTTGCTCTGACCTGCAGCAATGTCCTGTCTCGTTCTCAAGACTTTGTCCAATGCTGCTGTTCTTGTCCCGGCAGAGATGCACAACGCTCCCTCCTGCATGTGGGGTCTAACAGGTGAAAGGCTCCATGATGCTGACAAGGCAGGGGAAGCGAGAGTTGTGGGCAGATCTGCTGAAGTGCTCAGCACCCAGCAGCCCCTGAGGTCACACTGCTGCACAGACTTAGGAAGCAGCCCAGCACACTGAGCTGTCTTGAGAAGGCAGCCTCCAACTTGGATCAGGAGCTGTGCCTTTCTCATTGAGATGGCCCAGAGGAAACCAGGGGAGCTTGAAGGACCATGAGGGCAACACCTCTCTTCCGTGAATTGCGGGGGTGGGGTGGTGTTCAGGACTTGCCTCACAGCAGTCAGCAACAGATTCTTTCTAGCATCCCAGAGCATAGAAGAGTCCATGCTGGGGGCTGGCTTGCTTAGTTCTTGGTCTTCACAGCTGACCTACAATTTGGGACTGATTTGCTCAGTGTTCAGCCTCTGGTGCTACAGCACATGAATAAATGCTGCCATGCTGCATTGCCCTTTCCTCCTCCATCACTCTCCTCCTCTCCTTTCCCCTTGCGCTAGGCTCCCTCTGAAAGGGAGGTCTTTCTCATCCCATTATCCCTCAGGGGGCTGACAGTGATGGCAAACAAGGCTAATGGACTGGACTTCAGAGGCTCTCTGCTCCAACAGGGGCCCCTTTGTCTCTGAAGAGACTCAATCACTGCTGTAATTCTTCAAGATTTTTAAAGATGCCGCTTCTTTGGCTGGGGCCATTCATTCTCCCACTGCAGCTTCTGTTAAAGAAATGACCCTGTGCTGGTTTGGTCCCTAAGTAGATTGATCAATGGAGCACAAGCATACTTCTGTTTCTTGGCTCACGGCCACTGCCACTGCTCCCAGTGCCTCCTTTCATGTCTGTGCCTTATCCCCTCTCACAGAGAAGATGTTTGTGTCTGTAACAGGCACAACGTTTTGCACTATGAGCCACTGGGGGATTAAAGACCCGGATGGCTTGCAAGCATCCACTTCAACTGTTCAATGGAAACTCAGAAACAGACAAATGTCATCCCTTACACAGGCCCCTTAAGCCACCATCATTGGTAGCAGGGCTCTTAGGACAGTGCTGGGCCTGAACTCTCTGCCAGAACCAGTCCCTGTATTAATTGGCACTGTGTACATTCCTGTAGTAGATGCGGGATAGGCAACTGCTCCTTGGCAGGGATCCCTAAACCCATTAAGAATTATTGGCAACACTTAACACAAATCAAAATGTGACGAATGCTCTGGAATTCATTCCAAGAGCAGTAATCACAGCCAAGTCTCAGGGTCAGGGACAGTGGGGGGAATTCCATGAAAGCCCCATTTTGGATCATTAAAACACACATTTGATGCAAATAATGACTTTATTATGCTGCTGACTTCTCAGGATACAAGATCCCGCCCCCCCCCCACCCATGCAAGTTGAGGTTTATCACACTGGAGAATTTCTTACATGTTCAAAACCAAAGGACATGTAAACCATCTACAGGTATAGCCCCTATCCCCAGAGACAGGAATATTGTGGGAGTCAAAAGTAGCCCGTGAAACCAAGCATCTAAAACCAAACTTGACTGGAAGCTAACAAGAAGAGTAGGAGCTAGAATTAAGCCTGTAATATATAATGCATAATGGCCAGATTTTTTTTAATACTTTACACTCATTGCTGCCTTGTATTGGCAAATTTTGCAGTTCTGGGCAAAAGAACTAACACCTGCCTCTGTAGAGATGAGGGAGTGGAGGCATGGCAAGATGAAGTGACTTCCCTGAGGTCATGTAGGAAGTCAGTGGCAGAGAAGTAAGCAAAGCTCAGGGACTCTATTGTTCTGCCCATTAGGGACTTCATTTCTAAGTGTTCAGAATCCAGAGCTCAGGCCAGATTTTGAACAGAGTTCAGTTCCCAGCCAAGCAGAGAATAAGGGACCAGTGTGCAAAAGCACTCAGCTTCCTTGGCTCTCTGCAGGCGCAGCAGAATCTGAAATCTCCTGCTGGTTGCTTATGATGACCCTTCATGGGCTGATAGGAGTCCATAGGCACTTCTGTGCCTTCTTTTGTTCATGGGCACTTGTATGGTACCAAATTCCTTCCAAATTCAAAGTCCTACTAGTGACAGAATATTAAATGTCACTCCAAGGTGTTGTTGTAATTCTTTATGATAATCATGTCTGTGGTCAAAAGAAGTCTGAATCAGTTCAAGAAAAGATGACTAATGGAGCTATCAAATGTGTGTGTGTGTGTGTGGGGGGGGGGCAGTTAGCTTCAGGCCATGTGGGTGACACTGCTCTAATCAGAAGTGGGAAGATGTAAAAGATTGGGACATGGCAGCTCTTGCTTTGATTGCCACCTCTGCCATCATCTCCTGGTGTGGCCTTGGGCAAGTCTCTCTGTGCCTCAGCCCCTCATCTGCAAATGGGGATGAAAATCATGCTGCTTTTTTCTGGAGGCAGGGTCTGTCTCTCTCTATGTGATACACAGCACCTGTCACCTTGGCCCTCATGCTGGCTGAGGCCTCTCAGCATGGCTGTAATAATATAATCATCACCCCCAGATTCATCTTTTTACATTGTCATGAATTGTTCGCCACTTAAGAGAGCTGTCATTAGCATTTTATGATCACTTTGAAGAGAAGGGACAGACCTCAAATCCTGCTTCTCCAAAAATCATAGAGCATTTTTACTAGACCTAATGAGGCATCTCCATTAGCTATTAGCAGTATGAGGCCTATGACACACAGCTGAGGAGTGCTGTGTGTGCCTAGTAGAGGCCAGTGGTTATACAATTTTGGCAGGACACTTTTTACCTTTGCGAGTAAAAAGTGAGAGCAAGTGAATCTTCTATCGCTCCCCTATCGCACCTGTACAGACCTGACCTGACCTGAGAGAAGAAGCACTGACTGCCTTGGTGGTTGGTGACACTTGCCAAGCACAACAGCAGCATCATTAGGGGTGGGGGGCTATTATGGCACATAGGGGGTGTTAGCTCCATAACTCTTATTGATGTCAATAGTGGCCAGGCAGCTAAAACCACCATTCAACATTTTGAAGTTGTAGCCATTAGGTAGGACTCAGTAAACACCTGC
>NW_005841949.1:334900-338871 GCF_000455745.1 Alligator sinensis | reverse complement strand
AGCAGACTGCACGGGGATATGGTGTCTTTGGGCTTCCAGTTGGGGTATCAACCTGCTGAAGCTGCCCTCTTTGTCCTATATAATTGCTTAAATACAGTACAAGGCCATAACCCCCCTCCCCCATGTTGCCCCCTAACCCCCACAAAGCCAGCATTCAGATAGCAATCTCGCGAGTCCTGGAACACCAATAGGATTATCCAGGACTGAGCTCCTAGCAATGAACAGACAAAATAAATCCTACAAGGCAGTGTGGGGCTTATTAGGCTTCAGTATACTGGAAATAATTAGGGCATTTCTTCTGGCTTGTAGCATCATGGGACTCAACAGGAACACAACAAGGTTTTATCCCAGTAGGTTTCCATGGCATTAGATAGGTTTTTATCTCATAAGGCTAAGTGAAAAAGGAAAAAAAAAACCCAGAACCCAGAAGATTTTCATGAGATTAAAATCAGGTCTAGCCCTTTAAGGTTTAATAGGATTCAGGCTGGTAAGACTGAGCCACTAGCAAATTTGCGTAAGGAAAGGGCACCAGTGGGGGTTTTTTAAGTGGTATTTTGCCTGTTTTTTTCCATGTGTTTGCAGCCTGCAGAAGAGACAGAAAACTGAGATCAGTTTTGCCTCTTTCTAACAGCTGCCTCCCATGGGTTTCATGGTCTTATGGTATTTTCTGAAGAAAAGGTAAGGGATCATAAGCCCCCTGCCACAGCAGAAAAACTGAAGTTCTAACATCCAAGGCTGGGCATGAGCTACAAGGGAGCTGAACAATAGCTGCTCTCTTCCATCCACAGCCATCGCACTCGAGCACTTGTTCCAATGCTCACTACTGGAATGTGAAGATTGTCTGAAAAATGTGCTTGCCATATTGCCAATGGTGAGTGGAAAGATTCCCCTGGAGAGGGAGTGAGCACAGGCCCTGAATCCGTGAGATGATGATTTCATTACACATAAAGGGTACTTTGACTTCTTAAGCCCATGAGCTAATCCAGTGCTGTCTGCCTCAGGGGCTGACAGACAGGTTCAGGGTCTCTGTTGCTGCTCAGATCCTTGCCAAAAAAGCAGCATAATACAATTAACAAGGCTCAGGTCAGGTTCACTGCTGTTTTTCCAGAAGACTCTGAGCAATGGCAACCTTGTCAAAACCAGTGTTAATATTCTGTTCCTGCGGCAGCGGCAGCTGTGGCAGGTCAAGGAGGGTGTGAGGGATCACATACCTAGAAAAGGCTCACAGAGGTAGCACACAGAGAGGGCTGACTCACAGCACCCAGAAGGTTCTGGCTCAGAGAAAAATGAAACAAAGCTTCTTCTCCTGTCTGTCTGCAAGTACAAGGGTGGCCTTCAAGCTGGTAGAACCAGTGCTAGTCAGAGGCTGATGCTGACGCTAACAGTGGAGCCCACAGAGTCTACTACGCAGTAACGTGAAGGCCCAGATGGGATTTGAGGACTTCATTGGACTTCATTGCTGGGGAAAAGAGGGTCATTCTCCTCATATCTACTATTGGGCTAGGAACTTTAGTCCTCTCTCTAGTACTGCCAGGTCTTGTGGGATAAACCCATCTAAGTCTTTTGCTGGGGTGAATGGTGCATGCTGTGATAAGTTACACAGTCATAGCAGTAATGACTGTCATTTCAGCAATGGACACCAGGCCATCAAAAAATTTGCAGTTACTAGACTGTTGAATGTGGAGCCTGCCCACACTTTTCCTGAGCTGGAAAAAGGTCTTCTAGAGACAAAGTTGTCATCTGAAACCCACCACCTGTGTCTGAACCTGCTGGATGGATTGCAGTTAGACTAAGTGTGAAGACCCTGGGGTAGCCAGTTCCATATAGATGTACAAGTACTGTTTTCCCCTTCAACTGCAGTGGTAATCCTCCTACCCTGATTTACTGGGGGAGCAAGGCAGTGACTTGTAGAACATGGGTGCTCAGGAGGCCACACTTGATTTTTTCGGATCCCTTTCACATGTGTCCAACAATGAAAAATGTTCCCTTTTCCATCTGTTTCGGGCACATCCCTCAGAGGCTCAGCATGCTGCATCTCAGTAGGCTCTTCTGGGATGAAAAATCTCACAAGCCCAGTTTCCTAAGCAGAGGGCACTGAAGAGTAAAAACTAGGCTGTTTAAATTACCCCCAAGCGTACTTCTGACAGCTGTCAACGATTCTTTAACAAACACTTTTGTGTTGACATGATTGACTGGCCAGCATGTCCCTCTGAACACATTAATCTTCCCTGGACATTTGCCTGACACCATGCAAAGACTTAGCTTTCCCTTCAGTTAGTTTGCTTTGTCTGAGGATACCAAGTTTCAGATACTGGTACAGGGATGCCCTTAAACCTGCTACTGCTTGAAAATGCTGTCTTTTAGGATTGGCTTTCCATTTAATTACAACCTGGCAAAACTCCCCAGCTGCACTGTAAAGTGAGCTAGAGAGATCACCAGTTTAGCAATTCATTTCTGTAAAGTTGTGTGTGGTGGGCTTGCTTATCTTCGCCCAGTCCCTCAGGCTTAAAGAACTGCCAAAGCGATTGGTGGGGCAAGCCCACCAATCAGAGACCAGCAGGGAAGGGGCCTTGGGAGGAGTCTGCCCCACCCCTATATCAGGGTGAGGCAAGGAGAGGACCTAATTGAAGACTGCGCTCCACCTCCCCCGCCCGATTGGCCAGTCTTCAATCTTGGGGCAGAGCCCCAAAAGGGTATATAAGGAGCTGCATGCACAGCATGCAAGAGAGACAACAAGGGATGGAGAAGGAAGAAGCTGGGGCTGAGGAAGAACGGGGGAATAGCTACTCAGTGGGCACTTCCAGTTGCTCCGAAGAGCCTGAAGACTCTGCCATCAGACGGGAGCGGCAGGTGCCCGCGTCCCCAACCCCTTGCCATGGGAGAGTGCGGCGAGCCAGTGCAGGCATCGCTACACAGAGGGTCCAAGAGGGACTGGGACCCTGGGAGCCGCTCAAGGCAGCTCAGGTCTCCAACCCCAGCACAGGTGCAGATGCTGCTGCAAAGAAAGTCATTGTCAGGCCGAGGGCCCTTGTAGGGGGCAGGGGGCAGCTCAGGCCCTATATCCCGCTGCTGGGTGTGAGGGCTTGTGGGCAGCACAGGCTCTACAGCACAGCGGACCTGTACTGGGGCCCCAGCCCTGGGCATACATGAGGCGGCCCAGGCCCGCAACCTGCTGAGAAGGCCAAGCCATTTGGGTGTGTGAGTGAGCCACGCACCCCACGTAGGAACTGAGGTGGAGAACCTGCTGCAGGAGCCACTTGCCTAGCTGGGAATGAAGCACCGGAGACCCTTGCTGGATCCCTACTTGCCAGGAAGTGTGAGTTTTCAGGCAAGGGGTTTCCCACCGGAGAGGGACACAGTGGATAGCCCCATCAGAGGGGGTGTAGGCTAGAGAGAGAGAAAAAATACTTGGGATTACCATGCCTTATATTTTGGATTGTTTATTAACTATTTACTGTTTCTTATATTTAGGAGTGTTTATTAATTGCTAGCTGCATCTTAGATTTCATAGATTTCATAGACATTAGGGCTGGAAGGGACCACAGAGGGTCATCGAGTCCCCCCCCCTGCCCCAGGAGCAGAAAGTCAGCTAGGGTCAAAGGATCCCAGCAAGATAAGTGTTCAAACATTTCTTAAAAGAATCCAAAGTAGGTGCTTGCACCACTTCTTGAAGGAGCCTATTCCAGGCCTTGAGGGTTTGGACAGTAAAGAAGTTTTTTATTACGTCCAGCCTAAAATGGTCTAGGAGGATGACCATCGGACCTTGTCATCCCTTAGGGCACTCTGGTGAACAGGCATTCCCCCAGATCCTGATGTACACCCCTTATATACTTATTCATAGATTCATAGATGCTAGGGTCGGAAGAGACCTCAATAGATCATTGAGTCCGACCACCTGCATAGGCAGGTAAGAGTGCTGGGTTTAGATGACCCCAGCTAGATGCTTATCTAACCTCCTCTTGAAGACCCCC
>NW_005841949.1:301896-333596 GCF_000455745.1 Alligator sinensis | reverse complement strand
TGCCTCTGCGCCATCGCAGGGTCTACGCTTGGTAGTCTGGTGCCCTGCTGCTGCCTCTCTACAATCCCAGTGAAAGACTTGTCTTGCCCCTCATTTAGGAACACAGAGGCAAAGAACTCATTGAGGAGTTCAGCCTTGTCCCCCCTGTCCATCACCAATTGCTTCTGCCCATTTAGTAGAGGTCCTATTCCACCCTGGGCCTTCCTTTTACTCCCTATATATCTAAAAAACAATTTTTTGTTATCCTTAACTTGGGATGCCATCCTCAGCTCCATGGTAGCTTTGGCCTGTTTAACTGCCTCCCTACAAGCGCGAGCAGAGGAGGTATACTCCTCTTTAGTAATCTCTCCCCGTTTCCACTTTTTATATGCCCCCCTTTTAGCCCGTAGACTGCTGTGGATTTCTCTGGTCAGCCAAGGAAGCCTCTTGGCCCCTTTCCCCCTTTTTCTCCCCATTGGGATCGTCTCCCTCTGTGCCCGAAGGATCATTTCCTTAAGGCACAGCCACCCTTCCTGGGCTCCCATCTCTTTAAAACTCCTACTCTGCAGTGCGTCCTTGACTAAACGCCTGAGTTCATTGAAATCAGCTTTCCTAAAGTCTAGCACTTTCACCCTACTAGTTACCTTACCCACTCAAGGTCTTATGGTGAATTCTATTATTTGGTGATCACTGTCCCCCAGATGACCACCAATCTGTAGGTCTCCTACCATGTCATCCCCCATTGCCAATACCAGGTCCAGTAAGGCATTCCCCCTAGTGGGACCATAGGGACCATTCCCCCCTAGTGGGACTTATAGGCTGCCACCAGGTCACCCCTGAGCCTGCGCTTTTCCAGGCTGAAGAGTCCCATAGCTCTCAGACGCTCATCAAAAGGCCTGTTCTCTTGCCCTCTGATCATGTGTGTGGCTCTCCTCTGGACTCTCTCAAACTTCTCCACATCTTTCTTGAATTGTGGAGCCCAGAACTGGATGCAGTACTCCAGCTGCAGCCTCACTGAGGCCAAGTACAGCAGGAGAATGACATCCTGAGATTTGCTTGAGAAGCATCTATGCATGCAAGCCAGAGTTTTGTTTGCTATACCAGCTGCAACATCGCATAGGTGGCTCATGTTCATCTTGTGGTTAATCATGACCCCAAGTCCCTTTCAGCCACGGTGCTAGCAAGCACAGCACTGCCAAGCCTGATGTGAGTTTTTTTCCCTGAGGTGGAATACCTTGCATTTATCCATATTGAATGTCATCGGGTTTTTATCCGCCCACTTTCTAACCTTATCAAGGTCAGCCTGGGTCACTAGCCTATCCTTGAGTGTGGATACTGTACCCCAAAGTTTGGTGTCATCGGTGACTTGGCCAGTCTGCTTCTGACACCAATGTCCACATCGTTAATAAAGATGTTAAGGTGTACAGGTCCAAGGATGGAGCCTTGGGGGACACCACTGGTCACGGAGCACCATGATGATTCAGTTCCATTGACTGCTGCACTCTGGGTCCAACCTCGGAGCCAATTCCCCACCCATTGGACTGTGGTGTAGCCAAGGGCACAGTTGACCAATTTTTCCATGAGGAGATCATGGGACACTAGAATAAAGTCATTATTAAAGTCCAAATATATGACGTCTATCTCTTCTCCCTTGTTCAGGTGATATGCCACCTGGTCATAAAAGGAAATGAGAGTGGTCAGGCAAGACCTACCTGCAACAAACCCATGCTGGCTATCACTCAGGATGTTGCCATCAACCAGTTTGTCAAGAATGGTCTCTTTGATAATTTTTTCCAAAATGTTTCTAGGGATTGAGGTCAAGCTAATTGGTCTGTAGTTCCCTGGATCTACTTTCCTCCCTTTCTTGAAAATAGGCACTACACTGGACTTCCAGTCTTTGGGTACTTCACCTGAGTGCCATGAGGTCTCAAATATCCTTGCCAGTGGTTGGGCTATGATGCCTGCCAGCTCCTTAAGTACTCTGGGGTGCAAACTGTCAGGACCAGCTGACTTGAAGGTGTCCAGCCTCTCAACATGTTCCTTTACAAGGTCTATACCAAAGTTGGATATAAACTCACCCTCACCCTGGCCATCCCGCATCATGTTAGGCAGGGTGGTCCCTCTGAGCTGGTGAAAAA
Source organism: Alligator sinensis (assembly GCF_000455745.1). Classification (NCBI taxonomy): domain Eukaryota; kingdom Metazoa; phylum Chordata; order Crocodylia; family Alligatoridae; genus Alligator; species Alligator sinensis. Next base: position 331,479 of record NW_005841949.1, on the reverse strand, counting down.
CTGATGCAAAGTACCCATTAAGTAGGTTGGCTTTTTCCTGGGTGTCGGTTGTCAGTTGTCCCATTTGGTTTAGCAGGGGTCCAGTGTTACCTTTGCTTTTCTTCCAACTCCCCACATATCAGAAAAAGAACTTTTTATTGTCCTTGATACGTGTAGTCAGTTGGAGTTCAGTTGCAGCCTTGGCTTTCCTGGTTCGCTCTCTACAGGTACGGACCAGTGCAGAATACTCCTCCTTAGTGGTGATTCCTGTCTTCCAACCCTTTATAAGCCTCTCTTTTTAGATGTAGGAGGTCCATGAGTTCCTTGCTGAGCCAAGGGGGTTGCTGTACCTTTTTGCTACCCTTCTTCCAAGATGGGATGGACATCCCTTGTGCTTTCAGGATTGCTCCCTTAAAGAGCAACCACTCATCTTGAACTCCCCTCCCTGTCGAGTCATGAACCCTTAGGGCCTCGACAACAAGCCTCCTGAGCTTATCAAAGTCAGCTTTCCAAAAGTCGAGGTCTGCATTGCTGAGTGACTTGCCAGCTTTGCGATGGATAGTAAAAGTGATCACCTCATGGTCACTGTCTCCCAGCTTCTCTTTGATTCTTAGGTTGCTGACTAGATCATCTCTTTTGGCCCTTTTGGAGTGTTTATTAATTGCTTATGTTTTTTATTCTGGAGAGTTAATTAACTGTTTATTGTGCTTTACATTTTTTGGGTGCTTACCCATCAATTGCTGGGACATACTCTCTGAGGATCCGTGGAAAGGTTTCTCTTGTGGGTCTTGGGGACTGCTATACTTACCAGTTCTGTTATTTGTTGGCTTGAATGTATTATATGCAAATATTTATCTTTATCACCCATTCAGTTTATTCTATCCCCCTCCCCTTTTATTCTGCATCTGAATAAACCATGTATATAGTTACGATATTGTGTCCTGGTCTTCTCTATAGAGCCACTGGAGCAGGCAAAGCTGTGAGCAAGCTGCAGTTTCCATCTCCAGCAAGTACTCCCTGCTGACTATCCCCTTCTATTGGAAAGGGGGGTACACACTCCAGTACCCCTGAGTTACATATGCAAGTGATTTTAGTGCTCATGAAAGGAAGACACTAAACACCCAGGCTTCAGGAAGCAGTATGTGCAAGCTTTCCTACAGAACTCTGCCCATTAGGCCTGTGCGAGTAGACAGCTATTCGATCCGGCTTCGGATCCAGCCGCTTCAGATGCCAGGGATCTGATCCGGAGCTCCAGACCAGGTTTCCACTTCAATCTGGCCAAAGAGGCTCTGAAGCTTCGGACCTGCCTCAGTGATCTGGCCATAGGGTATAATGGGAAATCAATGAAATATCTATAACTTTGTTGTTTTTTGTCTGATTTAGATGAAACATGCAGGGGTGGTAGCCTCTGCTTAGAGCATGAAGCCTACCATGTTTTAAGAAGATCATTGTAGGGGTTCAGGGGGAACTGCACCCCAAATTCTTGAAAGCAAAACTCATGTCACTTTTATGTGTTACATCATATGGGGGTGAAAACTGCAGGGGTAGTAGCCCCTGCTAAGGCCACAAAGCCTGCCAAGTTTAAAGAAGATTGACACAGGGGTTTGGGGGGAACTGCACCTCAAGCTGCTGACAGGCAAAACCCGTGACACAGATGACCCTGTGAGTGTTAAGGTGCAGTGGGCTGAAAACTGCAGGGTGATGGCCCCTGCTCAGGCCACAAAGCCTGCCAAGTTTCAAGGAGATAAGTGCAGGGGTTTGAGGGGAACTGGACCTCAAGCTGCAGACAAGCAAAACTTGTGACATGGGTGACACTGTGTGTGTTAAGGCACAGCAGGGTGAAAGCTGCAGGGATGGTGGCCCCTGCTGCGGCCACAAAGCCTTCCAGCTGTCGAGGAGATGGGTGCAGGGGTTCTGGGTTCTGGGGCCCTGCACCTCCAGCTGCTGACAGGCAAAATTTGTGCCATGGGTGCTTGTGCAACTGTCTCTGTTTTGGGGGTGGAGGGGAGACACTACTGCAGGCCTGGCTGCCAAGCTACTGTGTTACCAGTTACCAATCAATCATGATTCAATCAGGAACCAGCTCAATACACAGTAGCTAGCTAATGTAGCCAGTTAATTAGCAACAATTAACACCTGCAAAACCATAGACTAAGGAGAGGAAATAATCAATACAGACAATCAACTGCCCCAAGACAGATACAGTCAGTTCCACAAGCACCCATGTCACAAGTTTTGCCTGTCAGCAGCGTGAGGTGCAGGGTCCCAGAACCCAGAAACCCTGCACCGATCTCCTTGACAGCTGGCAGGCTTTGTGGCCTCAGCAGGGGCTACCATCCCTGCAGCTTTCAGCCTGCTGCGCCTTAACACACACAGTGTCACCCATGTCACAAGTTTTGCAGGTTCATTTCCAAAATAAAGCATCCTCCGAGACCACTGCTGCCTGTTTGTTTCCTTTGGAACCTGTGCCAAGCTCCTTCCATTTCTTTTGTTCTGTAAATGCCCAAGGTGTAAAGGTGTTTCCTGGCAGGCTGGTCAGAGTCAGCAGAAAAGCAGCACAAAGGAAAAAGAGCATTCATGGGATGAAGGACAGCCTGGTATATGGTGGTGGACAGAGGGAGGTGGTCTTAGTTATATACAAAGAGAACACAGAGCTTGTCCTATTAGACCCACCAACTGTTTGCTAGGACAGGGAGAGGTTCATCAGGTGTGTTCTGGGCCACTCTTTACAACAGCGCCCTCTTAAGTACATAGCTATGCCCTTACCCCAACTCACCATAAACAAATGCTCATTAATTCAAAACCTCATTAAGGCCCCTTATCTTGTTCCTCTGAGTATCTTATTCTGATAACAGAAAGACCCAAAAGTGATAGAACCTAGCCCAGGGATGTCAAACATAACACCAAAGAGAAGCTCACCATCCAGCCTCCAATGCTGCCCCTGGGTCTGAGCAGACCCATACAGGGCCTGGAGCATGCTGGACCAGTCCCGAGGGTAGAGCCCAGGACATGCATCACATGTGGTGCCTACCCCAGCTGCTCCAGTGTTGTGCCACAGAGGCAGGCACTCGCAGCACAGATTTCAGAGTGGCCAGAATGGGCACCATGTGTGGTGCAGTCCAGCTGGGGTCAGGGAGCACAGAGCTGGAGCAGGCACTGTGTATGGTGCAGTTTTCAGACCAGGCATTACATGTGGTACAGTCTGGCTGGGGCAAGCACTGTGTGCAGCCAGGTGCTCCCTCTGGCTGGTTTGGGACCCATGCTACACACCCCCGAGCTGGACTGCACCACACAGGTTCCCAAGCTGAAACAGGCACTGGATCCAGTATGCTGGGGAAGGGGAAGGAAGAGGGGATCCATGAGCCTGATTCAGCCTTCAGACCAGCACCACGCCACTCATCTAGCCCATGGACCCAGATGAGTTTGATATCCCTGACCTGGTTGGCTCAGAGCTGCTTTAGAAGCTTTGCACTATTATTCTTCTATTACACAGAGTGCAATAGCAGCACACAGTAGACAGGAAAACCCAAGAATTCCTATGCACTTAAGGAAACAGGAACTTAACTGATATGCAGACAGCCAGTGAGTGTTACAGCATGAGCAATAAGTACAAAAATGGGACGGGCATTGTACTATGCAGTTAAGTGAATTGTGCACTTATCTACTGCATATAACTGTTGTACACAGTGTATGCACATGGCCAGCCTCATGCATTACATAACAAAAGTGAATAATGTACTATCTAGTACTATCCATCTATAAATCTGCAAGCACTTTACATGCTATAGACAATGGATGAATTCTTGGCTCCAAAAAGAGTTATTTCATCTGCTTTAATGCAGCCATGATTTCCACCCCATGAAAGTGGGGCACTGCGACATTCACAAGGTCACCCAGAGAGACCAGAACCTTGTTCTCCTGCATCTCTAGTGCTTTGGTGTCACACAGGCAGAGAAGGATGCTACACCATGGTGCTGTGCCAACTAAATTCACAATGCTGCACAGAACTCTGCAAAGAAGGAGTCTGCAAAGAAGGAACATGACAGGAATAATAAAATAAGGCTCCCAATGGCTCAAGCTTAAAAGCTCCAACAATTATCATTTTAGTATAACAAGGGCTTGACACAGCAGAAAAGTCATCATTTTTTTAATATCTAAACTCAGGAAAAGGGCATGAAGGAATAAAACCTATCAAGGGATTGCACTGCCTCTTTCATCTTCTCACACCAGGGAACTTTGAGAGAATGAATAATGAACAATTATTAAGAAATTAATTGCTTTGAGGAGCCCTGGAATCATAAGCACCAGCACATCTCATTGGCCACTCAGTACTTCCACTAGCCTAGAAAAGTCTGGCCTGGCACAGAGCTGGCAGTAGAAATCTAGACTGTAATGCATTTCTATGGAGAGAGTAATGTATCATGTTAAAGCATGACATTAGAATTTGGGGAACTGATTCAATTCCCTGTTCTGCTACTGACTCCATGTGTGACCTTGCCAAAGTCACTTTAGCACCATAGCTTGCTCCTTCTGTGCCCTGGGTGGAGCAGGTGGCATGTGGAAGAGGTTTTTGCTGAGCACAGGAGAAGAAGGGTGGGGGTGCAGAGCCTTACCTGCCTTAGCAACGCCTCATCCTGGTGCTGGAGGCTTCTGACAATTTGGGGGGCCACAGGGCAAGGGCAGTCCCTTGTCAGCTTCACTCCCCTTCTCCCCATGGGAGATCCCACTGGTGCAACACCTATGAGGTAAACCCTTTCACAGCTGCTGCTGACTTTTACCTGGAACATGAGTGTAAAAGCCTTAATTTGGCAGCAACTGCGAGAGGGCTGATGCAGTCACTATACGCCATATGGCAGGGGGAGGGAGAGGCTGACAAAGTGACTTCTGCCTCCAGTCTGTGCTGCTGGAGCTAACAGCCCCTGGGTGAGTCTGTGCCAAGCACAGTCCCCAGCACTCACCCCCTGCCTCCATTCTGTCAACCCCCTAGTCAGCATCTGGAGCTCTTGCCCCAATCACACTGCTGCTGAGTCACATAGGGTATGGACTCACTTAAGAGAGTTTATAGCACTCTCAGGGCAGCTTTCTATAGCCCCCTTGGTCCACCTGTGGGGCAATTTTGTAGCTAATTGGTGCCTTTGGCACTGAAGTGCAAGTAGCTTCCCGGCATTATGGATACATAAGTGGACACATGCACTACATGTGCAAACTAAGCACATCCACCAGGCTACACAATGGCTGGGCATAGATTCATAGATATTAGGGTCGGAAGGGACCTCTGCAGATCATTGAGTCTGACTCCCTGCCCCAGGCAGGAAAGAGCACTGGGGTCAGATGACCCCAGCCAGGTGCTTGTCCAGTCTCCTCTTAAAGACCCCCAAGGTAGGGGAGAGCCCTACCTCCCTTGGAAACCCATTCCAGATTCTGGCAACCCTTACCGTAAAGAAGTTCTTCCTGAAGTCTAACTTGAATCTGCTCTCTGTCAGTTTGTGGCCATTATTTCTAGTTACTCCAAAGGGTGCCCTGCTAAACAAAGCATCTCCTATTCCTTGCTGTCCCCCTCTAATGAATTTGTAGATGACCACAAGGTCACATCTCAGGCTTCTCTTGCAGAGGCTGAAGAGATTCTGGTCCCTCAATCTCTCCTCATAGGGCCTTACCTTCAGGCCCCTAACCATACAAGTGGCTCTCCTCTGGACCCTCTCAAGGTTATCCACATCCCTCTTGAAGTGTGGTGCCCAAAACTAGATGCAGTACTCCAACTGCAGCCCCACCAGTGCTGCATGGAGGGGAAATATCACCTCCCTGGACCTGTTTGTCATGCACCTGCTGATGCATGATAAAGTGTGGTTAGCTTTACTGATCACTTCATCACACGAATGACTCATGTTTATCTTGGAGTCAGCTATGACTCTGACATCCCTTTCTGCTACAGTGCTGCTGAGAAGGTCATCCCCCAGCCTGTAAGTGTGTTGGTGATTCCTTCTCCCTAGGTGCAGCACTTTGCATTTGTCCTTGTTGAATTGCATCCTATTCTGCTCTGCCCACTTCTCCAACCTGTCCAGATCTGCCTGGATTCATTCCCTGCCCACTAGCATGTTTACTTTACCCCACAATTTGGTGTCATCCGCGAATTTAGAGAGAGTGCTCTCCATGCCCTCATCCAAGTCACCAATGAAGACTTTGAACAGCACTGGTCAAGGGCCAAACTTTGGGAAATTCCACTCTCCACATCTTTCCAGGTCGATGCCAACCTGCCCACCACCACTCTCTGGGTGTGTCCAATTATCCAATTTGTCACCCACCTGACCGTGTAATCATCTACATCACAGTCGCTTAATTTATGTATGAGAATAGGATGAGATACCGTATCAAAGGCCTTCTTAAAATCCGGGTAGATGACATCAACCTCACCCCCTGCATCTAAGCATGTTGTAACCTGGTCATAAAAAGAAACAAGTTTAGTTAGGCAGGATCTACCTGCTATGAACCCATGCTGGTTGCCCTTCAGCATTATTTTTCCTGTTGGACTCCCACAAATGTGATCCTTAATAATTTTTTCAAAGGTTTTCCCAAGGACAGAGGTGAGGCTAACTGGCCTATAGTTACCTGGATCCTCCTTCCTCCCCTTCTTGAAAATAGGGACCACATTGGCCTTTTTCAATCCTCTGGGACCTGACCTGAGCACCATGAGTGCTCAACCAATCATGCCAGTCATTCTGCTATGACACTGGACAATTCCTTCAGCACCCTTGGAGGAAGATCACCCAGGCCTGCTGATTTAAACATATCTAGCCCCTCCAAGTGTCCCTTCAGTAAGTCTGCGCTAACAGTTGGTGGGCTGGTTTCCCTCCTGTGCTCATCTATAATCCAATTGGGAGATTTGTCCTGATCCATGTTCAGGGATACAGAAGCAAAAAACTCATTGAAGAGCTCAGTCCCTCTTATCTGTCACCAATTGCCCCAGTCTGCCCTGTAGGGGTTCTATGTTACCCTGTGCCTTCTTTTTGCTCCCTGTATACCCATAGAAGGACTTTTTGTTGTCTTTAATTTTCATTGCCAGCCTAAGTTCCATTGTACATGTACATGGCTATGTGCATACACCCTTGTGGACATGTACCAGCAGCTCCAATCCCAGCACTTAGACTCAGGAGAAGGGGTGCCATCACGTGGTTTAGCCACAAGAACTGAGGGGCTAGGGCACTTGCCTAGGAAGCCCAGTTCTAAGACCCCCAGCTCAGAGGGAGATTCAGTCTGCACTTGGTGGACTTCCTAGCACAGCCTTCCTCTGAAGACCATGCTACATATTAGGCATTTGCACACCCTTATCCAATACTCCTTTGGCAGCCTGCCCTGGGCAGCTAAATGAGGGAGATACACAGAGCCAAGGGAAAGACAACAAGGCAACCAGGGCATGGTTCAATAAGATGCCTGCTGGGGTAAGGCCTGGAGTTGCCTGTCTACCCTGCCTTCTGCCTGACTTCAGGGGCACACAGCTAACTACCTCTTTCTCTCTATAAAAAGTAAGCAGAAAGATGACACACTGCATTATAGCACCACAAATTGAGCCAAGCCATTTCAGCTATGACCCTGGATGAAACAGGAACTGCTCTGAAGCACTTCAAGTTACATTTAGCCTCCCCACCAGAGCAGTGATTCAGAAATGCTCAGCCCACCAGCAACCCACAGTGCTTTGCCTCCCACCTCCTGTACCTGTGCACTTTCTTCCCTGGGAAGGAAGAATGGAAGAAAAAGATTTTTCAGCCAAAACATTTGCATTTACAAAAGTAGATGGCTTCAAGCAATGCATCCAGATTGTGAATGGAGAAAGCATTTAGAACAGCTCCGTACATGCTTGTGGTAAACACTGCACACTTCTGCCTCCCCCCATCACTTAGGCATCTCTCTGGCAGCAGACAGCAAGCTTAAGCCCTTTCGGAAATACAAACCATAACAGAATTGGGAAGAGCCTCACAAACAGAACAGCACTTGCCCAAAACCACAGACATCACCATGCCCCCTCTTCCCTCCATTCTCTGGTGGTGGGACACCAGGACTGGGACAATGTACAATTTTTAAAAGCAGACAGGTACATTAGCATTCTGTCCAGCTGGTCATGCCTCCCTTGCAGCCACATTTTTAGATAGCCCTGGGAATGCTGGCATACTGCAGCTTGAACATGACAGCCTGAAGGCTGAAATGGGAGAGCCCCCAGGCCTCACTGACAGCAGTGGGCAGGCAGCAGCACAGCATCCTGGGGTTAGCAGGAAGACCCTTCAGGGATGCATATGGGGGCTTTGGGAGGTGGCGGCTGGTTAGCAGCAGGTGTTCCAAGATGAGCAGGGAGCAGGAGATGCTCTCCACATGGGCACAGGTAGGATCGATGCTCTAGAAGGAATCTAGAGAGCATCACATGACCACCCTGTGCCCAGGGTGAGGCACTTGATTGCCTCCAGGAGGCATCATGTAGTCATGCTTGGACACATCTCCAAGGTGCCAGTATAAATTGCATTGCCCTTCCAGTTGACAAGGGCCTCAGGCAGCGCTGTGGTCTCCAGCAGTAAGAGAGCCAAGAAGGAAGGGCACCCCCAGCTGCAGGGCACAGCTCTTGCTGCCTTGCCAATGACACACATGGGAGGTCAAGACTTTGAAGATAGTTGGCGCTTGCAGAACTGGGGATATTCTAATGTCCACACCTTTCCTGTGATATCCCAGACATATCACAAGCAGGGCCTCAAACCCTCCCTTCTTGAGCAGTCCCAATCCCCATCCCCACCCCCCATCATACCTTCACACTAGGGCTGTGCAAAACAGGCTGTTTTGACTCCCATTTTAACAGGACAGTGTTTCGTTTTGAATTCCGTTCCATTTCAAAAATAGCGAGGTTCAGTACTTGTTTGAATGTACAAACCCTTTTCCACAGACGAGCCTATGAACTACACTTCATCAACCTCATAGGTAGTAGGTACAGAAATTCATGGACTCAATATAGACAGTGGAATTCTGATACATTACACCCTGCTGGATATCCTGACTCCCCAGGTACCTCTGAAATTTTACCTGCGCTGCTACATCCCCCTCCCCACCAACCCCAGCCTGTTTTAAGGATCCCGAGTTGGACATTTATAGCCAACAGCTTTCTTGCCTGCCCTCCATTGCATCCCAGCCTCTGGCTTCTTTACTATTGCTTCCATCCAGGAAGAGCACACAAACACACCAACAGCAGGTGCTTCCTCAGCCTGACAAAGAGTTTTTCAACCAAAAGCTGGTATCCCAGGCAGCTAAGCTGAGCTCACGTGGAACCTCACAACTGCACTAAAACTAGCAAGCCTCAGGCCTGTCAAAGATGTGACGGGTCTGTGTTTTCCCCAGCCAGAAGTGTGTGTGTGCGTGTGGTAGCTGGAGGTTATGGCACCTCCTACCCATCTTTCTCCAGGGGAATCCTCGGTCCTGGCATTTCCTGGGGCTGCCGTGCTGCCAGCAGTCCCACCAGGCCTCCCTGACCCTGGCAGAGTGCAGTTTTAGTGGTCATGCCCAGGACCAGGGGTCTCCTCCTTCCCCATAGCCCCAGCTCATACCTCCAAGTTCATCCTGGCACAGAAGCTCAGCAGGGACATGTTCTTCCCCTGCTGGCTGGTGATGCAGTGAGTGCCCCCCCCAGCTCTGAGAGCGGGGCACTAAATGGCCTCTCGCTCAGAACACTGGTCGGTGAATACAACAGGTATTCCTGGGCAACAGTGGCCAGATCTGGCCACATCTGGCTGCAGTTTGCTCAGTAAGCCAAGGGGTCGCACAGCAGTGGCTCCATGCCCTTGGCGAGATAGTCAGCCACCAAGGCCTGAGTGCTATCTGCCTGATGGTGGGGTCTGGTGCCTCTGGACCCCAACATGGAAGCCATGTCCTTGGCCCACATTGGCAGCACCTATGGTGGAGGAGGAGACTGGCTGGTGGATGGCATGCTAGCATGGGACACTGGATCCCCCCTCTTCCACATCCCCCCCGCCTCCACCTGTCTGCCTCCCTGACTGTTCACCAGCACCTCCGTCCAGTGATCCAGGGTTTTGCTGCCACATACGCTCCCCTTCACCCTTAGGTCACACATGGTGGCCAGCACATGGACTGTACTGGACTGCAAGGGATCAAGCCATCTCCTGATGCCCTCCTTCCCCCGCCTTACCAGTGCCTGTACATCTGGTGACAGTGGCTTGCCCCAGCCAGGAACATTGATCCCCTGGAAGCTCTCCATTTGGCTCTGAAGTTTCCTTACTACAGGGATCACCTGGCTAAGGAAGACATCATCAGCACTGAGGGTCTTGGTGGCCTCAAGGAAGGGCTTGAGGATGACCAAGATCTGAGAGATGGTATCCCACTCAGCTCTGTTAAGCTGATCCCAATGTCCCCAAACAAGCCCATCTCATGGATGGCCTTCTGTTGCTCCACCAGCCTCTCGAGCATCAGGTATGTGGCATTCCACCGAGTCTCCACATCCTGCATGATTTTGTGCTGTGGGATGTTCAGCTCTGCTTGTTTGTCCCGCAGAATCTTGCCCCACTTGATGCTCCAGTGGAAGTAGCCTACCACCTTCCTGCATTTCAAAATGAGCTTATTGGTGGTGCTAGTGCTGTCATCGGCAGCCCTGTGCCCCTCCATGGTGTCCCAGACAATGAGGAGGAACTTGTATGCCACACAGTGGATGCCAACGAAGTTGGCATCACAGACTGCCTTGACCATATTGGTCCCATTGTCCATGACCATGAACCCACGGGTGAGCTTGCTCTGCCCAGTAAGCCAACCCTGCACCAAGTGGTTCATGGCCCCCATGATCACTATTGCCGTGTGGGACTCATCTATCACCTCACCTTGAAGGAGAGCCCACTGACAACCTGACTGGTCGCACCAGTGCCCTGTGAGGGAGAGGTATGCATGATTTCCATCCCAGCTGCTCCAGATGTTCCAGGTGAAGTGTAAGGTCACCTGCAGACCTGCCTTGAGCAGGTCCACCCTCAAGTACTCCCTGCATGCCTCATACAGGGAGGGCACCACTGTCTTGCTGAAGGTGGTGTGTGTGGGCACTTGGTAGGATGGGGCCATGAGCACCATGAGCTGCCTGAACCCTGGCTGCTCTACTAAGGATAAGGGCTGGCCATCCACAGTAAACATCTTTCCAGTGCTCTGGGAGATCTCGCTCACCCTTGCAACGCGCCCCGCTTTCTGTCTGCCTTTCCCCCACTGTTCCAGGGTATCCAGCCTCTGCTTGGGGGGATGGGGGCTTTGGAGTGAGAGGGGGACTTCGCTTTGGGCATGCTCCCACTGGTGCCAGGTTGAGGAGGAGTAAGGGCAAGGGGGTGGTGCTTGTGGAGATCATCAGCATCCCCATGGTGCTCATATGTTTTGTTCTCTTGCCCCGGCTGGTTTTGGCTTGGCAGTGCAGGCAGATAGTGTATGTGGGATCAACTGCTGGCTCAAAATGATCCCAGGCCACACTACCCACTTGCTTCTGGGGTGCAGGTGCCTGTGTGGATGCTGCAATTTCCCCCTCCTCAGCAGGCAGCGGCACAGCAACAGGAGGAGCGGACTCAGCTGAGCCGCTTACCTCCACAACCTATACCTCAGCCTCCTCTGAAGTGCCTTCTGGGGAAGGAGTCCTGCCTCTAGGGGAAACTTGGCGGGGTGTGGAGCACAAACTCAGCTGATTCCCCCTCCTTCCCCAGAATTTCCCTTGCTAGGGCACTGGGATCCAGATCCAGCACCAGCTCTTCCTCTGGCACTGGAAGTCTCAGCATGGGAAGTGAAATAGGGGTGGAGTAGGCTGCTGTGCTGGTGCTGCTGCTTGTTGTTGCCATCATGATGGTGATGGTGGAGGGGGTTGTTATGGCTGGTGCGCGTGGAGTCTCAGGCACAGGCAGTGGCACTGGCACCGCTCCCCTCTCCTTGCTGCTTGTAGCAACCTCATCCCTTTTAGCTGGAGGAAAGAGGCTGCATCTCAGTTTGGTGAGGGGGGAGCTTACAGCTCTCCCTCTAGCCCTTCTTTCACCCCTCCCTGAAGGCTGGACAGTGTGGCCACCTGCCTTGCCACCATGCTTCATGGTGTGTTTCACATCTTCCTTTTCTACAAATCCAAATTGAATTGCCGAATCGAATCACTGTCCCCCGAACTAGCCAAATCTGAATCTGAAGCAAATACTAGCTGCTTTGCATGGGCCTAATAGATTCCTTCCTTCTGTTTGAAAGCCAGCCCCAGCTCCTTGCTGCTATGTCCACTGTAAAAAGGCACTTTGTGCTCAGGAATGGCATTGTGACCATCTGTGGCAAGAAAGTCATGTCAATCCCTAAGGACTTTTTGAGAGTGAAGGACCTGCATTAGGATCAAGACCTGCTGAAAGCTGCCTGACCCTGATTGGCTCCAGCTGTGCCTGAATGCAACTGAAGCTCGGGACTCCCAGAGAAATTCAGAAATCTATGGTTCTGTCTGTTCCTGTCCTGTTCCCAGTTCTTCCCATAGTTCCAGCAAGCCACTGTCACTAGACGTGCAGGCACTGGTGAGGCGGCTGAAGGAGGGCATCAGGAAATGGCTTGATCCCTTGCAATCCAGTACAGCCCACATGCAGGCCGCCATGTGTGACCCAAGGGTGAAGGGCACCATATCCAGCAGCTAAACGCTGAATCAGTGGATGGAGGCGCTGGTAAAGAAAGTCAGGGAAGCAGAATGGTGGAGGTGGGGGGATGTGGATCCACTGTCCCATGCTAGCACATCATCCACCAGCCAGTCTTGTCCTCCACCACAGGCACTGCCAATGTGGCTGCAATGTGTCTCCTGGTCCTGGATGGAAGGAGTAGTAAATAAGGCAGAGGCTGGCCTGGCACGCAATGCAAGCAAGAAAGCCAGTCAGTGAAAATGGAAATGGAGGCATCAGGGGGTGAGGGACAGGCTAGGGGGGGGGTGTGGGGGGGAAAGGGGATGTAGCAGTGCAGGCAAAAGTGGAGAGGTACCTGGGGAGTCAGATGTCCAGCAGGTCGCAGTGTGCCAGAACTCTACTGTGTATACTGAGTGCATGAGTTTCTGTACCTACTACCTAGGGGGCTGATGAAGTGCAGTTCATAGGCCCAGCTCTGAAAAGTGGTTTGTACATTCAAACAAGCATCTAACCTCATCACCAGAACTGAAGCCACCTTCCTACAGTTCAAAACACAAAACCTGCCAACTATCTCCAGTACCCCCCAAACTGCACGCCAGAATCTATCAAAGACAACAAAACCCAACTACCTGTGGGGGCACATTCCTCACCAAAAAACCACTCTGACTCCAGTCTCTCAGGTCTGATCCTGAGAGAGAACAAATTACAAACCACTTTTCACAGCCAGGCCTATGAACTTCACTTCTTCAGCCTCGTAGGTACAGAAACTCATAGATTCAATATAGGCAGTGGAATTCTGACACACTGCGACCTGCCGGACATTTGACTCCCCACATGACAGTCTGCTGCAGGTTAGAAAAAGCATGCTGAAGCACAGCCTGCCAGGCAGACTCTGCAGCATCCTGCTATTAGCCTCCTGCACTGAGAAGTGGTCAGTTATTCCTGCACTTTGCTTCCGATCTCTGAGTTAGCTTTAAATGCATGACAGCATGAACGACAGGTGCCTCCCAAGACTGGGAGAACCATGATGGCGAACAGTGAGCAGGGACTGCCCACAGCCGCTGGCGACCACGGGGGGGGGCAGGCAGCGACTGCCCACAGAAGACAGCGGTGGCTTCAGTGGTGGCCAATCTCAGGGGGGGCATGTGCCCCCTCGTGCTCACCTGATGTGTTGCCTATGCATAACAGGATTTTACCTCTGAGCCCACTGTGATTACTTTGCTTCCTTAATAGCCTCCTGTGAGGAAACTTATCAAAAACCTTTGGAAAGTCTCAGATTAAGTTTAGCAGTGCCCTCAAGATGTGCTGGTTAACTCTTTCCTGGGATACTAACAGAGATGCTCTCAGCTGGTCTTCCTGTGCTGCTATTCCCCCTCTAATAATAGTGAACATGTCCCAATGAGCATGCATGTGCAGGGGCACACATTTCCTGTGGGAAATAGCAGCAGAACATATTTGTATTGCTGCTATTTATCCCTGGGCATGTCCCTGCATGTACCACACTCTGGTGTGCAGCAAAGTGACCCAGGTAGGGTAGGGGGAGGCTGGGTCACTTTGACTCAGCAGCCTTACCTAGGGTCCTGGGGGCTTTCTGTGGCAGCAGTAGCACTGAGCTGAGGCCTCTGGGCTTGTGCCTTGCTTATAGGATGCCTCCCATGGGTTTGGGGAGTATTTGAAGCCCCAGACTGATGGGTTCTGGGAGGGAGGATACTTTCCTGGTAGTAGAGCCAGACACGCAGACTTGAGCTCTACTCAGTTGAAATTTGGAACCTGACTGTTGGGCTTTTCCCAGTACAGTTCAGAACTAATTTGGCCCTTGAAACAAAATACAAAAAAAGTTTGTTATATATATGAGTAGGTTCAAAAGTGCTGCTTAAAAGTGTGTTTATGGAGTATCTTTTCTAAAACTTGCAGCAGTTTCCAAAAACAGATACAATGGATCAATTCTGGATGAACTACTCTATGGGTAGTCTAACAAGGGGGAAGGGACTGCAGGAGAAGGAAATTGAGTAGCGGGTGGCAGAGGGCAAGGGGGGCTGTAGCAGTGGGAGGAGAACAAATTCAAGGCAAATGTCCAATAATTAGATTTCATACTTGGAAATTATAATAAATTATAAAAGTAGTACTAGGGCAACAATATGCATTCCCTGAGCCCAAGACCTGAGCAGGAGAAGCAGTGGAAAGGAAGAAGAGGAGAAATACTTGAGTTTTAGGAAAGCTCCAGGGGACCGGAGGAGATAAGAAGGCTTTTAAGCTAAAACCCACACATTAAATGGAAAGAATTGCTGGTCTCAGCACAGGGAGGCAGGAATCTGGTTGCAGCAGTTTGGTTGTGGAATGACACCAGCATTAGAAAGATGCTTCCCCCTATTATATGGCTCTGCATGGAGATTCTTCTTGTTACCCAACCTACATAGTCCAAACAGCAACGGAAAGCTCCAGATTTTTAGGTATCAAAGGCAACTTTGGTATAAAAATAGTTGGTCAAGAGGCAGCCAGGTAATATGGCCAGTTCAAGTTGGATTGTTTCTAGGAGGCAATCTTAACTTTTGTGGAACTTGCCTTAGAAAAACCATTGATGGGACAAGTGGTGTATAATGGATTTTTCAGTCTCGTTACCCTAGTTTCTCTCCTTTTAATGGAAACAGGATCTGTTGGAAAAGTCAGTTTCATCTGTAAGATGAGAATGGTAGTTCTGAGACTCATGCAGTGGAAGTGGCAAAACACATCACTCACAGCAC
Source organism: Alligator sinensis (assembly GCF_000455745.1). Classification (NCBI taxonomy): domain Eukaryota; kingdom Metazoa; phylum Chordata; order Crocodylia; family Alligatoridae; genus Alligator; species Alligator sinensis. Next base: position 316,127 of record NW_005841949.1, on the reverse strand, counting down.
AGAAATGTTTACCCAGCCTGGCACTAAACAGCAGACACCCATGTCCAGAGCACTTCCAGCTATATCTAGCTCCCCCTCCCAGCATGGTGCACTGAAAAGTTATACAGTGATTTCCCAGGCCTTTGCACTGCGAGGATTTGCTGACACAGAATAAGTGTTCTCAAAATGGGATGGCTGAAGATAGGAAAAGCCTGACGGCAATTTCTTCTCTAAGATCCACATGCACACCATGCTGTAGGTAGCTAGGGAGCTAACAATATGGAATAGGCACAGCCCCCTGCCCCTTTTTTCCTAAACCTCAGTGTAAGAGTGGCTAGAGAACTTGCTTCCTCCTCATTGCCTCCATTTCAAACCTGGGACAACAGTGTCTGGAATATAATTTGCCTGGTGAAAATTAATCAACCCCAAAGAGATCCAGGCAGACCTTCACATGGTATAAATCTCCACAGCTGTATGGAAGTCAATGGACTCCCAACATTACACTGGTTGATGAACTGGCCCAAAACCTTTAATTATTGTATGACTAGGAAAACTTGCATACTGCACTCCTAATTCACCGTGCTCAATAATTCACCTCCCTATGCACCCAGGTAAAGACCTTCCTGTTTTCCCTTCAACTACCAGAGATTTAGGCTTTTTTTTTTTACTGGCTTTCACAATTTTTCACTGGTATTTGCCTTGCTTCCTCTCCTCTCACCTGGTTTCTTAGGATGCAGTACATTGCTCAGCTACCACTGACCTGTTTAAATACTTTGCTTCTCATTTCTGCTATGATGTTGCATTGGGAAATGTCATTCTTTTAATATTGATGCGTGATAAAAATCTTGTCTCTGGACACCATCCTCTGACTGTCCCTTCCTGCCCAAAAAATCAGGTTATCACTGTTGTTGTGCCATACTCTCATCTTAGGGGACAACCCAGACAACCATTCAGATTCTCATTCTAAACATCCATGATATAGTTAAAAAGAACAAAGATGCAGAAAGGCAACTTTTTTCCTCCTGCATCTTTCACAAAGCCAAGAAAATCTTGAGAGGAAATTAAAAGAGTTCAGCTTATTTAGCTTAGCAAAATGAAGGCTAGGAAAGGGATGTGATTTATTTTTTACAAATATGTTTGCAGGGTGACTATCAGAGGAAGAGGTATCGAAATTAAACAGCAATATCTGCACAAGATCAAAGAGTGATGAACTGAGGCTGGAAATTAGAAGGTTTCTAGTCAAAAGAAGAGGGAAGCTTTGTGGTGGCCTATGAGCCAAAGAGCCTGAATCACTTGAAAACGGAGGTCAATACATTTCTGGAAGGGAGAATGTGATAGGATAAAGGATCCTTGGATCAGTCATCTTTCTACATGATATGTGGATTCAGGTAATTGCAGTCCCATGTTAGGGCTGAAAAGCAACCTCCGTCTGTGTAATTGCAGGCTTCTGGGCCTCCATTCGATGTCATAGGGGCTAGGAAGAGTTTTCCCTTGTGAATCCTCTGTGGGCTTCTGGAGGGCTCCGTCGACTCCTTCCTTTGAAATTCTGGCTATTGACCACAGGAGTTTTGATGGGAGTGTGCCAAGGCTCTCGTCAGTGCTCAGGCACCTTTCAGTTACCTGGCTTGAGAGTCTTGTTCTTTCACTTAGGTCAAACTGACTGCCAGGTAGAGTCAGAAAGGAATATCCCCATGTCAAATCAGAAAAGATTGTGGGATGTTTTTTGCTTCCCTCTGTAGCATGGGGTACAGCCCTCTTTTGGGGTGAACCCAGGGGTGTACAGTGGTGCAGTCACCCCCCCAGCTCCCTAGATTTCTTCCTCACTTCAGCCATCCATAGGAGCAGAGGCCTGGTCCTGCTGGAGCTGGGCTACCTAGCCCTTCTTCCCAAGCTGGGCAGGCAGCCAGCAGCCACTGCTGCATCCTACTGATTCCTAGAGGCCAAGGGCCCAATCCTGACTGTATCCCCCTGCCCCCCTCCCACTTTTCTTCCTCCCTATCAAAATCCTAGACCTACTTTTGGTGCTTTTCCTAGGATCCTTGGAGCATGTTCTGATCCATTTCTTCCCTGCAGCCTTTGCAGTGGCAGGGCACTAGCAGTGTTCCTATCTCCTCTGCCCTTTCTCAGTGGCACATCATACGGTGAATTTGCTTTTGCAATGTGTTTTGTGGCTGAGGTGCATTGGGAGTTGAAGTGGACAGGGTTTAGGACTCTTTGGAGGCCTGTGACCACAGAGGCCTTCATTTGATGGATTGAGAGGCTCTTTCAGTCCTACAGTCCTAAATCCAGACAAAGAGCAGAAGTTCACAGAGGGTGCATCTACACATTCATTAATGCACAGTAGTTACTGTGCATTTAATTTAGTACTTGTTTAATGAAGTAATAACTAAATGTGCGGTAACTACAGTTACTGCACAGTAGCACCAGAGCATGGTTTCTTAGTGACACATACTGCACAGTAGTCTAATTGCCAGGGCCTATTGCCAGGGCCATCCCTTGTGGGAGGAGCGAATTGGGGCAACTGCCCTGGGCCCCACGCTTTGGGGAGGCCCCACGGAGCTGGGCGGAGCAGCAGCAGCATGGAGCTGGGTAGAGCAGTGGCTCTACATCCAGCTGCTCGCTACCTGCCCTGCTGCCGGTGCTGCCGCCAGTGGCTGTGGCAGCTTCTTCAGTTCCAGGGCCCGTGGGATTGGAGCAGGGGTGGGACCCCGTATGGGCTGATTTGCCCCGGGCCCCACACCCTGCTTGGGTCAGCTCTGACTATTGTGCAGTAGCACATTAGCACGGTTTTTGCCCAGCACTTTACTGTGCAGTGTTATTAGGCTACTGCACATTAAATGTCTCATGTAGACACGCAAGCTTGTGTTTCAAAGCCAGCTCCAAGCGGTGCTCTCCCTGTATCAGGCATCTTTTGGAGAATGAAGATGATGGTTATTTCACAGCGCTGAAAGGTGTGCTGTTTTTACATGAGACTATAATCCTTGCGCTGGGGGGTGATATAAAACAAGTGGAATGGATGTGAGCAGCAGGAAGGAAAGATTACACCATTCAGGTTCACAGAGCATTTCACCTGCTTTGGCCCATTCCAGAGAGTGAGAAAAACCACAGAATCCAAGAAAACAAAAACTTACTTGTCAGCAAAACAATCAATGGTCCCTCTGTCCTCTTGCCACCATTTGTCCATTAGATTTCTAACTGCATTATTTTGATTCTTCTATCTAGCAAGATATGTAATAAATCCAATGTGACACACAAGCGGTATTCCTGAGTGGTACAGGGCTGCTCTATCTGGCTGCTACATCATACTCGGCTCTCAGGATAGGAGCATGTTGCAGACTAGGTCACTAGCCAGATCTTTGTGCTGTAAAGGCAAGCTTCTTAAAACCACTAGTAATTCTGGGTGCGCAGAATACTGAGTCCATATCTTGAGACACTATGAAGAGGTGATTTTTCACAAGAAGACTGCTCTGCACTTTCTGATGCTTTAGCCTCGTGACAATTTTTCCAGGTGACTGCTCAGAAACAGGGGCTCCCTAAATCACTGATCACTTGTAAAAACTCATGCTTAAACTCATGCAACTCACAAGGCTATTTTATGGTGGGATGCAGACCTCTTGGGTATGTACAGACACTTGGGGAGGTTAGATTGAGTTAAAAATGGACACCCAATCTAAAGTAAGTTGGGATAGGAGGGATGAGTTGGGGGAGGGAGGGCTTAGGGGAATCAGGGAGCAAGCAAGCTCCAGAAGGGGGAGGTTGGGGAATTGGGGAGGAGACAACTGGGGTCCATGGGGAGGGCGGGATGTAGGCAGTGTCTGTGGGGGACTTGGAGGGGTTGGTGAGGTCTGGGAGGGTTTAGTAGGATCAGGAGGGCTCATGGGATCTGTCGGGGGTCAGGGCTCAGGGGGATGGGAGGCTCTGTCTCCCACACCCCAGGACCAAGGGCTATTTTTAGCCCCCCTGATCCCCCACCCCAGAAAACCAACCACCCCATCCAGCCTGCCCTTCCCCCAACCCTGACTTGCTTGGCTCCCAACACTGGCAAATGCCAGTAAAACTTCCACTGGGAATGGCTTGTGGGATGTGGGGTTTGGTGGGCTTGGGGAGAGGGCTGTGTGGTGTGTGGGTGGGTGTTGTCTGTCTGGGGTTAGGGGGTGCTACAAATAGCTGGGTGCCAGGGAACGGGGTAGGGTAAGCACAACCCCAGGGCTGGGGGCAGAAGCTGGGCTTTCCCAGCCCTGGGGCTGCACTGAGAACTGTACAGAAGTTCTGGACAGTTAGATCAGTCTAAAAATGGCCAACCCAATCCAAATTAATCCTACCTTGGAGGTACATCTAAATGTTAGGTGTACCTCTGAAATAGGATTAATTTAGACCAGGTTGGCTATTTTTAGACTGATATAACTGGCTTGAACTTCTATACAGCTTTCACTTAAATCCACCTAAGTAATGTAAGGTCTGTACCTGGGTGCACTAAGATCGGGTGGCAATTTTTAACATGATCTAACCTCTCCCTAACCTCCCCGAATGTCTGTACCTCACTCTTCAGGAGGTGAGAACATTCATCTGGAGAGGAAAAGACTGAGTGGAGGATTTGATAAGTTTTTCAAATACAAAAAAGTCCTTATAAAGAGGATAGTAGTTTGCTGTTCCCTGTGTCTCTGGGAGAGAAGATGAGAACTAACCGACTTAAATTGCAACAAGGGAAACACAGGTTGGATGGTAGGAAGTATTTTCTAACTCTGAGGGTGGCTAAGTGCTAAAGAGCTTGGAGACTGTCTGTCTTTGGAAGTTGTAAGTGCAGGTCAGACAAATGCTGCATGACTGGAATCCTGAACCTGGAAGCCACGGTATAGCTCAGTGACCACAGAGGATCTTAGCAGACTTTTGCTGCAGGGCTCGGCCTAACCAGCATCCATAACACACTGAAGGCTTATTTCACCTCCTCAACAATGCAGCACGTGTCTGCCTAATGCAGTCTTTCAGCCTAGCTGGTAGCATGCGGGCTGCTCTGTTCAAAGAGGTGTTCTACAGAAATAGGCTTCTGGGACATCAATAATCTGATAGCAAACCACAGTCAGGGCAAGAGATAGTGTCTCTCCAATGACCATGTCAGCGCCAGTAAAACAATCCCGCTCCACACAGGCAATGGATTACAAAGGTCAAGAAGGAGGAAATGAGCAACACAGATCCATTAGCACAATTTCACCTGCCCTGGCAGAGGAGTGTTTCCACCGTGCCCTCTCATTTTGTGGGTTTCATCTTGAAATGCTGTGTCTACTAAGTGGCCCAGTGCCAATTTTTCACTGTATCCAATCCTGTTATTACTGCTTATTAACTCTGACATGAGCCCAAATGTGACTCTGGGAAGCATCAACACAGTTAACAAGATATGCCCAAGGAGAGAGGATGTGGTACCAGGCTGTTTGTGTCAACAGAGCATCAAAGCAGCAAACACCTGCATATGGCTGATTCAGTTCTTACTGGCAATGGGAGAAACCCCAGGTTAAGTGGCTTTACCAGCAGGTTACAGCTAGTGTAAATCAGGAAGTATCCCAGCAAGGCAAACTGCAGTTAGGAGTAGGAGGATCAAGTCCAGTGTTAGGACCAGTCTCCTCATCACCTGCTCAGTCACCACTAGCAGCATTTTGCTCCTTTCCCGTTCATCTAAGTGTCCAGATTTTGTCTTTTACATGGCATTTTTAGCACATATCCACAGCTGGGAATTGTATTCCTGGCCCTACCACCTAGGCACATACACTGGCAGCAAAGTGAGAGAACACATACTTGCTCTTATCTTTAGCCCTCAAGAGCTGCAGGGGCTCAGGCACCTACCTGGGAAGCCAGGCCTGGATTGTAGTCCACCTTGCCTAGAGCGAGGCTTGAACTTGAGTAGCTAAGGACTTCCTAAGACAGCATACCAACCACCATGCCATAGGTCAGCCACTACACACCCTTTCCAAGGGTCTTCTTTCGCTTTTGAAGCTGAACCACTAATATATTCAATGGAAAAAAATAGAAGGGGAGCAGTGGCGGGGAAAGCTTCTGCCTCACTGGGAGTAAGGGTACAGGCTACAATCCAGAGCCGCCAGGCACCTCATGGAGCCACTGCCCGCGCGTCACACAGTGAAGGTTGGGGGTGGGGAGCAACCAGGGCACCAGATACAGTATGTGGTTATGGGGAGAGAGGGTGAAGAAATCTCAGAAACTGTGCTGCCAGCTTGCCGTCCCAGCAACTGATGCTGCCCAGGGTGCAGAAGTGCCCAGGTCCACCTCTTAGCCACACAGCCTCTGATATGCTCTTCCTCCTCACCCCAAACATAGACTTCCCTCTTGTGGCTGCCCAGGAGGCCAGCGTCAAAAGAAGCCATCCCTTGCCCTCCTTCATCCCCACTCCTACTTTGAAGTTCTGCTAGTCATGCTTGTAGTTGAGTACGTTTTTAGGAATCTAAGGCTGCTACATAAATACCCACAAAGGGCACAAGTACATGTATGATTCAAAACCCTTCAACCCCCCTCCAGAGCACCAGCACCAGCAGAAATTACACGCCTCAGCTTCCTACCAACAGCCTGTTGTAGGCTGAGAGACAAGAGCATTACTGTATGGGGTTCATATTACAATAGTGTTACTTTAATGTCAGGATTTAAAGAGGCGACAAACTCCACTGGATCCACAGTTGCCACACAGAGCTCAGGGAGGCCAGCAGCACATATAACCAGCCTGCCTTGCACACCTGAGTGTTTGTGGCTGTTATGACCAGTGCTGACAAGCCCACTGAACTAGGGTAATGGCTTTGCCACTTAGAAACACAGCTGTACAGCAAGGACTCTTCTGTTCACAATGACAGACAGAAGTGCTGCAGATATTGGGCTGATCCTGCTAGAAACTATAAGTATGTTGGACTGTGATGGCAAGTGTCCTGTTTTCCATGGTAACATCACTTAAAGCAAGCAGAGTAGCAAAGGACACTTGATTTTCAGCACCACGCAGAACTGCCGAGAAGCATTCTGTGCGTGGCAATCTTGCTAGTATTCACAAACTCGGCATACTTGGTGGGGGCTGGGGGTTTGTACAAAGCTTCTGGCAGCCCTTCTCCCAGCATTAAGGAATTTCCCTTTTGATGACCTGAAAAATCCTTTTCATGGTTTTCAGATAAGATCTCTTTGCAGAACTAATGTAACTGCTGTTGGGTTTATGGGGCACCCCTTCCCATGGAGGGGTGGGGGGACCAGAGCATACATGCAGGGACAAAAAATAGGAGGGGAACAACTTTTTAAAAAGTATTAAGCTAGTGGTTTGCCTAAGGACTGTAAATGGCTGTGCATCTTCAGCCAAGAGATGTACCTCAGGCCTCCATCAATGAAAAGACATCACAGATGAGAGAGCTGGGAGGGTTAAACTGGGAAGAGTCAAAATCAAGCATAGAATGAAACAGAAGCTGTCTCCTAACCTCCATGGGAAGGCCACTACTGCTATATTTCATTGATCCTAAAGCCAGAAGGGAGCATTTTGATCTGGCCAGTCAAGCTCATTGGTAAGCCCAGCATCCAGCCTGTAACTTGTATCTGAGCTAGAGAGGAGCTTTTAAAAAGCCATCTAGGTGCCTTACAGACAGCAAGTAATGAAGAGGTCACCCCACCCACACGGCTTTCAGTCCCTCACTGGTGATGTTTCTTTTTACTTCTATGATGAGGATGTTTCTTAATTTGTCTAATTGCAACTTCCAAAAGCTTGGACAGCCATACGTACTTATGTAGGTACAAGGCCAGCCCTCCCACCATGCCTGCAGAGTCTGAAGGGCAGCAGCAATCAGGGCAAACTTCCCATATCACATCTCTGTTAATAGACTGAAGTCTCCGTCAGGCAGCCAGGGAGAACACCAGTGGCCTTAGCAGTTCAGCCCACAAATACCTCTGGATTAACTCTGTCTTCTTTCACAACCTCAGGAGCATCTGAGCCAAGCAAAACCATCTCCCTTTGCTCATTTTCAAGTGAAGCCACTTCTCTCAGCTTAGCACAACACTTCTCTCATGTCAGGCTGTTGATTCAGTTCTGAAATTCTCTTGCAAATACAAGCCCTGAGCCAGCATTTTCATTTGGGCCACTGAAAATAAAGCAGATGAGCACTAAAAAATAAGATGGATTATCAGGTAAAGAAATAACCCACTGTAATTTTGGGTGCAGTGAGGAACAAGTCCAGAGCAGAGAGCTGGAAACTACTCTGGTTTCCACAGACATGTTAAAGCAATTTCACATGTTTTTATCTGTGTCTCCACAACTGACACAACAGCATGAGCATGCTGCCTTTGGCAAGGACACCCAAGAGAAATGCACTGGGCCTAAGAGAACAAAGCAAGACTGAACTAGGAAAGCAGCAGCTGGATTTCAACATTTAAAACAACACAAATAAGCCAGGCTGGTTTGCAAGCTACAGGGTTCGCAGAAAACAAAAATTTTGAGCAGATGAAGTACTGAAGTTAATGAGGAGAGGAAGAGCAACAGGAGCAGTCTCTTTACTGCTCAAAACCAGCAAACTCTTATGAGAAAAATTAAAGTTGTACCATTCCCTGCTGCAAAATGTTTTCAATGATCAAGATCCTAGGCAGTAAACTCCAGGAACTGGGCACAGTCCCAGCCAAGGATCTTACCCAACACTTCCTGAGCCTGTTTGGTCCAGTGGCTTGGTGATTCTGGTGTGGTACATGGGCAGTAAAACCACACACAGCTCCAGTGGGCTGCTGTGCATTTCAATGGCCCACAGCCCCTTCTGCTCATTATGCTAGTGCCAGGCCTGCCCTGTGTACGCAGTTGTCAGCAGCAGTGTAACTAGATGGGGTGGGGGGAAGGGGCACCGGGCCCAGGTGCTGACTGTGTAGGGGCCTGTGCTGCCATAGGAGCTGGGCAGCCCAGAGTTGTACCAAGTCATGTATCCGGGAGTGTGAGTGGGGGAAACAAAATGGTACTTCCCCAAACCCCAGGGAGCCTTTGTCAGAGCAGGCACCACCCTGTGCCCAATGTGTATGTATCGGGGGAAGAGGGAGTAAATGAAGCACCAGGATCTGTTTGCAAGGAACCTGGCCAGGGGGCTGTTGCTGCCAGAGGTGACAGTATTACAATAGGAGCAGTAACGCAAGCAGGTAAGACATACCCCACTCCCTCCCCTGGTTTACAGTGGTCAGCATAGCCTCATCCTTCATCCCACCATGCCCCAGGCACTCAATGAGCTCGCTACACCTCTAGTCACCAGCAGTGTAGCTCAGAGGCTGCTGTTGCTTATGATGAGGATGTTTATAACCTGCCTTATCCAAAAGGCTTATAATAAGACACCAACAACCATGGATAGGATCATGCTGAGGGACTGATCTGCGCCCAGTATGTGCACCAGCTCTCAGTGATTAGACTGTCCAATCCAACGCTAGCCCCTCTGCCCATATGATGCTTATATGCATCAGGAGAGACATTGAGCTGTAAGGGTCCTCTATCAGGGTCTGATCCAGTTACTGAGGCAGGCCCTAGCTTACCTTGCAAACATAGCATAGGGCTTGGCCAGGGCTGTACTGCCCCTGAGATCAACCCCAAGAAGCATGGTAACCATCCCATTGTGCCTGCCCAGGCCTGCCAAGTAGGACCCATAGACAGCTTGGAACAGTGATGGCCAACTTTTTGGCTGGTGTGCCACAAGTTAATCCCCCCTCCCCGCAAGCATCACTCTGATCCCCATCTCCCAGAGCTGTACCTCAGAGTTTGTGCCCTGGGCACTGCAGTGGAGGCATTGGGGGGGGAGCTCCAGCTGCATGAAGAAATGCAGGAGCAGGATGCTGGCGCAAGAGGTGTCACTTGTGAGAGCCAGGTCAACTCTTCCCTGGCCCTGCAGCCACTGCCATTCTATATAAAATTGGACAGCAGCTGCAGGGCCAAGGAAGGGTTGACTTGGCTCTTGGTCATTACACCTGACATCTTCTCTCACAGGAGCACCCTGCCCCTACTCTGCTCTATGCAACTGGAGGTTGCAGCTCCCCCACCTCACCTCCATTTTGGTACCTCTCTTTACTGAGTGCCCAGGAATCCTGTGCCACACATGACAGCCAACACATGCTGTGCGTTGTCCACCCCTGGCTTAGAAGGACCCTAAGCACAAGGGTCAGCCCAGCTCAGGCTTTCTGTTTCCTGACAGCGTATTCTCCCGTGGTGTCTGCTCAGGACTTAAAGGACATGAAGCAGCAGGGCCATGTTTCTCAGTGATGCTCTGCTGCTTCGTGTCCCTGGAGGCAGGAGACAGGATAGATATGACTATAAATGCACATATGCAGTGCAGATCACAACTGCAGCAAGTTCAAAGCAGCCCCATAGCAATAGCCAGGGCAGCATTCCCTGATCCCTTGCTGCTACCTTAATGAGACACATGTGGGTAGAAATGTTCCAGACAGCTCCCTAGAATGACAAAGCAGTGCCCTAGTCTCAGCACTGAGACCCAGGACTGAGTATCCTCCCTGAGCAGGGTGAGTGGAGCCAGGATTTAAAGCAGCTCATTGGAGAGGGGCTAATCCTGCGGGGGGTGGGGCTGCAGTTCCTGAGAGCTACTGAGCATCCTATCTCCCACTGAAGGGAATTGGGATCGAAGATGCTTATCAGCTTGCAGAACAAAGCTCGCAGTTTGGATCCAGACCCACATTTAGTCCATGGTTTGGGGCTGGGCCAGAGTGTCAGGGGAGGCAATTAGGTTTTTCTGCCTGCTCCCGAACACATGCTGCAATAATGTTGCTTCCCATAGCAAAGCAGTGCAGGGGAAGCAGAAGAGGGTAGTAGGAATCTCTTAACCTCAGCTTCTGCTGCTGCGATCACTCGTTTCACACTGCAACCCTGCAAGGGGACATAAGAAACTATGACAGTTGCACCGAGTGGGGTTGAGGAAAGCAGGACAAGTAAACCTTTAGCTTATTCATAAGTTAGGGTGTGATAGAGATTTAGTTAATATCATGTATTTTTACTACAGAGCCTCCTCAAGTAATTTGTCATGCAGCTTTTATGAACAACTTTCCATTTTAAATATCTCCCCTACAACTTTTGCATCTTTCCCTTTGATAAACCCCCACCTTCCCTCCTACCACCAGGGGAGCTGAAATAAACAAAACTGGTTTTGATTAAACAAGAACAATATGTTTTAAGGCACTTACCCGGGGCCTCCTCGTGCTTGAAAGCTTTTTGAAAGTCACTTAAGTTTACAAACAGCAATAAAGGCAGAGCCAATTTGCAAGGCAACTTGGCAGAAGGGTGTCACAAGATTACAGGCATGTAGGCCAATGCAGTTCTTGCTCTGCTGTGCACAGGAATAGAACTCCTGATGGCTCGTTCCAAAAACACTGACCTCTGTCAGTTACAAGAAAAGAGACTCTCCATTAGATGCTATTGGTATGAGGCCACTGATGTATGACTGAACATCAGTTCCATTCAGTAGAAAGTAATGGTGGTAAGTGTGTGTAAGGTTGAATTTTCAAAGCAGTCAGAAGGAGTTAGATGCAAGGTGCGTTTGAAAAGATGAGTCTAAATCGCCTGCCTGTGTTGAAAATCTCCAAGAGTCAGGCCAGTCTGGTTCAGGAGGACTGCCTCATGACTTTCTGCAGATGGAATCTAAAACTTCTCTCCTGCAAACATTTATCCTGCTTAACTTTTTGCATGTGTGAGCAGTCCCAGGGAAGGCTTTTGTACAGCATTGAACAAGTGTTTAGGATTGGGAATGAAGTTAGTGGTAGAGATTACAGTGGGTGGTTTAGGATGGATGCACTTCAGATGGATGCATTCCTGGAGGGACAGAACATTGTGCTTTCAGTTTATATTCTATAGCAGACACACCCGAGATGCAAATCAAGAGAGCCCCCTTAGCTTGTTGCTGGTAGGCACAGTTGGCAAAGAATAGTTTCCAGCAGACTCCTAAATGTGTTGCTCACATGGGGTTGATGAAAGTTGCAGGAGAAACTCGCTCCCTGGGATGTGAGGGCAGGATAGAAAAGTTTCAGGTTTTCCAAGGGATCTTCCCAAGTGAAACAATATGTTGGCAAGGGCGTTAGAATTTTTTTCCAGGGCGGCCGGCAGTATAATCCAGCATACAGCCAAGCAAATGTAAAACCTCCACTTGGAGAGACAGGCTGCCAAGCACTACTGCTCCTCACATAGAAGGAAAAGCTCCAGGAAGGTCTCCAGCTGCAGGGTGAGGAAGGAAAGCACCGCAGCTCCTCAGCAACACTTATCCCAGAGCATATCAGCAAGACTGTAGATAGTTTAAAGTCTCATGCAGGAGGATGAAACTTCTGTCCCCTATGCCTGCACATTTCCATTTGCCTGACAAACTCTGCACCTCAAGCCAGACTATGACACCTTTGTCTCCACAAGTGCAGGCCAGAGCTTCAGGATACTGGCCATAGACAATAATGGGCCTGTTGGGGGTAAGAGGAAAGGATACGAGACACAGAGCTCTTAACATCCAGCAACTGGGGCATCTGGCAAAGGGTCCCACAGCTACAGGGGCAGACAGATATAGGGGATCCAGCACGATGCATCCTACTAGCAGGACAGTTTTGGGACATAAGGACAGACATATAGATAAACCTTAGGACACCAGCTGGCTCAATCTGGCCACCTAGGCACCTCAAGCATATGATGGTCTATCCAGGCTGTGATGGTTCTCTATGAAGGGTCAGGATGATGGTCTATCTCGACTGGGAGGGGATGGGATTTCTAGGTCCCCAGTACTAGTTTGCTGTACATTTTTGCTGGCCATTTAATGGGGGCCCCACTGTATACCCTAGCTCAAGGGCCAATATGGCTACACACAATTCTTCACCCTTTGTCACTTCTGTCTATTGAACATCCCCACCTCTGTGAGGATGCATCCCTTTTCCTGGTGCAGTGATGCTACCATTTGTCACAGTCTCACCCAGACAGCACCATTATTTCCTACTGCTAAGCTACTAATAAAGTGATAGTTTAATAATAACAGCACTTGTAGAATGCACTACACATACAAAGCTGTGCATGCTAGGATTGCAGTGGCCACCAGCTCCTGGGAGACATAATTTTATAGCTCTGCCCTGGACCAAGAAAGGAGTTGTGTGTTGCAGGAGGGATGTGTGGGAAACACAGCGCGTATCTATACTGGTGCATTTATTGTGCAGTAACTGAAATTACTGTGCAGTATGGGTGCATGTCTGCACATGCACGCCCTTATTGTGCAGTAAATATGGGGACTTAGGCCAACTTGAGCATAAATTTGATACCTGCATTATGCAGGTATCAAATTTATGCCCAATTAGTTCCTGAGCAGTAATACACATGTAGATGCCTTACTGCGCAGTAACATTCTGTGGACTGACTTGGAACTAACTTTAGTCCCAAGTCAGTCCACATACAGTGTTAATGCACTTTAATGCCTGCACATGTAGATGCTGGCCTATTCCAGTAAATTTAGGCTGGCATAAAGGCATGTGTAGGCACTCCCAAAGATTATAAACATCAGTGCTATAGGATCTCGGAGGCAGTGGTCTCTGATCCTCTCCATACTGGGAACCTATGTTACAAGAGATAAGTCTGGGGGTCCCAACCCACCTACAGAAAGGGCAATGGGGTTGTAATCCACTGTAATCCATTCATAATGCCAAGTTGCGAGCCCATGCTCTAAAGCAGTGGTCTGAAATTCATGGCTCATGGGCAGTGTTGCCTGTAAGATCCCCTGGTACTGCTTGTGGCTGCAGGAAAGTGTCTCTCCAGGTTAACTGGCAGAGCAAAGCATAATGCTGACCAACTCTTGGAACCCTTTCAAAAGAGCATCAGGTGGAGCCTTTTAATTGCTGTGTGTGAACAATTCATAGATTCATAGATTCATAGATGTTAGGGTCGGAAGGGACCTCAATAGATCATCGAGTCCGACCCCCTGCATAAGCAGGACAGAGTGCTGGGTCTAGATGACCCCAGCTAGATACTCATCTAACCTCCTCTTGAAGACCCCCAGGGTAGGGGAGAGCACCACCTCCCTTGGGAGCCCGTTCCAGACCCTGGCCACTCTAACTGTGAAGAAGTTCTTCCTAATGTCCAATCTAAATCTGCTCTCTGCTAGCTTGTGGCCATTATTTCTTGTAACCCCCGGGGGCGCCTTGGTGAATAAATACTCACCAATTCCCTTCTGTGCCCCCGTGATGAACTTAAAGGCAGCCACAAGGTCGCCTCTCAACCTTCTCTTGCAGAGGCTGAAAAGGTCCAG
>NW_005841949.1:291528-301776 GCF_000455745.1 Alligator sinensis | reverse complement strand
TAGATCTGTTCGTCATGCATCTGCTGATGCACGATAAAGTACCATTAGCTTTTCTGATGGCTTCGTCACATTGCCGACTCATGTTCATCTTGGAGTCCACTAGGACTCCAACATCCCTTTCCGCTTCTGTGACCCCCAGCAGGTCATTCCCTAGGCAGTAGGTATGCTGGACATTTTTGCTCCCTAGGTGCAGCACTTTGCATTTCTCCTTGTTGAACTGTATTCTGTTGTTTTCTGCCCATTTGTCCAACCTGTTCAGGTCTGCTTGCAGCTGTTCCCTGCCCTCCGGCGTGTCCACTTCTCCCCATAGCTTTGTGTCATCTGCAAACTTGGACAGAGTACATTTCACTCCCTCGTCCAAGTCACTGATGAAGACATTAAAGAGTATTGGTCCAAGGACCGAACCCTGCGGGACCCCACTTCCCACACCCTTCCAGCTCGAAACCGACCCATCCACCACGACTCTCTGGGTGCGACCCTCTAGCCAATTCGCCACCCTGTGACTACACTGTGTAGTCATCCAAGTCACAGCCTCTTAACTTGTTCACCAGTATGGGGTGGGATACCGTATCGAAGGCCTTCCTGAAGTCTAAGTATATGACATCCACCCCTCCTTTTTGAAAATGGGGACCACGTTGGCCCTTTTCCAGTCCTCCGGGACTTGGCCCGTGTGCCACGAGCTTTCAAATATTCCCGCCAGTGGCTCTGCAATGATGCTGGCCAGTGCCTTCAGCACCCTCGGATGGAGCTCATCCGGGCCTGCCGACTTAAAGGCATCCAGTTCTTCCAAATGACTCTGCACCATCTCAGGGTCTACACATGGTAGTCTGGAGTCTTGCTGCTGCCTCTCTACAACCCCAGTGACAGACTTGTCGTGCCCCTTGCTTAGGGACACTGAGGCAAAGAACTCGTTGAGGAGTTCAGCCTTGTCTCCTTAGTTGGGAAAAGGATGGCCATCCCAACAGAACTGACAGACCATCCCTTAGACTGGAGGCAACTTGCTCAGGCAGGATGCATCCAGGGGTGGATTTGTCAGGCTGTTGAAGGCTGGGTCCAGATAGAGAATGTCTAGTTGAGACTGACATATCGTGAAGGTAACTACCCACACCAGCCCTACAAGAAAAGGAAGAGAGGGGTCATGGGTCTAGAAAAAAATCATTCTCAGGCACTGAAGACATAAGAACTGTATTGCTCAGAGAGAACAGTGATGCAGAGTGGGAGGGAGAGTGCAGAGAGCAAGGCAAGGAGCCTGAAACTTAGACTCCTCTGTCTGTGTGTTGGAATTCAGAAGAAACAGGTTGCTTTTCCCCAGGGGGACTGGGTTCCTGGCATTAATTTTTTCATGAAGCGTCCCCTTGCTGAGCACTCCTGGGGTTCCCTGCCCTGCATGACCATCACTGGCCAGATCCATGCCAGGACTTGGTGCACCCTGCAGAAGCCAGAGCCTAGCACGCTATCTGAACAGGGCACACAGTGCTGCATGGATTCAAATGTTTCAGTCCTGGCTGAAGCACAGACCTGCATGCTGTAACTTCCCAGACTTGAGTGTGACAGGCCAGTGAGCCTGCATGTGACACATGCCTGTTAACTCAATCAGCTCCAGCCACTTTTTATTTCAAAATAAGAGTGCAGGGACCAGGATGGGATAGATGCAATAAGGCAGACACTGCCTTATGTGCGTGGTCATAGGTGCAGGGGCCTGGGAGCAGGCTGGTACAGTTTCTTCTATACAGGTCTGACACATGGCTAATCTCCAGCCCAAAGGGCAAAGCCTTCTGCAACTGGCCTCTTCCAGTCAGCCCTTTACCTCTCCCCAGCAGGGTTTCAGCCCCCGGTTGGGTCAAGCCCTGTTGGGTTTGGTCCAGTTTCTCATCCTGGAGTGTCTACTCCCTAAGGAGGCAGGTGCCTTTACAAGCCTAGCCATAGGAGGTTCTTTCACATCCCCCAGTGAGTGCAGACACTTCTCACTTGCATTCTCAAAGTTATGAATTTAACCCTTCCGTTGATGAACCCTGGGCAGGTTGTGCCTGGTCCACTATTCAGCCATGCCGTTTGGGGTTACTTGGAAATCCCCCATGGATACTCCTTGCCAGCACCTCAATAGCCACTTCCCTTTTCTTACTATAGCACAGTGTTTGATCGTGAATCCAGGGAGAATGGGACACTGTGACACTGAGGGCTAGACTGGGTTGAAATCCACCTACCCCATGGACACCATTTTTTTCCCCAAGGACTTTATCATAACTAGACTGAGCTACTAGTCTTTGATTACAGCTTTCTGATATGATGCCAGCTGTAGCCCAAATGGAGATTAATAAGCAGTATAAAATAAAAAGAACAGCCTGGGAATGCTGGGAAAGGAAAGAATCCAATAGAAAATGTAGCATAAGAAGCAGCTCAGTTAGATGCAATGGGGGTTTTCAAGGTGTGGAGAGAGCTGTGAACACTTACAGGCCTGAAAGTTTGTATTCTACAGCGGATCAAAGCTTCTCTATGGTGTAAAATAATCTACTCTAGCGGGGGCAAGAAGGTGCACATGTGTGCATGCCTGTACACATGCATACACAAACACATGTGCACACATACACCCACTTGAAGAAGATGGTTAAGCTTCAAAAAGAATGCAGAGATTAAATCATTTTTGCTGCTAGTTTAAATCAATGCAAAGTGGCTTTAGGCTGCAGATTAGTACAGTTGAAGAAAGTGTCCGTAGCAAGAGATGCAGAAGGATGTAATAAGACCAAAGAAATTACTGTAGTGAACTTCAGGGCAGTCTCATTAACATGGTACTGAAAGTAAAGCTAGCTTTAAAGGTGACCTGAGGGAAGGGGAAGAAAAACATCGTCACCCTGCTTCGCCTCTTTATGCTGTGGAGGACAGAGGGTCTCCGCCTCCTCCATCATACAGACACAGCAGCCCTTTTGCCTGTATGTACCCCAAATAAATCACAGGCCTGTTCTGCAAAGATCCTGTAATATGGTTCTGCCTTGCCCAGCCAACTTGTCCTGTGCCTCACAGTCAGAGTGGATTAGCATGCTGACAGTGATATATTTTTCCTTATTCCCATGGGCCCTGCAAGGCCAACCCAGCTGCTTCTTCCTCACACATCAGCAGCAGCAGGGTTAGATTCTGTTTACAGCTTCCTTATCGCTGGTGATGATGTCTGAGAACTGCAAAGCCAATTAGCTTCTCTCATCTCCCTGATCCCAGCTGGGCCCTCGGGGTTAGCAGGGAGAGCAAGTGACTTCCTGTGTGTAAAGGAAAGCCCTTTCCTCTGGAGCCTCTGGGAAACAATCCACCCATCCATGTCCCTTCAAGTCCCTCTCCAGAGAAGAGCTGCACTGTGGAGGTTTGCTCCTGCTGAGCATTCTAGCCTGGGTTCACACTGCCCCTACTGAACTGCAGCTACTAATGGGCTTAGAGCTCATCAGCTGCTGAGGCACTGGCTGGGTAGGTTGGGCAGGAGCAAGTCCCTGAGTGTTAGCTGCTGTAGTGCGGAGGTGAGCAGGTTCTGTGCTCTGTTTGCCTTTCAGCCATTTGCAGCACAAGGTGCAGTGGGTCAGCTCTGGCAGGAGGGCTGCAGCAGGGACTACATGATGCTCAACCTGTGGCCTTGTGTTTCTAGCACTGAACTGTGATTTGGGTCTTCTGCTTCCTAGGTGAGTGCCCCCAGCTACTGGGGCTCAGACAGGGGAGGGCTAATGAGCATGATCAGTCTGCATGCATATGCAGGGGTAATACAGTTTGGTAGGTTTATGACATGGCTTACCTTCACCTGACCCTGGAGTAGGTGCCAGGTTGGGCTAGAACAAAATGTGGCATTAGATAAGAAGCCCCTGAAGTGCTATTCTAAATGGGGATTGGGCTCCATGTCAAACTCCCTTCACCAGAAATGGTCTGGACAAAATGTCACATGGAGATTCGTGTGGGTGGCTGGGTCTGGGGCCACTCAGGGATTGAGATGCCAACCAGAGACAGGAGGGGTGAGCAGAGTTTGAGGACAATCCACGTCAGGCTGAGAGCAGGGACTAGAAGCAAGCCAAGTTAAGCCAGGAGATGCAACAGACAGTGGAGTCGAGCAAGCAGGAAGGAATGGCAAAGCGATTCTGAGTCAGGTTGAGCCTTGCTACCCAGACACTTTCTGTTCTGGCTCAGGGGGTTATATGGAGAAGTGGATGGTCCATTACCCCAGCCAACCACTCTGTGGACATGAAGTGGGCAGAGGGTTAGGCCCTGCTGGAGGCTTCAGGTCAGCCTGGAACAGTTTGGGTGATGAGCCATAGGGTAGCAGGCCAAGATAAGCAGCTGTGTTGGCTGGGCTAAGGCCCTGGGTTCAAGGCTACAACTTGACAGTAGGAGCCTCAGAGAATGTGGGATAGGAGGTTAGCTGCCCTTCCTCAGCCTATGAGAGCCCTACACAGAAGATGACAGCTCTTTTCCCCAGTGGGGATAGCCTGAGACAGGATAAGAATCAACAGCCAGTTTCAGTTCCCTGAGTCTCTGCCCCAGCCCATGTTTGAGGAGCCTGGGAACTGATGGGATTTCTGACTTCTGATGGGATACTCAAGATCATGTACCTGGAAGACCTGCATGGCTGAAAAACACACTCTTCTTGGTGGAGTTCCCTGGCTTTCCTGGGTCATAAAAGAGGGGTTTGCTTCCTCAGTGGTTCACAAGGAACTGCAGAAGCTCTCCATAGCTCCTGAGCTATCAGATGTTAATGCTCACTGCTCCTTCAAGCACATTGTGATCAGCTGGATGCAGGAGGCAGGGACCATCTGTTGCAGAAAAGGTCTTACTGTGTCACTAAAACCAGGATGGCAGGGGCAAACACAGGAGTGTGAAAGAGTTGCCTGGGGAGAATTTTAAATACTTTCCTTGGGAAAGCAGCCTGTTCTGCCTGGAATGAAAGGCTCATTTGTTTGCTTGTTTCTTTTGAGTGCTCCTGACCATGGGAAGGGTCCTTGCATGTCCTGCCTGCCCACCCCACATACCTCAAGGTGCTGGCTGGGACCACTGGCCCTCACTGTGCCAACTGCCTTGTTTGATCCCATTGTGGTGCCTGTGCTGCACATCCCCTTCTCTCCTACCCTGTCAGAGTAAAAATACCTCATGTCCAAGTGCTTCTCACTCAAAGCAGAGTCCACATAGCCTCTCTCAAAGGCAAGACCATGGTACCTGTTAGGAGGCAGGTTCTGCAGCAGGCTGGGTATGAGTAGGATGCTTACAGTGCTTCAGACAGAGAAACTTGCAGTGATCCATGCTGCAGGGGCCAGGGCTCTTTTCCTCCCACGTGCTGGCCTGTACAGCTGCTTTCTAACATGGCTACTGTGGGTCATATTGAAGAATTTGATGTGGCCAATCTGTCCATATGGGACTCTTATGCTGACCAGCTAGACTTCTACCTGGAAGCCAGTAAGATTGCTGATGAGAACCAGAAATGTGCAGTGCTACTGAGCATCACTGGCCCAAAGACTTTTGAGATTACTTGCTCCCTTGTTTCCCTGGCCAAGCCCTGTAACAACATGCTCCAGTTGCTAAAAAATCGTTTTGCATCAACCCCATCTGAATCCATTCACCATTCCATTTCAACCAACAGCTGCTAGAGGAAGAGGAAGGAATTGCTGTGTACATAGCAGACGTGGATCAGTTGTCTAAGGATTGTACTTCGGTACCAGTCTTGAATCTTCTTAGGGATCATCCTGTGTGTGGGATTCAAAATGAAGCCTTACACTGCAGACTGCGCAAGGCATAACTTAACATTTGCCGTGGCTCAAAAAGAATCCTTTGCATATGAAGTTGCCTTGCTCCACTGGAGGGAAATATACATATCCTCGGCAAAACTGATGTCAGCAAAGACTTACCAAGTGCATTTAAGGAAAAAATCTCCACAGAAGCCAGCACCCTTGCACAATAATATAATTTATTTTCCCCAAGGAAGCTGCTATAGCTGTGAGGGAAATCACAGATGCAATTCCTGCTATTTCTGTGATGCTGACTGCCACCACTGCCAGCACAAGAGTTACAGTGAACCCAAGTGTCGTCAGAAGTCCAAGATCCAAGAAGGCAGCAACCAAGGGGAATACATCTCCAGTTATCACTAATGCTGTTGCTGATTTGAATGAAATTCTAGCATGTAAGTTGTCCCCTGTTGCCTAAACTACTGCATTTGTTAGTGATGTGGAAACACCAACCTCACAGAAGGGAAGACCTACAAAACAGTGATTCTCCAAGGTGTTCCCTGGGCTATGGAGGTAGACTCAGGATCTGAATTTACCTTAGTCTCAGGAAAAACAACTCACTACAACCTAGAAACCATCCACCTTTTGTGCCATGTGAAGCCAAGCTTGTAGATTATAACAAACAAACAGTAGGTTGGAAATGTGCATGTTATGTCAATGTCCACTATGGGCAGGAATGAGGGGTCTACCACCTAATAATTGCTAAAGGTTGGAGAGCAAGTTTAGTAGGAGAAAAACAGTTTGAGCCATTGGGTATCAAATTAACAGAAGTGCACAGCCTCATGATAGACACCTTACAAAACATCCTAAAGGATTTCATCGAGGTCTTCAATGAACAGCTTGGTTTTATACGGTTCAGCCTGTGTCATTTATGTTGGATCCAATTGTAACTGCAAATTGAACGAAGCCTCATCATGTTGCCTTCATCCTTCATTCAAAAATTGATGCAGACATCAATCAACTTTTGGAAAAGGGTGTCTTAGAAGCAAAGTTAAATCCAACATGGGCTACTCCCATCATATCCATCATGAAGCCAAACAGTGATATTTGATTATGTGCTGACTACAAGTGTACTATTAATAAGGCACTACAGAAACACTCATACCAGATTCCAGCAGTAAAACAACTCCCTGCCACTGTTGCTAAAGGGAAGGTTTTTGCTAAATTAGACTTGGCTCAAGTGTATAAACAACTCTGTGTGGATGATTAAAAGGTTAATGCATAGACAATCATAACCCATAATGGAGCCTTCTGAGCAAACTGCCTACAATTTTGAGTAAGCAAAGCACCCAGAGTTTTCCAAAAGGTTATGGATGACTTACTAGCATGTCTTAAGGGAGTCATGCCATATTTTGATGATGTCCTCATCTGAGCAGGGTTCATGCCAGAATTAATTGTCCACCTGCAAGAAGTGTTATGCCACATTGCCAGTGCTATCCTGAAACTAAAGAAAAAGCAATGTGCTTCTGGAGTAACAGTATGGAGTTCCTGGGGTTCTGAGTTGGAATTCATCCAACAAATGAAAAGGTAGAAGTTGCTCATAAGGCCCCAACACCTAAAAATAAGCAAGAACTGCAAGCATTTGTAGGTCTGCTTAATTTCTACCATTCTTTTCTAAAAGACAAGGCTACAGTTGCTGAGCCTTTGCATCGTCTATTGGATAAGGATGTCACCTGGAAATAAAACTAAACTATACAACAAGGCATTCAGTGATGAGAAGCAAGTGTTGCCATCTGACAGCATGTTAATCCATTATGACATGGAGAAGCCACTTCTGCTTATTTGTGATGCTTCACCATTTGGAGTGGAGGCTGTCTTCAGTCACCTTTAGGGTGATGGACATGAAACTCCCACTGCTTACCATTCATGAACTATGAATAAGACTGAGAGGAATTACGCTCAGATTGATAAGGAAGCTCTTACAGTCATTGCTGGAGTTAGAAAATTCCATGACTATGTATATGGCCACAAATTCATAATTGTGACAGATCATAAACCATTGCTATGGTTATTTATCAAGAATGGATCAACACCTAAGATCATTTCAGCTCATGTGCTTTGTTGGTCCTTAAGTTTAAATGCATATAAATGCAAATTTCAACACTGCCCTGGGAAGTTAATAGCAAATACACTGAGTTATTTGTCATTTTCCTGTCCTGAATTCACTGTTCCTCCACTCTCTGAAGTTCTGAAATAGAATCCTCATCTGATCCTCCTCTCCAGGCAGATGACATTGCCCATATGACTGCTAAGGATCCAGTGTTTAACTGGGTATGGAAGGGATGGCTTTCAACAAAGATTGCAGATGAATTTAAACCATTCATTACACATCAACATGAACTTTCCACCCTTAAAGGATGCCTCCTATGTGGTAATTAAGTGGTCATTCCTAATGCAGGTCAAGCACAAAGTCTTAATGGTCTCCAAGCAGGGCATCTGGGGACTATTCACATGAAAGTGCTTGACAGAAGTTATGTTTCATGGCCAAAGTTAGATGCTGGCATTGAGCAAACAATAGAGGTATGAACCATGCCAAGCTACACACTATGCACCAGCTAAGGCTCCAGTCCATCTGTGGGAAGTGACCAGGACATCATGGTCTCATCTGCACATAGATTTTGCTGGCCCTTTCCAAGGCCTGATATTCATAGATTCATAGATTTCTAGGGTCAGAAGAGACCTCAGTAGGTCATCAAGTCCAACCCCCCACTCTGGGCAGGAAAGAGCACTGGGGCTATGTATATTCTTTATTGTTGTTGATTCTCAAAGTGGGTGGAAGTTGTTTCCTTTGCATCAGTGGCTTCACATACTGCATTTTGAGTTTTAAGGCAGCTGTTCACAATACATGATCTTTCAGATACCAATGTGTCTGACAATTCTGTGCAATTCACTTGTAAAGAATTTAAGAAGTTTATGGAGAGGAATCTTATCCATTGCACCACGTATGCACCATTACACCCATGATCAAAGGCCAACTGGAGACGATGGGCCAAACTACTAAAGGTGCATTGAAGTAAATCGTTGATGGCATAGGCACCAACTCTTATTTTTGCCTGGGGGGAACCTAAAATGATGCCCCCTCCCCCGCACCCTCCCCCACCGCTCTATGGCATGGCCGGAGCAGAGCCAAGCAGAGTCTGGGGGTGCAGATGCAGGCTGCCTGCTGTGGGCTTGGGGCTCCCTGCTCTGCTTTCTCCCTCCTGAGAACCCTGTGCCGCCATGGCAAGGCTCCCCCTGCCCACCTGGCAACAGAGGAGAGCACAACTCTGTGCTGTTGCCCCTGCTGCTGCTAAGCTGGCTGGGGTCACTGCTCTCCATCGCTGCTTGGGGCCGTATTCCTGGCCATATGCATGTGTGTGCATGCACACATGCACATGGTGCACCCTGCGTCCTGCTCCCCGTAGTCTGTGGGGAACTGTGCCAGCCTGCAAGGGGAAACCTGCTGTTCATGTTTCCTGTGTTTTTCTGTGGTCAATGGAAAACCTGGATCCCTGCACGATTCTGGGAATCTGGGACAAATGCTCTCCTAGAGTCATGCAGTCTGGGACCGGGACTTGCTTTTCCTATTTTTAAACTGTCTCTTCCTGAGGGGAGCCAGGGCCCTTGGGCCCCCACGTACTCAATGCCTATGGTTGATGGTGACTGGAACTAATGATTAGCTAATTTCTTACTTCAACAGCATGTAACTCCACATACTGCTACAGGTCGCAGCCCTGCAGAACTACTAATGAACCACCAGCTGAAAATATGTTTGAATCGGCCCCACCCAGATATGGTAGCCATTAAATACCAGACAAGGCAAGAAATGCAGTTTTCTAAGAAACAGAATATTTCACCTGTAAGAAGCCTTGACCCATATGAACCTGTGTACATTTGAAACTACACGACTGGACCACAGTGGGTGCCTGCATCTGTCCTTGGAGTTAGAGTGCTAATATTGTATAAGATCCAGACTCCAGACAGAAAGTCACTTAGCAGGCACACTGACCAGATGTGGGCTGAATCTCAGATAATGTGACCTCTGCAACACCAGGTGCTTGCACTGCTAGTGGAACCAGTTCTAATGAGTCCGTCAGCTGCTGTTTAGACACATCAACACTTCCAGTTGTTGATGCTACTTTGGAAGAAACAAAAGGAGCCTACTGCTGTTGCCAGTGAAAAGTCCATTACCACTGTCCAGCCCAAATACTTACAGGATTACATTACCTAGGGGGGAGGGGTCTTATGCATTGAATGCCTGTATACATGTTCTGTACTCCATCAGCAAAGGGTGCTGCCTGAACTGCATTATCTTGTGTTGCTGTTTCCTGTTCTGCTTTAGTGTTACCTGATTCTTCCCTGTGTGATCTCTCTGAGACAAGAACCCCACAGATACACAATGGACACGGTTTCCCCATTCTGTGCTCACCACCCACACAGCATCCAGCATAACAAGGCTGTGATCTTGGCTGGGCATCTCAGTGTTAACCTAACACAAGTAAAATAGTAACAGCATCACAGCTCTCTC
>NW_005841949.1:285585-291497 GCF_000455745.1 Alligator sinensis | reverse complement strand
CCTGCTGAAACTACAGACATCTGTGCTGTTAACATAGGCACAAACCCCCGGGGTCAGTCTGGCCTATGGCAAAAATCGGGGGTATGTATAAGAACAGAAGAATAATACTGAACCATGAGGAGCTCCATCAACAGCTGCTCCAGGCAACACAGATACTTGCGCACCCTCCCTGAGCCCCTGATACACAGAGGGGCAGGAGTCTAACCTTGGTGCAGAAGAAGAGGTGGCAGATCCAGCAGAAAAGGGAAGCCACTAGATCTAGAACATGACACTTGCCTTCCTGGATCCATGAGCCCATTGACCTGACAAATCTTCTGTTTCTTGGTTTCCTGCCTTGTCTTGGTCCAATGCAATGAATCCAGGGAGATGAATCCCTCTGTGCAGCACTGGTCAGGCTGCAGTTGGGGTACTGCATCCAGTTTTGGACACCGCACTTCAAGAGGGATGTGGAAAACTTTGAGAGGGACCAGAGGAGGGCCACTCATATGGTTGGAGGCCTGCATGGAAGGCCCTATGAGGAGAGACTGAGGGACCTAGATCTCTTCAGCCTTTGCAAGAGAAGGCTGAGAGGTGATCTTGTGGCTGCCTATAAATCCATCAGGGGAGGGCAGCAGGGAATAGGAGATGCTCTATTTACTAGGGCACCTTCTGGAGTAACTAGGATCAACGGCCACAAATTGACAGAACAGATTTAGGTTGGACTTTGGAAAGAACTTCTTCACAGTAAGGGTTGCCAGAATCTGGAATGGGCTTCCAAGGGAGGTGGTGCTCTCCCCTGCCCTGGGGGTCTTCAAGAGGAGGCTGGACAAGTACCTAGCTGGGGTCATCTGACCCCAACTCTCTTTCCTGCCCAGGGCAGGGGGTTGGACTCGATGACCTACTGAGGTCCCTTCTGACCCTAACATCTATGAATCTATGAATGAATTCCCACTTTGGTGATCATCCTACAAGAATTAGTAGAAAGTCTGTCATTTGTTTCAGTGGGTGCAGGTCTGGGAGATATGACTGTCCTAAGCTCTCAGCTACTCAGACTGTCCTAAAATCTCAACCCTGAGGCTCCCTTCCTTGGACTTGTCTGGAAGTGTGTGCACCTCTCTCTCCATCGCTGTTTCAAAGGGAACTGCGGACTCGTTCTTCCTAACAATCACCCTCTAAAAACTGCAGTTACACTCAGCTACCTGGCTTTATGAAAGATCCTGCCCAATCTGCTCCCATGCAGAGAGCCTGATAGTCATACTTCATAGAAAGGGTTGCACCAACCATTGAGGGAAACTACTGGGTGCATGAAGATGTAGTTCATTACTAGGGCTGTGTGAAATTTTGCTGGCTGTTTCATTTTGACACTGTTTCGACTCATCTCAAGGTCGAAACAGTAAAATCGAAATGAAACAAAGGGCTTTGAAAGAGCCTTGAAACAAAATGAAGCTAGTCAAAACATTTTCAAAGTTGAAACGTTTTGACCATAGCGCTGGGGAATGGGAACTCAGTCCAGCTGGGCTGAGTTCCCATCCCCAGCACAATCCCCAGCGCTAGATTGGGCAGGGGACAGAGAGTCAGCCCAGCTGGACTGACTTCCCGTCTCCGGTGCAAGACAGCCAGGGAGTCAGCCCAGCTGGGCTCACTTCCCATCCCCGGTGCTAAATCTGGCCAGGAACAGGGAGTGAGGCTGTTTTGACTGTTTCGACGCTAGGTCAGCCAGGGATGGGGAGTCAGCGCCGGGGATGGGATTTTGCACCGGGGATGGGCAGTCAGACCAGCTGGGCTGACTCCCTGGCCCCGGCCCGATCTAGCAAGCTGACTGGGCTGACTCCCCATCACCAGCCAATCTAGCGAAACATCAAAACAGAGTCAAAACAGCCTCACTGTTTTGACAAAGCAAAACAGAACAGCTGTTTCAAATCAAAATGAAATTCAATACGAAACGCTGTTCCATCGAAACCTTGAAACTCAAGGCGAAACAGAACAGTGTCATTTCGCACAGCCCTACTCATTACTACAGGAATGTAGCATCGGTGGGCACGAACCATGATGCTGATGTTACTGTGCAGTAGCTCATTGCTACTGTGAAGTAGGGTTGGAAACAACCTGTGCATTGCCAGGACTGTGCAGTAACAGGATTTACTGCACAGTCATTTAGTACTAGCTAAAGCAAGTACTAAATGACTGCACAGTAACAACTGTGCAGTCGGGGGCACATGTAGATGTGCCCACTGAGGGTGCAATGAAAGGCTGAGACAACTTAGCAAAGAGGATTAGACTTGCCATACTGGACAAAAACATTGAATCCAGGACCCTACCTCCCTCAGCCACCAACACCTGCAGTGGAGGAAGCACTGCAGAGCTGTGAAGCAATCCTGGCTTAGCTTCTGAAGCAATCAAATAATATAGTACGTCCTGGCCATTTCTTACCTGTGTCTTGTCCACTATTCAACTGAAGCTTTCCCTCAGCAGCCCCAGATCTCCTGCCTGCTACACCACTGCCAGATCCAGCATGAATCTCTCCATATTGAACTGGGAGCAAGTCAATTTTGGTCTAATGGAAGTGGGGGCATGGGGAGAAGCGATGTTCCCGAAAGGTTCCTATGGCTCATGAGCCCTGTGGAGGGGTCCTGCTGCCATGAGCAACCGGTGCCTCCTGAATCTGGTGGGGCACCTGCAGAAGCCTCCACCAGTGGTGGTGCTGTCGGGGGGGGGGAACCAGCCCTGCCGACAGCTGTCAGGGGCGGCACGGGCCCCGTCGGGGGGGCACATGCACCCCCATGCGCCCCTACCAGTTGCCTATGCTGCCTGTCCAGAGGGAAGTTTAGGACTACGAGGCACATCTGCCTTTCTAGGCAACCCTGTGCTCAGAGGCCTGTTGCCCCACACTCAAATAAATTGGGCCCACAAACATGGAGTCCCCAGGGCCCATGACTCACAGGACTCTAGTCACTTGCCTGGCTCAGCAGGATGGACTACAGCAGACACCACCATTTTTGGCTCTAGTCTGTATTGTTTGTAGGATAGAGGGAGGGGGTGGCTTACACTCAGGGAAGCCAAGCCCTGTGAGTCTTATTAAAGGTTTTGATTCAATGACAGCAACAGTCGAGCAGCATCTGCTTGTAGAGGCCTCCAAGTCTGGTTCCATTTACTGAATGCGCCAAGCCTGGGATGATGGGAGCTGCAGATGGTTCCTAGAGCCGTCTGTTTCCTGGGCAGTGAGCACAGTGCCAAGCACAGGCCCAAACTGCCAAGTTCAAACTTTGTTTTTCCAGCAGGTCAAGTTGCTTTCAATATTTAAAAAAATTCCACATTTGCTCACAAGCTCTTATGGAAAACAGAGCAGGAGCGGCAGCATCACAGCTGCTTCTCAGAGCAGGACCCAGACCTTCCCACCAGGCAGGGTCTAAGATGTTTTGCAAAGGGACATGGTGGATTCTCCAGCATGTGGAATCTGAAGCCAGTGGAAGGGACCTGCTCT
This sequence comes from Alligator sinensis, assembly GCF_000455745.1. Taxonomy (NCBI): domain Eukaryota; kingdom Metazoa; phylum Chordata; order Crocodylia; family Alligatoridae; genus Alligator; species Alligator sinensis. The sequence goes on along the minus strand of NW_005841949.1, from coordinate 288,037 downwards.
GGTCCAAGCCCAGGCTTTTTGGGCTCAGGGTAGGAATCCTTGTTTGAAGGTCTTCAGCTTTGTGATAAAGGTACTCAGACTAGATGGTCACAGTGGGTCAAAATGTGAATGTGCATAGCAGTAACATACAAGTCTGCTAACTGCAGCCAGATCCCAAGGGAGGAGTCCAAGGGGTCTGAAAAAGCCCTCTCCCCTTCCTTCACCCAAAGAGGACACCATGGTCCATGGTGACTGAACATGCTTGGCAATGGAATAAGCATGGTTAAATGAGCAAGAATCTCATATAGCCCCTTGTCCCAGCACAGAAAAGAAGCAGCTCTGCAGGGGGGATTCTGCAGGCTTTACCCTGATCTCACTGGCCAGTGATGTCCTCACCTCACATAGATGGGAAAGCCAGTAAGGTCCTACTTGCTTTCACAGCCTGCTGCAAGACCACTAGGTTTTTGGGGGGCTTTCTTGAGGAGGTGTTTGAAAGCAGGGGGAGATAGGTGAGCCAGACCCAAAAGACTCAGCTTCCTCTTGTGTAGAAAAGGCACTGGGCTGGGACCAGGATATCTAGTTTCCATTCCCAGTGTTGGCATTACCCCCACTGGTGACCCCAGGGGGAAGTCTCTGTGCTTCACTTTTCCCATCAGCACAAGAAGAACAGCAGTGTCCTGCCCCACTGGCTGGTGGCTCCAATAGACTGACAACAGCTGAAACACCTGGGAATAGGCTTCTATAGGAAAGAACTGTAACCCAAAATTGCAGCCTAGTACCAGCACTTCCCCCCTGCCCCCATTTGCAAGACAGTCCATGCCCCAAAGTACTTACAGTCCAAGGTAGGAGAGGCATACAAGGGCACGCAGCAGTGGCAGAGTCAGGTATCCTCACTGCAGGTCTCTTGCCTTCCTCATTAGATCACATAGCCTCCCAGTGGGCCCAGCTCCATGACCTGTACTCATATTCACTAGTAAAGAGTAACACATACTCTCTCTGGGGTTACCCATCCCAGAAAGTGGTAGTTAGAGCTGTGAGTCAGGCCACTAATTAGCATCCTTCCCAGAATGCACTGGGATAGCACATTTAAGCAAGTAGAAAGTGCCAAGATGGAATGTGTGTGTTGGACCTGGATGTATTTCTTGAAACGTTCATTGTTCCCCAGCTGTGCTTAGCCAGATTGCTGGTGAGTGTCCTAGAGAGTGGAAAAAATTATTTATGGATAAACTATTCACTGACTGATTGAAAAAACCAAGACTAATTTATGTGATAAATATTATTCAAGCAGCCAATGACCTGGCTAAGCCAGGGGGCTTGTATTCCAGCATAGTTATGTGATGATATTTTGCTGCTCTGCAGTTCAGCTAGCTCCCCCGCAAGGATGGATTCCTGGCTCTCCAGATGTCACAGGTTCTCCTCCAGCTTGTGGTTCCTCCAGCAGTCTCCAAACTGACTGACTTCCCTGCAACCCTGTGCCCATGTTGGAGGGGCAAGTTTCTGGGATGCTTTTCAAATGTCAGGGGACATAGGGCTGTGGTACAACAGCAGGTAGAATTCCTGGACTGACCCACCATGAGTGGGGCCCTTTGGGAATCGGAGCTGGGGGGTAAAAAAGGCACCAGTCGCAGGGCTCAAGTGCCTATACACTAATGCTAGGAGCATGGGGAACAAGCAGGATGAACTAGCACTCCTGCTTGCAGAAAACACCTACGACTTAGTAGGGCTATCTGAAACCTGGTGGGATTCTTCCCACGACTGGGCGGTACACATTGAGGGTTATAGGCTGTACAGAAAGGACAGGGTGGGGAAGAAAGGGGGAGGGGTTGCGCTCTATGTCAATGAGCAATATACTTCGACCCTCATCAAGACGGAATCGAAGGAGGAGAAAGTAGAAGGATTGTGAGTTAAGTTACATGGGGGGCAAAGAGAAAGGGATTTGATGGTAGGGGTCTGCTACAGACCCCCACACCAAGGGGAAGAAATAGATTTGGGGCTCCTGAGGCAGCTCTTGGAGACCATAAAAGCTAAAGAGGCGGTAGTCACGGGGGACCTAAACTACCCGGACATCTGCTGGGAGACACAGACGGCAAAGTCCCACTGCTCACGCAGGTTTCTAACCCGTGTACAGGACCTCCACCTGACACAGGAGGTACACGGTCCCACTAGGGGGAATGCCATACTGGATCTGGTATTGGCAACGGGGGATGACATGGTAGGGGACCTACAGATCGGTAGCCATCTGGGGGACAGTGATCACCTAATAATAGAATTCACCATAAGACATTGAGTGGGTAAGGTAACTAGTAGGGTGAAAGTGCTAGACTTTAGGAAAGCTGATCTCAATGAACTCAGGCGATTAGTCAAGGACACACAGCAGAGTAGGAGTTTTGAAGAGATGGGAGCCCAGGAAGGGTGGCTGTGCCTTAAGGAAATGATCCTTCGGGCACAAAGCAAGACGATCCCCGAGCGAGGC
>NW_005841949.1:252973-283774 GCF_000455745.1 Alligator sinensis | reverse complement strand
TTCCTGCCTATGCAGGGGGTCGGACTCGATGATCTATTGAGGTCCCTTCCGACCCTAGTATCTATGCATCTATGAATCTATGAGTGTAGAAGGGCAGGAAGTAGGGATTCCCATCCCAGACTGCTCCACCAGGCCCTGGTTTTAGACCATTGAGATAAGACAAGCTGTAAAAAAGGGGGAGCTGAACAAGAATCTGGGCTGCTGGCTGTAGCTTTGAGCTCTAGAGACCTACGTTCTGTTCCCGGCTGTGCCACAAATCTGCCCTGTAAGCTTGGGTGACTCACTTTTCTGCTGTGCCTGAAACTTCCCCACCGCACTTTGCCTACCTTTCCCTTTAGATGTAAACACCTCATGGTAGAGCCCCTCTCTGTACAGTGCCTGACTTTCAGAAGCCCAGCTCTTGCAATACAACTAACAGTAACGGCTAAGACATGACATGACTTTTCAGCAGCTCCCTCACGGCTACTGTCTCAATAACTGCTCAGATCCTCACATAATCAGCTGAGGCTCTGGGATATGATCTTAGCGAGATCTTCTTTCATTTCTGTACCAACTTCCATCCCAAAGTGATGCTTGGCTGGCAGAGTACAACTCCAGCACCCAGCTGCCTCTGACATCCAGCTTTGCACACAGCAGCAGCACACTGGTGCAGGAGGGGAAGAAATTCTATTGCGTTGAAACCACAGTGAAGATTTAGACAGCAATCAGCACTTCCCAAACTGGAACTTAGCCCAGTCACTGGGATTGGCTGAGTCAGTCCTGCAGAAAGTGCTGGGGGATGTCTGGAGACTACTGCAAGTAGTAAAGGCCTGGGTTTCCTCAGAAAGGTGGGACTCCCTTCACCACAGCACTCCGGACACCAGGTCAATGCTAACTCCCCGCCAGCACTTCCTACATCAGCAGGGCTGAACTTGCCCAAGCCAGCTTGGTTTGAGAGGCCAGTGCTGGCTGCAAGTGGGGCATGGCCCAGCAAGCCAAAGGCAAGGAGCAGGCTAAAGAGACGCTTTCCAGAGCAGCAACTCATCTTCCACAAAGCATCACAGTAACCGCTGACCATGATTGAACACATGCCCCAGTCATAGGAAACAGGACAGAATGACTGCAAAGTCTTTTCCTTTATAGAGCTCACAGGGGTTGCTAAAGGAATGGGCAGAGTCCTACCATAGTTTGCTGGGCTTCTGAGATACAAACCCAGGTTATAATATAGGTAACAAACCATGACACGTTGGGTTATTATTGTTGGCTAAAGGTCGTTACTTTAACCCAGTTGTTCTCAACCTTTTTAGACTAAAGACACCCCTTTGAAAATGCCTGCTCTTAGCTTCCTCTCAAAAATAATCGAGCAATTTTTCTGTAGCAAAGAACTCAGAAAACCACAACAGGTTTGTTAAGAGTGAAATATCTGGGTTTGTCTTGTGAATCACGTGTAGGTGTTTGCATTAAGGTGCTATTAATGTGTGGCACCCCAACACCCTTAAAAGGCTCTCATGGTACTTGAGCAGTTGTGCTTCCTGATGGAGAATCACTGCTTTAACCACTTGCTCGTGTGTGTGTGTGTGTGTGCGCACGCTGAAGAAGGGAAGGAGCAAGAATATGTGCTGGCTGGGTTACAGTGAACTGTGCCTCTGTCCAGAGGTGATTTGTTACAGCTATACTGCATGTCTGGATTTGTCCAACTTGCAGATCACCTGGCTAACTCTGCTCCACTGCCATGCATGCATCTTACCATCTGTTTTGTACTGGCTAAAAAAAAAGCCCATCCACACCATCTGGGTTTCTTTTCCATTTACTTTCTTACTGGGAAACCCTTCACTTGCTCCCTGAGTGCTGGCTGCTGGCTGGGAGCAGGGCATGGCCAGAGAGCAACACAGTGCACCACAATGAGACTCCTCATGCCCAGCCAGCAGCCCCTTTCTTACAGTAAAAGCAGAGGCAGGTCTCTAGCCCAGCCAGAGACCACATGGTGCAGGTGTGCCCAGCTTAGTGGGGCTCTGAGCTCAGCTACTTATCCCTACTGCTAGTGCTCTAGCAAAGGACTGCAGTGTTTGCTTCCTTTTACCCTGGACTGAATGCATGGGCATGGACAAGAGGAAGAGGTTGACAGTGTGTAGGGTTTGTCTTGGCCTAATGCCCAGTTGGTCTCAGCTCCTTGACTGTGTGAGTCCAGGGGAGTGAATGACCCTCCTGGCCAAGCCAGGCAGGGCTGTGTTTGAGGAGCCCTCACTGTCATTCGAGGTCTTATGGCCAGAGCTGATGAGGACGACACCGAGATTCGAGGTACGGAATGGTCTCTTGTACCGAATTGAGCAAGGGAAGCCTGGAGAGGAGGAGGTCATACAGCTGCTAGTACCTCGGCGATATCGACGGGCTGTCTTGAAGGTGGCTCATGAACTCCCTATGGGGGGACATTTGGGCCGAGACAAAACCGAAGTCCGCGTTAGGGCAAGATTCTTTTGGCCCGGATTGTTGCGAGAAGTGGCGAGGCATTGTGCCTCCTGTCCTGTGTGCCAAAAAGCAAACCCTAGGCGCCCCCAAAAGGCCCCTTTAATTCCGATGCCTTTGATAGAGGTTCCCTTTGAGAGAGTAGCTGTGGACATCGTGGGGCCACTTCCCCGAAGTAGCACCGGAAACCAATATATCCTAGTCCTACTAGATTATGCAAGCAGGTACCCGGAGGCAGTGCCGATGCGAACCATATCCGCTCCAAAGATGGCAAGCGAGCTATTGAAGATATTCTCTCGGGTAGGACTCCCTAGGGAACTGTTGACAGACCAGGGGACGAATTTTACCTCACGCGTCTTCGAGGGAGTGAGTAAAGCCCTAGGAATTAAACACCTGAAGATGGCAGTCTATCACCCCCAAACAGACGGACTCGTGGAATGTTTTAATCAAACCCTGAAACAGATGTTAAAGAAGTTTGTAGCTGAGAGCCCTCACGATTGGGATAAAATGATACCACCCTTGTTGTTTGCTGTAAGAGAGGCACCCCAGGCCTCAACCAGGTTTTCACCCTCTGAACTATTATATGGCCAGCCACCTCGGGGAATACTGGATCTGATTAAAGAAGGTTGGGAGGAACAACAGGGTAAAGACCAGAACTTGATCCAGTATGTGATACAACTGTGAGAGCACCTTGAAGCCGCTTGGAGTAAGGTCATAGGAAATTTCAGAGGCCCAGCAATGTCAGGTGAGATATTACAACCGGGGTGCCCGGGAAAGGAAGTTTGAGGTGGGGGACCACGTATTGGTTCTATTACCTGACTGGGAGAGTAAGTTGCTTGCCTGGTGGCAGGGACCCTATGAAGTTATATGCCAAGTGGGGCCCCTGGACTATGAGGTGTATCAGGCAGACAAACAAAAGAAGAAGCAGGTATACCACGTCAATCTGCTGAAGAAGTGGGAAGACCGAGAGTGTATGTATCTGGCCTCTCATCCTGATGAACTAGAATTAGGACCCTCTTTGACAGAGGAAAGTGGGCCAGGTAACGTAGAATTGGCCGTGGGACTATCAGAGGAACAGAAGAGACAGGCCGCCAAACTAATCAGGGAGTTTGGAGACGTGTTCCAGGAAATGCCTGGGGAAGCTCGGGGTGTGGTACACCGGATAAAAACTCCTCCAGGCCAGGTGATCCGGGAGAGTTGGAGATGGATTCCTCAGCGACTACAAACACAGATCAAGGCAGAAATTGAGATGATGCTAGAGAAGGGCATCATATGTAGGTCTCATAGTGACTGGTGGAGCCCCATCGTGGCAGTACCTAAGCCTGATGGAAAAATTTGTCTCCGTGTTGATTTCCAAAAGGTAAACGCAGTAGCGAAGTTTGATGCCTACCCGATGCTGAGAGTAGATGAAATGATAGAAAACATTGGACAAGCTCGCTACATCTCCACCTTAGACCTGACAAAAGGTTATTGGCAGGTACCAGTAGCACCGGAAGATCAAGAGAAGACAGCATTCACCACCCTGTGGGGCTCTTCCAGTTCCGACACATGCCATTTGGATTACATGGAGCCGCAGCTACATTTCAGTGTCTAATGGACAGGGTTTTGGCCCCCCATATGGGTTAAGCTGCAGTGTACATAGATGATATTATTATATATAGTGAAGGATGGGCCGAACACCTCAAAGAGCTAAGGGCAGTGGTGCAAGACTTGAGACGGACCGGGCTGACGGCCAATCCAAAAAAATGTACCATAGGTTTCCTAGTAGGAAGTGGAAAAGTGAGACTGTTATTGAGCAAGGTGGAGACTTTGCGAAGGTACCAAGCTCCCCAATCTAAAAAACAAGTGAGGGCTTTTTTGGGGCTAGCCAACTATTACAGAAGGTTTGTACCCCACTTTACAGATTTAGTTGTACCATTGACAGAGATGACAAAGGCAGGGGCTCCTGCCAAGGTGAGATGGACACCGGAGGCAGAAAAGGCATTCTGAGCGGTGAAGGAAGCACTGTGCTTACAACCCCTGCTATATACCCCAGACTTCAATAAACCCTTCCTGGTGCAGACCGATGCATCAAAAGCGGCTGTTGGAGCAGTGTTGATCCAGATAAAGGGGGAAGAAGAGCGCCCGATAGCACACATAAGTAGGAAGTTACACCCACTGGAGCGGAATTATGCCATGATAGAAAAAGAGCGTTTGGCGATTAAGTGGGCAGTGGAAACACTCTGCTACTATCTACTAGGACGGCGGTTCACGCTGATTACGGACCACGCACCCCTACGCTGGTTGCAGAGCATGAAGACGGACAATGCTAGGCTGATGAGGTGGGCCCTTAGTCTGCAACCATATTGTTTTGAGGTAAAACATCTCCCTGGAACCAAGAACAAAAGCGCTGATTTCTTCTTGAGGCAATACGAGGAAGAAGAGAGGCTAGAGGAAACAGAAAGACCGCGGCCAAGAGAGAAAGGGGGGGGGGTGTAGCAGAGAACCCTAACCCTGTTGCTAAGAGGCAGAGCGGCTCCCCTAGGTGCAGAATCTTCCAGTTAGGGCCAGCCAGCCCAAGAGAGACCCAGACCCAATCCCTACCAGCCAGTCAAGTGGCAGGAGGAGGAGGGTCAACCCTTTGTAGATGACGAGCGAAGAAGGACAGAGGGACGGCCGAGAGGCGGACTCCTAATGGTTACGGTACTGTGCCCGACACCTCGGTTAGAGAAATACACCAGGTCCGGGACCATCCTCAGGGACTGCAACCTACCGAGGTTGGCTAGTGTGGGGGGACTGCCTGCGGCGGGCAAATCCCATGAAATCCCACATGGTGCACCTTGGGTAAAAGGTGGGTAGGAGGTGCCTAAAAACCTCCGCCTCTGGGTGTCTAGGTGGTCGAAGAAAAAAGAGCCAAGACCTGAGAGAACGGAAACAGGATGTGCGGCGGATAAAATCAAAAACTGGCTCGGTGAGTCTGAATCTTGAGGGGGGAGGGGTGTCACAGAGCACTTAGGTACCCTGCTCCTAAGAAGGGAGAAAACTGCTAGGGGAAGAGCCCTAGCAGTGAGTAATGAGCACAGCTGCTGGTTGCCAGGACAACCAGAGGAGGTCAGCTGACCAGAAGGGGCAGGGCCTGGCTCCCATATAAAGCCCAGGGGCTGAGGCCAAGGGGGAAGGAGCTCTCTCAGGGAAGATAGGGGAAGCCTGACTGCAGGAGCAACGTTTGACACTGCAGAGGGATGGAGTATTCCCTGGTAGGCGTGAATGATGTTTTAGCCAGGCAGCTTTACTTTCTGTTACAGCCCAGGGGCTGGTGTTTTGTTGCTGTTTATATACTGGTGGCTTGGGTGAGGCTATTAGGGGTTGGAGGATGCCTCATAGGGGACCCACAGCAGTGTGGAGACCCCAGCGCCAGAGAGGGGGCAGCACTATTGAGAGGCCCCAGGAGAGGGGACAGAGCAAGACAGGGCCCCACGCGGCCCAGAGATAAAAAGAGGGGGCCAGATTATAACAAGGCCCAGACTGAACAAAGTCAATTCCATTGTACATGTTGTTATTACATCCCAAGTGTAGGACTCTGCACTTGTTCTTGCTGAATCTCATCTGGTTAATTGTGGCCCACTTCTCCAGTCTACCCAAGTCATTCCAGATCCTAGCCCTACCTCTTCCTTCTGACCTATCTGCAACTCAACCCAACTTGGTGACATCCACAAATTTGCTAAGCATGCACTCAATCCCAGCATCTAAATCATTAATGAAGATATTGAACAATATTGGACTCAAGAGAGATCCCAGGGGAACCCTACTTGATACCTCCTCTTAGCTAGACATTGAGCCATTGATGACTATTCTTTCAGTACAACATTCCAACCAGTTATGTATCCATCTTACATGACTTTTTGTCTAGTCTGTATTTCCTTAGCTTGTTAATGGGAATGTTGAGGGAGATTAGCAAAGCTTTTGACACTAAGTCAAGGTATATCACATCCATTGCTCTCCCCACATCCACAGAGCCTGTCAGCTTATCATAGAAGGAATCGGTTTGAATAGGCATGACTTTCTCTTGGTCAATCCATGCTAGCTGTTCCTGTTCTCCTCTAGGTGCTTCACACGAGAGTCCTTGAGGACCTGCTCTATGGTCCTTCCAGGTATCTAGGTCAGGCTGACTGGTCTGTAGTTCTACAAATCCTCCTTCTTTCCTTTCCTAAAGATGGCCACTATATTTGCCCTTTTCCAGTCATCCAGGACCTCATCTGACCTCCATCAGTTCTTAAAGAGGATAGGCAATGGCTCTGAAATTACCTCAGCCAATTCCTTCAGTACCTTTGGGTGCATCCCATCTGGACCTGCTGACTTGAAAGAATTTAGCTGCTGTAAGTTATCCCTAACCTATCCTGCCATTACAGTAGGGATGATAGGTATAAGCTGTTCAATGTGTCAGTTAGAAGGGTTGTGAACTCTCCCACACATTTGTGTTTGCAGAGAGGTTGGTATTTCCTAAGACCTCTTCAGAAAGCAAGAGAGAGAGAGGGACAGGTTTCTCTGGAAGAAGATCATTCTGGTCAGAGTGAAATATCTGGTCTGTAAGATGAGGGACAGTTAAAGGATGGGTACTCAGAACTGCAGTTAATATCCCTCTAGTATCTGCAAACCCTCTATGAGCAGTTCTTTTGCAGTTCTAGAGCACTACAGGCAAACAGGGGTCCTAATGACTAGGACAAGACCAGACTTCCAAAGACAGCTGTGAGAGCCAGCTCGGGCCCCCTATTATCCACTGATCAGACCGATAAGGCTATGCAAACAGCACAATTTGCTCTCCCACAGAAGTTCTCAGGAGCAACTTTCTTTGCTGTTCCCAAAACAGAAGCCCACCAAGGCAGGATGCAGGCTTGTCCCTGGGTAGGGGCTGGACGCTGCACAACACGCTAGAAGGGCACGCTAGAAGGGAGGAATAGGCTGCAACTGGACCTAGACAGGTTACAGGGGTGGGCAGATGAGAACAGGATGGGTTTCAACACTGACAAGTCCTAGGTGCTGCACCTGGGGAGGAAGAACCAGCAGCATACCTACAGGCTGGGGAACTCCCTTCTCATCAGTGCAGAGGCAGAAAAGGATCTTGGAATCATCATTGACGCCAAAATGAACATGGGCCGACAGTGTGGGGACGCAGTCAGGAAGGCCAACTGCACCTTGTCATGCATCCATAGATGCATCTCGAGCAGGTCCAAGGAGGTGATCCTTCCCCTCTACGCAGCACTGGTCAGGCCGCAGTTGGAGTACTGCGTCCAGTTCTGGGCGCTGCACTTCAGGAGGGATGTGGACAGCATTGAGAGGGTCTGGAGGAGGGCCACTCGCATGATCAGGGGGCAGCAGGGCAGGCCCTGTGAGGAGAGGCTACGGGACCTGAACCTGTTCAGCCTTCACAAGAGAAGGCTGAGGGGGGATCTAGTGGCCTGTTACATACTAGTTAGGGGGGGACCATCAGGCATTGGGAGAGTCCCTGTTCCCCCGAGCACTACCGGGAGTGACTAGAAATAATGGTCACAAGCTGGCAGAGGGTAGATTTTAAACTAGACATCAGGAGGCGCTACTTCACTGTCAGGGCGGCTAGGATCTGGAACCAACTTCCAAGAGCAGTGGTGCTGGCTCCTACCTTGGAGGAGGCTAGATGAACACCTTGCTGGGGTCGTTTGACCCCAGTGCTCTTTCCTGCCATGGCCGGGGGTCGGACTTGATGATCTGTCAAGGTCCCTTCCGACCCTACAAACTATGAAACACGGCAGGTGGCTTGAATAGGACAGTACTGGCCTAGAAGAGGAGCAGGGCAGTGACCCTTCTGAGGCTGCATGCCCTTCAGCAACAAGTAGGTGCCTTCCATTACCTCTGCAGTTCTAACCCCCAGGCAGCTGCATAAAAAACCAGGGTAGAGCAAAGGAGCTCAGGATAACCCAGCACCCCTGAGCAGCCATGGGCCTGTCTACAATGCTGCAGGAGCAGCAGGTTCCAGTGAGACTGGGACTAGACATGCCCTGCAGAAGCCAAGCCTACCTCAGGTACTGGCTCCAAACCTGGAAGTTCACTTGTGAACCAGCCCTGGGCTTGTCCCCAAAACCCACCCTTGAGCCCTCAGTGTCAGCTAGCCTGCAAAGCAGCCAGTGAGGATGACGCTCAAGCAGGTTTACTGGCAAAATTCTTGGTTTGGAGTATATCTGGGTGTTGGTGGGTGTGGAGAGTGGGGCCCTGCACTCACCAGACCCCTCTGCTGACATGTATTGACAAGCAATACTTGGCCTTAGCCTCAACACGCTCCACAAGGTAGTGCCCCCAAAGTCTGAAATGTTCAGCTGCCGGCATGAAGTGACATGTTCACAAGACCCTGCACATGTTGCACCCTGTGCAGCCCTACCTGCCTTGATCAACAGGTGCAGAAGTCACGAGTGACAAATCTCACCAGGATCAAAGCTCTGGAAGAGCTGCAAGTGAGGATCAGCGTCCAGAGCAAAAGTGACAGTGAAGATGCCAATTTTGACAGCAGCCTTCCTGAGACCAGCTATGTGGACAGACACAGGACACACAGCGTCCATGTTAGGATCCAACAGTAGCAAGTCACAAGTTTGCTAAGTCTGTTGGGAATGAGACCCTGCAAGATGAGTAACAGTTAAAGGATGGGGCTTCTCTGTCAACTTGTGACCAGTGTAACACACAGCTCTGGGCTTGGCCACTCAGAGGGGCTTAGACCAGTATAAAACTTTACCCTTTAGAAACAATTCTAGGGACAGTGCAGGGAGAAGGGACTGGGATAGCAAGCACAGGCTGGAAGGAGCTGGCACTGACATGGGGCTGCTTTGGATGATTTGCTCAAGTACATTGCGTTCAGCTTTCCTGTTGCACTTTGGGCTAATATTGCTTACTGCTCTGTCTCATGGGACAGGAGATGTTTGTGAGTCTTATTTATGGCTTTAACCATGTACCAGGCAGGGTGATGTGGGGAGATCAGCCTGCCAAAGGCATGACTTAGCATATAACTGACCTGAGCATGTGTGAACTGCAGGGGTCCTGTCCAATGCTGACCATTCAGGGATGGTATCTTCCTTGCTGCTTCCAGTGTCACAGATTCTTAGGCTCAGCCATGGAGCAGGGCAGGGACAATCTTCTTTAGTGCACACAAGGCTTAGGGCTTGGGTGGGGGAAGCCGAGCAGGCCCCCCCGCAGCTGTACCAGTAGCAGCAGCCTCCTTGCCTGTAAGCTGCGCACTGGCTGGGCTAGGCCCATCTATGCACGAGGGTGGGAGTGAGGCACATGGGCTGGGCAGGGTACTATTAGTTGGTGGGTGCCTGCGGGCCAAATGAAGTTGCCTGGTGGGCTAGATCTAGCCCACAGGCTGTATTTTGCCCATCCCTGAATTAAAGTGATTTTATTTCTCGTGACCCCATCTGCTGTTTCTGCAACCCCATTTGGGGTTGCAAACCACAGTTTGGGAACTGCTATCTTAGTCCCACTGCAGGCACCTACGTCCTTCATAGGGTCTGCCGCTTAATTTGTCCTCCCCATCTGTAAAATGGTGCCTGTCTTGCCTTGCCTGGATAGGTTGTAAACAGTTTTGGGTAGGAGCCGTCTATTACTGCGTGGAAATCCAGTGCCCAGTATGATGGGTGCTATTGCATAATGAATAATAAACCTCCCCCAAACACAAAAGCATCCATATATAATACTTTATTAGTCTGAATGGTTGGACTCAGCCCCCCATACCTGCCTGCTGCTGCTCTCCTCTTCATGGGAAATTGAATGGGAACAAAACAGAGGAAGGGTTTATTAATTTTCTTGCTTAAAAATAGACACACAAACAGACACAGTTCAGACTCTTCGGGAGGAAAGTTGAGTGCTGGGAGGTCTGAGAATCAAACCCAGCTGGCTCTGCTGGAGAAGTGGAGGAGGAAAGGATGAAACCTGGAATTCCACAGGCCTGAATGACACACAATTACCAAGCAGTCTTGAAAAAAAAAAAGAAGACTGGAACAGGAAACCTTTCTGTGGTGACCCCAGGAGGCTATTTTGTATTCAAGCATGTTGCAAGTCTCAATTCATCCTCCCTTCTGTAGGCTCTTGGGCACTGCTGTACTGTAGAGACATCCCTCCTCCCTTGTGTGCTGTGCTAGACCTTGCCTGTTTAAGCAGAAATGTGCCAACTCCTGCAGTCTGTGCCAGTGCTGCAGTGTGAAGTCTGCCTGACCCATCTCACTGCCAGAAGTGTACAGAGATGGCACAGGATCCCTGCCAAGGGCTTTCAGCTTTTGGATACTGCCCACCAGAATCATACCAGTCACTCCTGCAGAGAGAACTATATGCTACTGTCATCTGCTGAGCAATTTAACCCCTGAAGTGCCCCCACCCATTGACAAACATCTCCTAACTATGACAGGAAAAAGAAAAACCTGCTTGGACAGAGGGGTCAAGCCTTGGGTAGAAAAACTGTTCTTGCATTTTGTTCTCAGTAGATGGCTGCCAGCCACCTGCAGACCCTCCAGCATGTCCACAGGGGAGTGGACTTCCACATCCACATCACGGCTTCATCCTGCTCAGTCTTATGTCGCGCTCGATTTCAAACTGCCTGTGGTCCACCCGATCCAGAAATGCCTTCCTCTCAATGTACCTGCAGGGGAGAAAGAGTCAAAGAGTAGTGGCAGGGTCAGCACAGACACCATGCCCAGGGCCTGCAGCATGGGACATTGCTTTGAGGGAAGGTTCCTGAGAGCTTCTCAAAGCAAATCATACATGTGCTCACTCATGGGGTGAGTAGCAAGGGGGAGTCAGTGACTCCCAGCTCATCTCAGAACCATGTTGAGGATTGTTCCATGTTGAGGATGGAACAGCTGCCCTTGGGGACAACAACAAAATCCATTGGAATTTACCCCCTAAAATCACCATTAATGGACTCAAAACAGAGGTCTGGAGACTTGTCTGCAAGAAAACATCTCTGCTGCTATACTTACCATACATTATTCTTCCCTGACTCCCATTCATGAACCTATGTTATTTCAGTATATCATATTCTTTAGTGCATTTATCCAAACAATTCTCTATGGGTAGCGGGGGTGAACTGGGGCACAGAGAGACCAAGGGGATGATCCAAGGTCACATAGGAAGTCTGGGGCAGAACTGAGAAGTGTACCTGCATCTCCTGTGTCCTCCTCCTTTAGTGCTCTAATCAGTGGGAAAGCCTTCTCCTGAATATTTATTTCCCCTGATCTCTCAGAGAAGTGTCTAAAATACTGCAAGGGACAAAGTCCATGTGAAAAGCACCTTGTCATTAGTTAATGAGCTGCAGCTGCATTTTAATGTTCTTTGCCGCAAACCGTACCACAGATAGCCTGGGGACTGTGCTACTAATTAACCTACAGAGGGAGTGACATTGCAATTCAAAGTGGAGCTGTAATTGAATCATCACACTCATTTTTCCTTTGTTCCACCGTGGAAAACATTCAACTGTCATCACAAGGTCATTATACTCAGCATTGGGAGTCCATGACATACACAAGCCACCATTCCACAGATAACTGACTGCCTGCTCTGCTCTGCCCTGTGAAAGCTGGTCACACAGAATGGCCAGTGACTGCTAAACTGGAGAAACCGTTTCTCCAATTCAGTACTGATGGTTACAGACTTACCAACCAGCTGGACAGTGAGAGGACAGATATTCCAAGGCTCTGCATGCACAGAAGCTCTTGGCTGTTTGACCCGGCTCTGCTAGCTTTGTTTCAAAAGGAGATAGGAGCACGCCAGCCAAACTGCCCCTCTGGATAGCAGTGAAGACAAAGACTGACAGGCTACGAAGGCAGAAGTATCATCCTCTCTCTACAGATTCTTCTTCTCACCCAGTGCACCAGATTACGGTGGCTCCCACTCAGGCCCTGGGTGGGAAAGCCTGCCACTGTGCTAACCCAGTCAAGGCCAATGACATTAGCCTTTTACTTCTGCTGGGAATGCCAAGAGACCCCAAGTTCCTGAGGGCACTGCCAGAGGATTCAAAATGAAAGGAAAAGGGAGGAGTGGGGCACCCCCCAAGAGAGCCTTATGCCTTACAGAGCTAATGCACTGCCTGGTACCCTGGGGTCAGGCTGTAGCTGGACCATGATTTTTCACTCACCCCTCCTATCTCCCCCACTAATGATTGAGGTTAGAGGAGCCTGGGGATAAGCTGCCTCCAAATGCCCCATTAGGCATGAAGAATGGTACTGCAGAGGCTGCAAGAAGTTCTGCTGAGTCAGGCTGACCCTGGGAAACAAGGAGCATGAAACGTTCCAGCTGAGAGGGTGAGCTGGCAAAGAATGAGCGGAGCCAAGTGATCAAAGAGTGCTCGCCAGCCACCCCCTGCCTGCCAGGGGCTGTGTTGAAGGGTATCAGACAGCAGCAGGCACGTGTGTGCAGGAAAGGTTGAATTAACTAAAGCCCTTTTAAAAGAAAAGGATGTCAGTGGAAGAGGAAACTAACCAATGGGAGTGGACTGCACCAAGGTGGGGACACAGATTCTGGGATCCTGGGGGCTGGTCTGACTGTCACTTGGCACTGCCAGATGCCCTGGCCTGTGGTGCTTCACCTGAGAGTTCAGGTCTGAACAGCAGAGGCCTGTACAGAGTCAGCCAGGCCTGGTATGTAAGTGATCTCAGTGGAGCACACGAGTCAGCTTGAGTCTCAACAGAGATGAAAGGGATTTCACTAATAACTGCCATTGGCACAGGCAGGCCTCCCACAGCTGAACTCACAGCCATAGCTATGTTCATAACAAGACCCCTTAACAAATGGTCTGGCTTGCAGAGGCAACTCAGGATGCCCTCCTGAGGGCATGGGTGGGGAGCCAGAGTGGGTGGGGAGCTGCGTTTCTGGTTTAGATGAAACTATGGTGCTTCTCAGATGAAGCACTACCAGCCAGGGCTTCTGGCAGTGCCAGGTGACAGCAGTATGGCCAAATAACCCTGGAGGTATGGTTAGTATTATCTCTGCCTACAAATGTAGAAAAAACAGAGTGATTTAACACACAGCAAGGCCCTGGGAAAGCAGGGACTCAGACTCAGGAGATCCAAATTCTTGGGGTGGTTCAGTTAGGTCTCCTTTCTCTCACAAAAACTTTTTCCAATGAATCGCCAGTCTGCCCGAGCTGGTGTTTCAGAGACAATAAGCCAACTGTGTTCTCTTGGGGCTTGTCCTTCCTATCGGCTAATCCTTCCTTCTTCCTGTGGGAAATGAACAAGCAGCAGCTTGAGACCCAAGAACCTTGTGCCTCTAGAGCCACTGACTCCAGTATAGATGTCTTCTAGGTGAGTCCCTTAGAAGGTATGTATACTGCTAGAGGTGTGACTACAGCTCAAGTAGATATATCTAAGCTACCTGTACACTAGCTACCTCAAGCACCAAGAGCAGCATAGCATCAGCAGCTTGGACTCCAGCTACAGACAATTCATCCAGAATCCTTGGTTAGTTAGTGTTGCTCCCAGTACCTGAGCTAGCCAGTTTGAAAATGCTCAGGTATGTTTACAGGAGTTCCTACTGCATCTCTGGATCACAGTGCAGACAAACACTTGGCTGCAGTCAGACCTCTGTATCAGAATGGATGTACACTCAACTTCTCTCATCCTGACTGCCTGGCCATACAACAGGGATGATATTTCCTTTCTCCATTTTGATTGCAAAGGTACTTATGAGGCCTATAGTATCTGAGCTCCTCACAATCAATGACTCTTATTCTCATTACACCCTGTGAGATAGGGCAGGACTAGTCCAGTCTACAGATAGGAAAGCACAAGAAAAGCTATGTGGCTTAACCCCAGGTACCAAGATGTGTCTGGAGTTGAACTTGGAAAAGAACCTGATTTCCCCAGTGCTAGTCCAGTGCTCTGCCCACTAAACTCCCCTTCCCCACCTTTTACTACCTGTTTAGATAGTATCTTGTACAATGGGGCCAGTGTAAGGTGGAGACATAGCATAGACATAACCATGGAGGCTTTTTACGTCCACCAGCAAATGGCATGAAAAATCCTGGAGGTTATCGGCCAGATTTACCACTACTGTCCCTGTGGACACGGAGACACTCACTTTTACTAACTACTGACGCTGGGGTGGGGGGTGGGGGGGCGGAGAACACGATTGCAGAAAAGACCACAGGGCCATAGCAGCATGTGTTTATATGAAAAGTATCTGGCAGTCGAGCAAGCCACAGAAATGAGGGTCAAGTGGCTGCACGTGTCACTAGAAGCTCTTAGAGTCTGGGAGTACTTCAAAATGCTTATGATACTGGAGTAGTGATAAACCTCCCCTGATGGAAACATTGGCACAGGCATCCACTGAATTTAACTGAAATGCCAGATTGGTCATGTCTCAGTTTTGCTCTATGTGGCAACAGAGGGGAGCAGAGAGGCACAGCTTCCAGCCAAGAGAACTTCTAAGGAAACAGAATGACCACTGCTGGGAGAGAAGGGATCCAGGTTGTTCAACCTCTCTGCCCCGCCCTACCCAGCAAGGAAACAGGGCTGTAAAGCATGTGGTCAAATTCAGGGGAGTCATGAAAAACAATGCAAAACACATCAGATGCCCACCTGTACCAAGAAAGGTGGAAGCTCTTGTGTTTTATGTACTGCTTGGTACAAAGGAGTCACAAACTCAATTCCTATGGGATCTGGGCTAGCTGTTCGCTCTCTCTGAGTCGCTTTGGGTTGCTGTCTCTGAGTCTTAGTTCCCCTCTGTAAACAGGGGGATAATAACACTGCTCTGCTGCACCGGAAAGCCATGAGGTGCTTGTGAGTGGCTCAGATACTTCTGTGATCAGGGGATGCCAAAGTGCCTGGATAGAAAGGATCTAGCATACAGATGATAATCAAACAAGGGAACCTTAGAAAGGGGTGCAACGGAGCTGGGATGTGGCTTAATCAGCCCACCTGCTGCTTTTCTTCAGGATTTTTTCTTAACACTAGCAGCTTTGAATCTCACTGCAAAGGGGGGGGGGATATTATCATACTGGGGTAGTGCAAGCAGAAACCCTCATAGATTAGGGATCCACTGTATTAATGCTCCACAGACACTGAAAAAAACCCAGACTCCCTTCCAAAGGGCTTATAGTAAAACAAAAAGGCCCTGCATTGTGGGAATTGCCCTTCTTGCTGGGGAAGGATGGCCAGGACTTGTTTTAGAGTTAGCCAGCATTGTTCCCCTCCATGGAGAGAGGTTCAGAACGGAAACAGGACCAAGGTGTACAGCCTGACCCAGTTCCTGTACAGGCTCCAGTTGGAGGACTTCAATCTCACCTTGTAGTGCCATCTTTTCATTAAACCCATGCATCTCTCACTAAACCATGGCTTGATGGTAGCAGAGGCAGCCATGAGGCCTAAGCACTGCTGTGAAGAAGCTCAGGGCTGGCTATCTTCTCCAAATAGTGGAGGAGAAGGGATGCATGACTGTGTTTCATAATCATTCGAGCTGGTAATGGATGATAATCCTAGCTGAGGCTGTAATCCCTTGCCCCATTTCCTGTTCCCAGAGTCCAGGCAAAAAGGACAGGAGCATGCCATCCCTCCCAAACAGCACAGCCCCAATTTTCTCATGCCCTTGCTGTATGTACCCTGAACAGCCTTGTGAACAGAAAGATTCCTCACATGCACTATGATGAAGATGCACTGTTTTGTGCCACAAAGTGAGAATTTTTCTAGGTGTCTCTACGGCATAACATGGAATTAAGTCACAGCTCTGTCCTGGCCCAGGGAAAGCCAGAAGAGACTACGCTAGTGCCTTTCATAGAATCATAGAAAATTAGGGTTAAAAGGGACCTCAGGAGGTCATCTAGTCCAACCCCCTGCTCAATGCAGGATCATCCTCAACTACATCATCTCGAGCAAAGCTCTGTCTAGCTGGGTCTTAAAAACCTCCAAGTATGGAGCTTCCACCACCTCTCTGGGTAACCTGTTCCAGTGCTTCCCTACCCTCCTAGTGAGAAAATTCTTCCTAACATCTAACCTAAACTTCCCTTGCTGCACCTTGAGACCATTGCTCCTTGTTCTGTCATCTGCCACCACTGAGAACAGTTTACCTCCATCCTCTTTGAAACCCCTCTTCAGGTAGCTGAAGGCCGCTATTAAACCCCCCTTCAGTCTTCTCTTCTCCAGACTAAACAAACCCAGGTCCCTCTGCTTCTCCTCAGAAGTCATGTTCCCCAGCCCCCTCACCATTTTTGCTGCCCTCCACTGGACTCTCTTCAATTTGTCCACATGTCTTTTGTAGTGGGGGGCCCAAAACTGAACACTGTACTCCACATGAGGCCTCACCAGTGCTGAATAAAGGGGAATAACTGCATCCCTTGACCCGCTGGCAACACACCAGTGCAGCCCAGTATGCTGTTAGCCTTTTTGGCAAAAAAGGCATGCTGCTGGCTCATATTCAGCTTACTGTCCACTGTCACTCCCAGGTCCTTTTCTATCGAACTGCTGCCTAACCAGTCAGTTCCCAGTCTGTACATGGGATTCTTCCCTCCTAAGTACAGGTCTTTGAACTTGTCCTTGTTCAACCTCATGAGATTTCTTTTGGCCCAATCCTCCAATTTGTCTAGGTCATTCTGAATCCTAGCCCTATCCTCCAGCATATCTACTACTCCCCCCAGCTTGGTGTCATCTGCAAACTTGTTGAGGGTGCACTCTATGCCATCTTCCAGGTCGTTGATGAAGACGTTAAACAAAACTGGCCCCAGGACCAATCCCTGGGGCACTCCACTTGATACCGGCTACCAACTAGACATTGAGCCACTGATTATTACCCTCCGAGCCCAAAAATCCAACCAGTTTTCTATCCACCTTACAGTCCATTTATCTAGCCCGTACCTCCTTTCTTGGTGCCTATTCTTGCTATTGGTAACCCCTGTACACACATCCTAAAAGCAATGGGACCACACTTGCATTACTGAGGGCAGTGGTTTGCCTGCAGAATAGTTTATTACTGGGGGTAATGGGCAAAGAGTCACCTCAACCTGACTCTCAGATTCTCCCTGGCTGGACTGCATGCACAGGCAGGCAGCTAGCAACAGAAACCCCTCATTTGAATTGTAAAGTGATCACAGTGGATTGGGAATCACTGAGACACAAACAGGTAAGCTCAGGTGGCTGACTGTAAAGCCACCTTTCAGAACAGACAGGCAGAAAACAAAACCTGATGGGAATAAGAGTTCCCCTGTTGATGTGCAACTCCCAAACTGCTGTGATGTGATTGGCAGAGACCTCAGAGTGGGGCCATGAAGTGAAACAGCAATGGAGGCTTCAACTGTCATTTAAATACTTATTCTAAGTAAAATTATGATCTATGTTGTGTTAAGGTAAACCTGGTGGTGTAACCAGTGGCTGTATTTGCTATTGAGGACAGAAGAGAGTTAAGTGTGTTCAGATTTTGTTGACACTTCACATCCCCTGCAGTGGCTTGTAATTACACAGCTTGATAGCACCAGTCCTGCCTGGGAGAGGTTCCCAGCTGGGGCTGCTCTACAAACCTGGCACAGTTTAAGAAGCTGCTACATGAATTCAAGTTTATAAAGCATATTAGAACGACACATCTAGAGAAAAAGGGATTTCTGCTCCCTCACTTTGCCCTCTCCTTGTTTCTCTGTCTCTTTTCAAAAGCAGGACAGGCCCTCAGGATTTGACATAATTTGGGCTTCACAAACCCAGATTCCACAACTGATGAAAAATAAACCCACAGCCGAGAATTTATGACACAAGGAGAGGGAAGTGAGAGCTCGGGGCAGGGTAGACATAGCTACGGGGTGACACTTATCATCCTTAGCAAGTCATGCCGTGACTGACAGAACGGATTGTGTTAGCAGAGGAACGAGGCTGCAGTTCTGTGGTAAGACCATGCACAAATATGCTGATGGGGCACTTCTAACAGCTCAGAAAGCAAGGTGAGGTCTAAGGAGTCATTTGTAAGATGCCCTGCGACTGAAACAGCGATTTTTGCAAGGACATTAAAAAAAAAAAAGGAAGACCCCCTCCCTTCCCTCGTAAGACATAAGAATTACTATTTCTATCGTCTTAGGTGTGCATTACCAGACAATCTGAGCCCTGGCTTTCTCTGGGCAAGTTGCTGCTTGCTTTATCAGGCAGACACCATCTTCAATTACACAGCAAGACACATGTAACTTCAATGTAAGAAAAATGGCTAGGTTTGTTAAGAAAAAGGCAATTCTGCTTCATTGGCACCAGGGAGGCACCAGGTAAAGGCATGCTTTCATCCTGCATTATAGCTATTCTGATAGCTGCAGTTGTGATTTTTATACATGGCATTACAGATTATTACTTGTGGAAGACAGCCTGACAGACAGTTAAGGGAAAAGAGTTTGTTGGCAATGACAGCTATGGTTGTGTGATCTTACCTCCAACAGCTAGCTAATCTGTAAATGTTCAACATGCTGTACATCACACATTCCCATTAGCAGCTTCTGATCACTAGTGTGGGTGGACTTACAGTATTTCAGTTTTCTTTTCTGTTTTTTATGTCAAAGGTAGGTATGGTTAAAGGTGATTCCCTGATGTTATATACTTGACTAGATTAGATTTAAGAGGAGTTTGATGTTTTCATGGCACCATATTTCTTTTCTGTTTAATAACATAACCACTTGCCAATGTCCCCAGTGGACTTTCTGACCTGAGATTTGACAGGGCAGAAAAAGCTAATGCTATTCAAGCTCGCAAATGCTCTTAAAAAGCCTAGTCTGATTTGCTCATCTTCTCTAAGTACTGATCTCTTCTCCAGTCCTCAGGGAGTGGGTTGTTAGTTCCACTGGAGAGGGCTGCCAGCAATGAGTGAAGTATGGATATTCAGAATGACTGAAGTATTTTTGTATATGGGTCAGGGCAAGGACTCAGCCTCTTCCAAGAAAGCAGGGCATTTCAGCTCATAACCCAAGTGTAAATATAACTGAATAGGACAAGGTAGTGAAAGAGGCTGCAGAATCTCTGTGACTTTCTGTAAAGTCAAGAAGCCCCATCTGGTTCAGCTTATACAGCTAGTGCAATTAGACTAATACAGCAGGGCTCCAACAGAGTGCAGGTACAGTTTGCTGAAGTCAACAGAGTTGCACCCACATTCACTATGGATGAAGTTTCAGGGAAGAAGAATCACCACCTCATGATTGGTAGAAGGTCACAGAACTTTTCATTTGATATTATGAGTTTGAATCCAGACTAGATGTGTAGTGGCCTAAAGTGACTGGCAGACCTAATGGCTGCTCACTCTGTGCAATGAGTAAGAACTCAGCTGGGTTTTATCTGGCCCCTCTCCTGGGCCCCACTACTAAAGACAAATGGGGGAAGCAACAAGGAGGCCAAAAGACAGTGGACATAGACAGAAAACCTCAAGCCAAGGCTTACGCAGTTTGGTGGGTCTTGTATGGCAGAAACTTACACTGACATAGCTCATCCTCCACCCATTCTGGGGACTTTCATTGGAGAGGCAAGGGCTTTTGGCACAGTTTTATTTGCAGCCTCCCAGTGGTACTGGTAATTGGCACAAGCTATACGGGAACCTTGCTAGGAATGGCTCTGCCCTAGAGAAGTCTAGCTCTTTTCACTAACAGAAATAGTATCCTGCTGGGCTGGAGACATGAATAGTATTTGTGGTGATCTGTCAGTTCCCACAGAGGCCACTTCCTCATTCTAAGCTAAAGTGGTCAGAGTCTGATCAAAGAGCATCATAACAAAGAAGTAGATCTGCAGTGGGAGCAGCTCCTTTGACTTCAATACGGTTATGATGATTTACAACAACAGAGGCCCTAGCCCTGAAAACCCAGTCTCGAACCCCTCATCACTACTGTTCAGGTGTCTTCCCCTACCCCTTGAGTGTCAGAAAGATGGCAGTGCAGATCTAATGGGGAAGACTAATGACAGGGTGCAGGGTGAACAGTAAAAGGACAGGGGTAATAAAATATCTATTTGAAATGAAAATCAAATTTGAGGAACATAGAGCCTGTCAGTTTCTGCAGGCAGAATGAAAGAACAGCTTAGAAGAAAGTTACATTGTATAAACTGTCCGCTAATCTGGTTATCTTTTCTTATAGCACAGAGAAGCACCCAGTGGAGATGCCATTCCTGATCTGATTTCCCTTTCCCACGCGTATGTTATTAACTCCCTACTTTAGATACAGCATCGCTACTTATTTTAATGCCTACATTAACTTCACTGGAGTGAACATTGCTTGGCATGCACAATCAATACACAATACTGTCATAAACCGCAATGCACTCTGACAGCTGTTCTCTATTTGTATGCATCTGTACTGAGCAGAAGGAAAGACTGAGGAGGCTGTAAGATATCACCATAGGATGGAAAAATGTATGGATCAATTTGGGATTTGGAAACAAAAGCAGGGTCAGGACCACCATAACCCTTTATTAGATAGGACATAGTCAAATGGCATTTGCTCCTTGATCTGGAGGGCTGCTAGAGCACACTCATAGTCATTTCAGGTGGCCATGAAAATTCTGCTGACCATCTGAACAGATTGTGGAAGATTTCAGCTAGATCAGGGCTGCTGCAGACTGTACCACTCTTCATCAGTACTGTAACCAGAGCTCTGGCATGCACCCACACTGGACTCTCAATAGCCTCCCAACATGTTGGGGGTTGGGATTTCCTGGGTGCCTGGCAAGGAGTGTAAAATACTGGACTATTGTTACATAAAGCCCAAACTTACCCTTCTTTCCCTCGGTTGTGGATAGCCAACTCCTCCCCAATCCCCTGCTCATCCTTGAAATTCTCCCAGTCCAGTCTGGATTTCTCCAGGGTGTTCATCTTCTGCTTTTTGGAGCCAATCTTCCCCAAGAGGCTGTTCATGCCACTTGGCCTTTTCACCCTGATGGAGACAAAGACAACAACACTGTTATCAACCAAAATCAAAGTGGAGATGAGAAATGTCATGTGTAAACCTGGTGGCCTCAGTTGAGAAGGGTTTCCTTCACACAGGCCAACTCTAACCAATATACCACATTTCCTTAGAGCCCAATATATCAGGTAGGTCCTATTCAGTCATAGCTACAGGCTAGAAATGTCATCACCTGCAGATCTGTGGGTTATATTTTTAAGAGTCTGGACTTCCATCTTTGCCCTGAAAGCTTATAATCAGATGCATTACTTTGAGGAGCTTAGGATACTACTACTAACCACTGCTTCTGAAGAAACACACAACTGTGAACTCAGCCCTGGAAGGTACAAAGCCCAAGATTTACCTTCACATATGAGATGAAATGAGAAATCACAATTTCTGATGAGAAGTGGGGGAGAAACAGATGGCAAGTGGGAAGCCCCTTGGAGCTTCCACAGCAGCACACTTACAGCTGGCATGAACCACGTCAGCCACAGGTACCAATCTGAAGAGGCTGCTCAGAAGTATAGACAATTAGAAGCATGGTAACATCACTACCACCACTGCCAAAGTGACTAATCTGCAGAGAGAAAATCCTGGCGCACAGTCCCAGACACCCCCCAGACCTCTAAAACCAGAAGCAGTTCATAGCACTACTGATTCTAATTAGCGTAACTGTTACAGTGTGGTGGTACAGACAGGCCAATTCACTAGAAGAAGGAGCAGCACAGTTGCATTCATGCATTGCTCTGCATAGGCTAATTAGCTCTGCCTCTCAGCCAAGCTAATCAGTCCAGTTGTTGCTATGTAGTAGTGAGGGGCAGAGCTAATGAGATCGCCTGGGTTCAGCACTGCATGAATCCAGCTGTACGGTTTCCCCTTCAGGAGGCACCCCATGACTTCTCAACCCAGAAGCAGCACAGCTGCATTCCCATGACACCCATGTGCAGCAGATGCAATAGTGCTAAGAACAGGGTTTTGTCTTTGTGGCCTGTACTGGGCCCCTTTTTTCTAGACGCCCATACTAACAGCAGCCATGAACTTGATGGCTAGTCAGTTTCAGGGATGTTAATGCAGCCCTGCCCCTGACTAGCTCAGGGTCCTGTGCAGTTTGTGGATGCTGGCCCTGACTGGGGTACTGCCTGCTGCTGATCCTGGACCATTTTTCCAAATTTGACACAGAAGTCCTATTCCAGGAAGTCTTCATGGACACAGCCCTGGGACAGTAGTGGAACATCTCAATGACTTAGTCACCATCCAAACACGGCATGCCAGACTATCCCATTAAAGCTCCAGACTAGTCTGGCCTCAGGATTAATTTCTGCCCTTATACTCATACTTTGACTTATCTCCATATTTCTCTTTCTGCCTACCAGGTTTCTGGCCCATGCCTTGCCTCTGACTGGTGTCTGGGATTTCAGAGGTATCAGATGAGGTTAGATTTGGATACGAGCTGAGCATGCATTCCCACATGTACCAAATCAGATTATGATATGAAATGCTTAATCAATCATAGGTAATGTCCTACACCTGTAGAGAGCTATCTCGTAGGGCTCCCAGGGACTAATCAAGACAGTAAGTGGGGCTGTAGGTTTCTCTTAGAAAATTCCACAAAACCTCCTGGTTGAATCAATCCTGGTGCATTCTTATGAATGAGACTCACTCATGATATTTTTGCAAGGTGACATGCGCTGTCCCCCTACATCTCATTCCTTCTGGCGCTCCTTTCCCCCAACATATTCCAAGAGAAGCAAGTCTTATGAAGAGCACAGAAATGCCCAGCACATTTGTCACAACGTTCTTTAAGCAGGAAAGAAAAAGAATATAACTGTGGTTCTTGGGAGAAATTATTAACTTCACTGACAAGCATCATCTCTGTTGTGTAGGTAGAGAAACTGAAGCACTGTAAGGGGAAGTGAGTTGTCCAATGTCACCACGTCAGTACAAATCACACCATCTGACTCCCATTCTCCTGCTCTGTACCTTTAGCCCTCATTATCTCCTTTGGTAGTTTCCAAGAGTTTCAGGATGGAAGAAACCATAGGTCATCTAAGTCTGACCTTTGTAGAGCACAGGCAATTATAATTTAATCTACTCACTTCTGTACTAAACTCTCAAACCTGGGTTACTTAAAACACATCTTCCAGAAAGGCATCCAATCTGGATCTGAAGATATCAAGAAGTGGAAATACCAGTACTTGGTGGTTGGTTCCAATGGCTATTTACTTGATAACATTTGAGCCTTATTTCTAATTTGAATTAACTTTTTTTCCAGTCTCCAGCCACTACTGTTTGTTTGATCTCTGCTAAAGGCCCCTTCTTACTTGGTATTTTCTTGCTAAGCAGGTATTTATACATCAGAATCAAGTGAATGCTTAATCTTCTTTTTGATCAACACATTGAGAACTTTAGTTGCTCACTGGGTACGTCTACGCGTCCAAAATGTACTGTAGTTACTGTGCATTTAAACTAGTACTTGCTTAATGACGTACTAACTAAATGCACAGTAACTACAGTTACTGCGCAGTAGCACCGGCACATGTTTTTTGTGACGTTGTCTAATAACACTGCACAGTAGCATATTAGCAGGGTTTTTGACTGGCACACTACTATGCAGTGTTATTAGGCCATCTGCGTAATAAATGTCTCATGTAGATGCACCTACTGTGATGTGTACTGTACTATCCACAATTCATTTTTGTGGCACTCTACTGCTCCATCTCTAATCTTCCATTATGCCCTTTAGAATGTGGATACCAGAATGGTACACAGTGTTCTAGCACTGGCCTCACCAATGGCACAGATGGTGGTAAAATTACTCCCCTCTCCTACTTACTACCCTTCTGGATTAGCAGAGTGCATCAGTTTTATTTGTCACATTGGCACCCTGGAAGCTCACCTTCGGCTGTTTGCCTAACATGATCCCTACACCTTTTTCGGCTACTGCTTTTCAGGATAGTCTCCCATTCCATAGGCTTAGCCTGCACTGCTTGTCCAAAATGTACAACTTTGCATTTGGATATCTTAAAGCACATTTTATTCAAAAGGACCAGAGTAATCCTGATCACTCTGCAGGGCAGCCCAGTTCTCATTCTATTTACTATGATGAAAGATCAGAACTGCTTATTATTACATCATAACTCTAACAGCTGGGAGCTGTCAGGCATGTAGCATGGGATGACACTGTAAAATGCACGAAGGAGCACTTCCACCTGTTTTCTGCCACAGGGAGCTGAAATTCTATCCACACAGAACACCCCCAAAACTCCAGTTTATGCTGGGAAAAGCATACATTGTGCAAATGAACCCGGTCAGCAGGGACAGGGTCTGAGGAAATCAATTCCTAAAACAAGGAAAGGCAATGCAAACTTACATGAACCACCAATGGGAGGAAAGGGAAACTCCCTCCCACTGAGCTCCTTGTTTGCATCCATTCCCAGGATAACTTCATATCTGCAAAGCCTTTGCCACTGCAGTAAGCCTGAGAGAAAATGATTTTCAGTCCAGAAGGACATAGAGATTTGGGCTTGGGGGTGTGGGAAAGAAGAAAGCCAAATGAATGCACCAAATTGATCTGGTTTCCACTGCATCACCCAAAACCAGGCAAGCGCTTTATGCACATTGTTGCTTCTTGGGAAAGCATCCAAACATGTCCTTGTCGGGTCATCAGCATAGTTTATGCTTCCGTAATTTGCAAGTCTCTAAAGAAAAATAACTGCAGTTTATACGGGACTAAATCAAGGAAGATGACATCTTTATAGGCTTCAGCTCTAAGATTCTCAATGCAAGTATGGCATGCCATGTAAACACACACAGCTTCTTGACTGGGTATCAGCTTCTTGACTGCCCCTCACTAGCATATGCTGGTAGCAGGAGCATTTCAGTTTGCCTGGGCACAGCTCAATCAAGGACCCTTACACATCTCATTTTCCTTCTTTCTTTGGTCCCAAGTCTCAATGAAAACTGAAGTCATCATGACATCACTAAGCAACCAAACCTGCACCTTCATGAAGGTTTTTTGTCGCCCTTCCTCTCTCTCTCTCTACCTAGGCTTCACATTACTGTGATTCCCTCTCACTGTGGACCACACAAAAGATTAACACTGGCTGCTGGAGCACAGTAGAACAGATGGTTCTGTAATGCATTAATCTTCAGGTGGCATATGGACCCTGCTTAGACTGGCTGATAGGTCAAGTCTGAGGCTAGCAGAAATCAAGTACCTGAACATGAAAGTTTCAGTCACTGGAAACATTCCTGAGCAGAGTTATGCTATTTTCCTCCTATGTCTGTAAGGTTTATTTGCACCTTTATGGACTTCTCTCAGATGAAGGAAAAACCTTGCCACTGCAAAGACTTGGACAAAGAAAACAGCTATGGACACTCTGCTTTCATAAGAGGATGCCCAACACTTAGGGGTGCATTGACAAAGATTTTCTTGACTGATACCAATAGCCGATTATACACCAGGCATATTGACCAATACCAATCTGATAATCAATTTACAGGAATACAGCCAGGCAGCATAGAGAGCAGCACCCTGCAGGTAGGTTTGTGGAGGGGAAGGGTCATGAGGTGGGGGACAAATTGAGGCCCACCTGGTAAGGGAGGGAGCAGGGCAGGGGCAGGGAAAATGGGTGAAGGATGAATGGGATCCTGGGGCTGGGTTTCAGTTCAAGCATGAGCTTTAGTTCAAGCATTGCCACCACCATTTTTAATCCCTGAGACACTTTTACCTAGAGCCGAGCCATGCAGGATGAGGGCAAAAGCTGGCTGGCCTGCTGTGGGCTTAGAGCTCTTCGCCCTACTGCTTTTGCCTCAGAAGCTGCGTGCTGGCTGTGCTTCATCCCCTGGTTGTCCAGTGGCAGTGGCAAGCTGTGCCTCCTGTTGCTGGACGGGCAGGGGACGCGTGGCCAGAGTGCGGCTCCCAGGGCAAAGGCAGCAGGGTGAAGAGCCCCAAGCTCATAGTGGGCAGCCCACCTTCATCCTCGCCCTGCTTGGCTCCAGTTAAAAGCATCTCGACACTTAAAAATGGTGGCAATGGCACTTGAACTAAAGCTCATTTGATGAGCTTTAGTTCAAGCACCCCCACCGCCATTTTTAAGTGCTGGGACGCTGATCCCCTGGACGAACCACCCATGGCTCGGTCCCACTCCCCACCCCAGTGTCCCATTCACTGCCGTGTCCTAGCCCCAGCCCCACTCCCTCCCTCACCATGGGGGGGCCTCAATTTGTGCTCCCCCATGCCCCTTCCTCCCCACAGACTTACCTGCAGGACACTGCTCTCCATGCTGCCCAGCTGCATTCCTGGCTGCATACAGCTGCACATATACACACAGTATCCAGGGGCCCCAGCCAGAAAGCATATTATATTTATCAGTACATTAATGGCTGCACTGGCCAAAAACAGCTGACAGCCAATCATTTTCCTTTTATCAGTGCTGATCTGATATG
Organism: Alligator sinensis; assembly: GCF_000455745.1. Lineage (NCBI taxonomy): Eukaryota > Metazoa > Chordata > Crocodylia > Alligatoridae > Alligator > Alligator sinensis. The sequence continues at coordinate 257,016 of NW_005841949.1, read as the reverse complement.
GCACCGATATATAGGTGCACCTCTACCAACGCTACCCAACTGTGTGCTTGCTTTGCAGAAATGCCAATTCTAGTATCAGCTGTCTGTTTGAATTCTGAAAAAAAAGGATGACAAATAAGAGCAGAAGCAAAAACAAACATAATATTGGTGAGTGTCCCCCCACAGCATTCCCTGCTGGCAACAGCTGAACCAAACATGAATGAGTGGAATGAACAACCTAGTATTCACATGCAGCAGCTTGTTATGTTGCCCTCGGAGAATGCTCTGCATCCTCTGCTCTAGCAGAGAATATTTTGCGAACCTTGCCTCCTGGGTGAGGGGCTGAAGGGACAACAAATACATACCCACATACACTAGTTGGACAAATTCCAACTTAAGATATGTAGATGCACTCCGATACCAAGGAAGTATGCATGATCTAAAAAACATACACAAAAAGCTATTTCCAATCTCCTTACGTTGATTATTTAATTCAGTTAATTTGTGCAATGCTGAGCACTACGTAGAGTTAGTTAAATACCAAGATGCAAGACAAACAGGTGGCAAGTGCCAGAGACCTTTAGGTCCTATTATTTGCTGAAAGTTAGGGTCCTGTGAAGGACACCAGTGAAGACCTTCATTGCCTCAAGCACTCATAAACTAAGGAGAGTTCTGGAGATGACAAAATGTACTAGCAGACCTGGATTAAATTAAGTCTCCTTTGCTTAAGGGTCCAGAAGATGTGTGAAAAGCATGTGCTAAGGAGACTTCATACACTGTGCTTAACAATACTGTACTTAAAATTTTATCTGCCTTTGAAATGGGGTTTGCAGAGAAGTGGGTAAATGAATGAACAGGTTATCTGTAAATTCTTCCACCCTCTTCTAAACTGCTTTATACAGTAAGTATCTTCTGTAGCATACAACAGGTACCCCCTCTGCCTCCATGAGCAATCACATATCTATTTCCTGTTTCACTAAGTATTAAGTTGGTGGAAGTTCACAACTGCTTCTTGACATGACTATATTGTGCATGCTTAAAAAACACAGACAATCATAGAAAAGTAGGGCAGGGAAGGACCTCACAACATATCCACCTAGTCCATCAATCCCCCAGTGGGTTGTTCATCTAGTTCAGCCCGCTGCCTGAAACAGGATCATCCCTATCTAAATCATCTCACACAAATCCCTGACTAAACCATTATTAAAACTACACCATCAAAACAGTTGCACAACCACAAGGCATAGATAGCATCCTAACCTGCCACAGATAAAGCAGGGGGACAACTGTGGTCAATGTTCTACTGCTACAAGGTTTGTTAAAATAAACTTGAGAGATCCAAAGATGAGGCCATGTCCCCTATTACAGAGGAAAGAAAAAAAAACCCATAGCCCATACCAATCTGACCCCAGGGTGAAACTCCTTCCTGATGTGGGGATTGGTCTGACCCTGAGCAGAGGGGTGAGGCTCTATAGCCAGGAATCCCTGGGTCTTAGTCCTAGCTGGAGCTCTGGCATACCCCAGACAAAATCTTAGCAGCGTGTTCCAGATGTGGAAGCCATTCAATCCAGTCTGGGATATGGCCCTCTTGAAACACCAAATGCCATTCCCAAAAAGCCTCTATGAAATTGAAACAGGAGATGGAAACTGCTGGTTCCAGAGGAGAGATCATCCAGCTCTGCAGGCTTAAAGGGCAGTTCTTGGGGAAAGCACCTTTCCATTGTACTACTGCCACATGGAATTTCTGGTGTGATCAATAAGTACCAACTTATGCTACTTACCCTGCCATGGTATGCAGTCCTCTCCCCAGTGATGGTTGGGACAGGCAGGTGAGGAGCCAGGAGGACACCATGTCAATCATGGGGGTGACAGAACCTGGGAGACTGCACAAAGGACAAAGGTTTGTGCAGACTGCCGTGTTCTTGTAGAATTTGGGAATAAACTATCATTTGATCCATAGTGTTTAAGAAGAAAAGCAACAGATACAGCAGTTGGGCAGTCATCATCTTATATACTCAGCAACTCTTCTGGATCCCAGGGATATCTACAGTAATAGAAAAGGATTAGGGATTTGAAAGAGACTATCATGAGGGATAGCTTATGGGGTTGATTGTGTCTTCCGTTACATGTCTGGTGCTGGCCACTATTGCAAACAGGCCACCAAGCCTGCTGGACTGCAGCTGTGATCCAGTATGGCAATTCCTATCACCCTGTCAACAGTGTTGAAGGAAGAACACAGTCAGAGAGAATCAGTCTCCATTCTGAAGAATGCATTCAAGAGTGCTGCTCATTGTTCACATCGTGGACTGGATCTTTAAACCAAATAAATCCTACAGCAAACATCAAGTTGTAGACAGGACTTACGCCAACATGGAGTAAATGAGAGGCATTAAAGTCCAATTAGAGAGTTGTTCAGCAGTAGATGCCTTGTGTGTTTGAATAGCAAGTAAAAGGGACAGATTAATTGCATTTAGTGCCAACAAGAGGAATTATTACCCTTTCTGTAGTCACTAAGCATTTCTGCTGCAGCATCTTTAATCATGCACGTATTCAAAGTAGAGAAGGCAACTTGATTAGGCACAAAAGACCATCCCATGCATGCAGTAGATGCTGGAGACCAGATTCATAGATGTTAGGGTCAGAAGGGACCTCAATAGATCATCGAGTCCGACTCCCTGCATAAGCAGGAAAGAGTCCCTGCATAGGCAGGGAAGAGTGCTGGGGCTAGATGACCCCAGCTAGATGCCTATCTAACCTCCTCTTGAAGACCCCCAGGGTAGGGGAGAGCACCACCTCCCTTGGGAGCCCGTTCCAGACCTTGGCCACTCGAACTGTGAAGAAGTTCTTCCTAATGTCTAGTCTAAATCTGCTCTCTGCTAGCTTATGGCCATTATTTCTTGTAACCCCCAGGGGCGCCTTGGTGAGTAAAACCTCACCAATTCCCTTCTGTGCCCCCATGATGAACTTACAGGCAGCCACATGGTCGCCTCTCAACCTTCTCTTGCGGAGGCTGAAGAGGTCCAGGTGCCCTAGTTTCTCCTCATAGGGCTTGGCCTGCAAGCCCTTAACCATACGAGTGGCCCTTCTCTGGACCCTCTCCAGGTTATCCACATCCCTCCTGAAGTGCGGCGCCCAAAATTGAATCATGATAGCAGAAGGATGAGCAGCTACTGAGGACAAAACAAAAAAAAGACGAGTTTAAACTTTTCTTGTACAAAAACGGGTCTCGATCCAGCAATCAGATCTATACAGGGAACACCCTTGTTGACTCCGCATGGGCAGTGGGATCCTCATAAATGAAACCAAAGTCTTCAGATCAGAGACTGCATTCACCCACATGTTTTCAGTGATCAATGCAACAGGACATAAGGACACAGGACCAGAAGGGACTTCCTTGAGCTGTCAAGTCCAAGCCTCTGTTACTGCAGGCACCAAACATCATATAAACCTTTCACAAACTAATCAAATTCCGTCTTAAACCTAGTTAGGCTTTTACTGTCAAGACAGCCCCTGACCCTGACTGGGATCTATGGACACCATTACTCTACAAAACAATCAAAAATACTGTCACAGTAATCATTACTTTTTGTCTAAGACTGACAGTCTTCAGTATAACTGCTCACAGTTGTTCAAAAATCATGAGTCATCTCCCCTCAAATCACTGGATTTGCTTTAAAAAAAACCCTGGAAATTAAAAAAATAAGCACTGGCTCTTTGGTATGGTTCCTTGATTACAGAATCTAAGAACTGATGGTTATTGTGTCAAATAAAAGGAAGGGATCTACTTATTTCATGATTTGGTGATTTTTGTGGAAATTGCGAAAAGGAGGTTTTCATGAAAACTGATGTTTCCCACAATTTTGCATGGAATCGCTAGAACATTTTTTTTTTTTTTTTTACTAAAAATAAAATGCTGGCTCCCCAGTGAGTTTTCTCCCCTTTGGGCTCCCCAGTGAGAGTGGCACAACGGGAAGCAGTCAAGCTGGCAGCTGCCCAGTCCTCCCTCCACCATTGACCGGCTGAGAGGGCTGCCCTTTGTGCAGCCCCGCCCCCTTCTCCCAATC